>NC_054497.1:25021137-25321137 GCF_017639515.1 Carcharodon carcharias | reverse complement strand
CCTGAGGGCCACTCTCTGTCTGAGGGCCACTCTCTCTCTGTCTGAGGGCCACTCTCTCTCTTTCTGAGAGCCACTCTCTCAGTCTGAGGGCCACTCTCTCTCAGTCTGAGGGCCACTCACTCTCAGTCTGAGGGCCACTCTCTCTCAGTCTGAGGGCCACTCTCTCTCAGTCTGAGGGCCACTCTCTCTCAGTCTGAGGGCCACTCTCTCTCAGTCTGAGGTCCACTCTCTCTCTTTCTGAGGGCCACTCTCTCAGTCTGAGGGCCACTCTCTCTCAGTCTGAGGTCTACTCTCTCTCAGTCGGAGGGCCACTCTCTCTCAGTCTGAGGTTCACTGTCTCTCAGTCTGAGGGCCTCAATCTCTCTGCCTGAGGGCCACTCTCTCAGTCTGAGGGCCACTCTCTCTCAGTCGGAGGGCCACTCTCTCTCAGTCTGAGGTTCACTGTCTCTCAGTCTGAGGGCCACTCTCTCTCTGCCTGAGGGCCACTCTTTCTCTGCCTGAGGGCCACTCTTTCTCTGCCTGAGGGCCACTCGCTCTCTGTCTGAGGGCCACTCTCTCTCTGTCTGAGGGCCACTCTCTCTCTGTCAGAGGGCAACTCTCTCTATGTCTGAGGACCACTCTCTCTCTCTCTGAGGGCCACTCTCTCTCTGTCTGAGGGCCTCTCTCTCAGTCTGAGGGCCACTCTCTCTCAGTCTGAGGGCCACTCTCTCTCAGTCTGAGGGCCACTCCCTCTCAGTCTGAGGGCCACTTTCTCTCTGTTTGAGGGCCACTCTCTCTCTGTCTGAGGGCCACTCTCTCTCTGCCTGAGGTCCACTCTCTCTCTTCTGAGGGCCACTCTATCTCAGTCTGAGGGCCACTCTCTCTCTGCCTGACGGCCACTCTCTCTCTGCCTGAGGGCCACTCTCTCTCTACCTGAAGGCCACTCTCTCTCTGTCTGAGGGTCACTTTTTCTCTGCCTGAGGGTCACTCTCTCTCTGCCTGAGGGCCACTCTCACTCTGCCTGAGGGCGACTCTCTCTCTGCCTGAGGACCACTCTCTCTCTGTCTGAGGGCCACTCTCTCTCAGTCTGAGGGCCACTCTCTCTCAGTCTGAGGGCCACTCTCTCTCAGTCTGAGGGCCACTCTCTCTCAGTCTGAGGGCCACTCTCTCTCAGTCTGAGGGCCACCCTCTCTCAGTCTGAGGGCCACTCTCTCTCATCTGAGGGCCACTCTCTCTCAGTCTGAGGGCCACTTTCTCTCTGTTTGAGCGCCACTTTCTCTCTGTTTGATGGCTACTCTCTCTCTGCCTGAGGGCCACTCTCTCTCTGCCTGAAGGCCACTCTCTCTCTGCCTGATGTCCACTCACTCTCTGCCTGAGGGCCACTCTAATTCTGTCTGAGGGCCACTCTCTCTCTGTCTGAGGGCCACTCTCTCTCTGTCTGAGGGCCACTCTCTCTCTTTCTGAGGGCCACTCTCTCTCTTTCTGTGGGCCACTCTCTCTCTGCCTGAGGGCCACTCTCTCTCTGCCTGAGGGCCACTCTCTCTCTGCCTGAGGGCCACTCTCTCTCTGCCTGAGGGCCACTCTCTCTCAGTCTGAGGGCCACTCTCTCTTAGTCTGAGGGCCACTCTCTCTCTGTCTGAGGGCCACTCTCTCTCAGTCTGAGGGCCACTCTCTCTCTGTCTGAGGGCCACTCTCTCTCAGTCTGAGGGCCACTCTCTCTCAGTCTGAGGGCCTCTCTCTCTCATTCTGAGGGCGACTTTCTCTCTGTTTGAAGGCCACTTTCTCTCTGTTTTAGGGCCACTTTCTCTCTGTTTTAGGGCTACTCTCTCTCTGCCTGAGGGCCACTCTCTCTCTGTCTGAGGGCCACTCTCTCTTGGTCTGAGGGCCTCTGTCTCTCTGTCTGAGTGCCACTCTCTCTCTTTCTGAGGGCCACTCTCTCAGTCTGAGGGCCACTCTCTCAGTCTGAGGGCCACTCTCTCTCAGTCTGAGGGCCACTCTCTCTCAGTCTGAGGGCCACTCTCTCTCTGCCTGAGGTCCACTCTTTCTCTGCCTGAGGGCCACTCTCTTTCTGCCTGAGGGCCACACTCTCTCTTCTGAGGCCCACTCTCTCTGTCTGAGGGACACTCTCTCTCTGCCTGAGGGCCACTCTCTCTCTGCCTGATGGCCACTCTCTCTCTGTCTGAGGTCCACTCTCTCTCTGTCTGAGGGCCACACTCTCTCTGTCTGAGGGCCACTCTCTCTCAGTCTGAGGGCCACTCTCTCTCAGTCTGAGGGCCACTCTCTCTCTGTCTGAGGGCCACTCTCTCTCAGTCTGAGGGCCACTCTCTCTCAGTCTGAGGGCCACTCCCTCTCAGTCTGAGGGCCACTTTCTCTCAGTTTGAGCGCCACTTTCTCTCTGTTTGATGGCTACTCTCTCCCTGCCTGAGGGCCACTCTCTCTCTCTGCCTGAGGGCCACTCTCTCTCTGCCTGAGGGCCATTCACTCTCTGCCTGAGGGCCACTCTCTTTCTGTCTGAGGGCCACTCTCTCTCAGTCTGAGGGCCACTCTCTCTCAGTCTGAGGGCCACTCTCTCTCAGTCTGAGGGCCAGTCTCTCTCAGTCTGAGGGCCACTCTCTCTCTGTCTGAGGGCCACTCTCTCTCTGTCTGAGGGCCACTCTCTCTCTGTCTGAGGGCCACTCTCTCTCTGTCTGATGGCCACTCTCTGTCTGATGGCCACTCTCCCTCTCTCTGAGGGCCACTCTCTCGCTGCCTGAGGGCCACTCTCTCTCTGTCTGAGGGCCACTCTCTCTCTTTCTGAGGGCCACTCTCTCTCGTTCTGTGGGCCACTCGCTCTCTGTCTGAGGGCCTCTCTCTCTCTGCCTGAGGGCCACTTTCTCTCTGCCTGAGGGCCACTCTCTCTCTCCCTGAGGACCACTCTCTCTGTGTCTGAGGGCCACTCTCTCTCTGTCAGAGGGCCACTTGCTCTCTGTCTGAGGGCCACTCTCTCTTATCTGAGGGCCACTCTCTCTCTGTCTGAGGGCCACTCTCTCTCTGTCTGAGGGCCACTCTCTCTCTGTCTGAGGGCCACTCTCTCTCTGGTCTGAGGGCCACTCTCTCTCTGTCTGAGGGCCACTCTCTCTCTGTCTGAGGGCCACTCTCTCTCAGTCTGAGGGCCACTCTCTGTCAGTCTGAGGGCCACTCTCTCTCAGTCTGAGGGCCACTCTCTCTCTGTCTGATGGCCACTCTCCCTCTGTCTGAGGGCCACTCTCTCTTTCTGTCTGAGGGCCACTCTCTCTCAGTCTGAGGGCCACTTTCTCTCTGTTTGAGCGCCACTTTCTCTCTGTTTGATGGCTACTCTCTCCCTGCCTGAGGGCCACTCTGTCTCTGTCTGATGGCCATTCACCTTCTGCCTGAGGGCCACTCTCGCTCTGCCTCAGGGTCAATCATTCTCCATCTGAGGGCACATTCTCCCTGTCTGAGGTTCACTCACACTCTGCCTGAGGGTCACTCACTCTCTGCCTGAGGTCCACTCTCTCTCTGCCTGAGTGCCACTCTCTCTCTGCCTGAGGGCCACTCTCTCTCTGCCTGAGGGCCACTCTCTCTCTGTCTGAGGGCCATTTTCTCTATGTCTGGGGCCCACTCTCTCTCTGCCTGAGGGCCACTCTCTCTCTGCCTGAGGGCCACACTCTCCCTTCTGAGGCCCACTCTCTCTCAGTCTGAGGGCCACTCTCTCTCAGTCTGAGGGCCACTCTCTCTCAGTCTGAGGGCCACTCTCTCTCAGTCTGAGGGCCACTCTCTCTCTGCCTGAGGGCCAACCACTCTCTGCCTGAGGCCCACTCACTCTCTGCCTGAGGGCCACTGTCTCTGTCTGAGCGACACTCTCTCTGTCTGAGGGACACTCTCTCGGTCTAAGGGTCACTCTCTGTCTGAGGGTCACTCTCTGTCTGAGGGACACTCTCTCGGTCTAAGGTTCACTCTCTGTCTGAGGCTCACTCTCTGTCTGAGGGTCACTCTCTGTCGGAGGTTCACTCACTTCGTTTGAGGGTCACTCACGCTCTGTCCGAGGGACACTCACTCACTGTCCGAGGGTCACTCACTCACTGTCCGTGGGTCACTCACTGCCTGAGGGACATTCTGTCTGAGGGTCATTTTCTCTGAGGTTTATTCTGCCTGAGGGTTACTCACTGTCTGAGGGTCAGTCACTCTCTGTCTGAGGTTTACTCTATCTGAGGTTTATTTTGTCTGAGGGTCGATTCATGTCTAAATGTCAGTCTCACACTGTCTGAGGGTCAGACACTCTCTGTCTGAGGTTTACTCTGTCTGAGGGTCACTCTGTATCTGCGGGTCACTCGCTCTTTGTCTGAGGTTCATCACTCTCTGTCTGAGGGTCACTCATTCTCTGTCTGAGGGTCAATATGTCACAGACGGAGGTTTACTCTGTCTTTAGGTCAGTCACTCCCTGTCTGAGGTTTATTTTGTCTGAGGGTCACTCACTGTATAAAGGTCAGTCTCTCACTGTCTGAGGGTCACTCTCTGTCTGAAAATCACTCACTGCCTGAGGGTCAATCACTCTCTGTCTGAGGGTCACTCACTCTTTGCCTGAGGGCCACTCTCTCTCAGCCTGAGGGTCACTCACTCTCTGCCTGAGGTCACTCTCTCTCTGCATGAGGGCCACTCTCTCTCTCCATGAGGGCCTCTCTCTCTCTGCCTGAGGGTCACTCTCTGTCTGAGGGTCACTCTCTGAGGGTCACTCACTCACTGTCCGAGGGTCACTCACTCTCTGTCCGAGGGTCACGCACTCTCTGTCCGAGGGTCACTCACTTTCTGTCCGAAGGTCACTCACTTTCTGTCCGAAGGTCACTCACTCTCTGTCCGAGGGTCACTCACTCTCTGTCCGAGGGTCACTCACTCTCTGTCCGAGGGTCACTCACTCAATGTCCGAGGCTCACTCACTGCCCGAGTTAATTTTGTCTGAGGGTCACTCTCTCGGAGGTTTATTCTTTTATTTTGCCTGAGGGTCACTCACTGTCTGAGGGTCAGTCACTCTCTGTCTGAGGTTTACTCTGTCTGATGTTTATTTTGTCTGAGGGTCACTCATTGTCTAAAGGTCAGTCTCTCACTGTCTGAGGGTCAATCTCTGTCTGAAAATCACTCTCTGTCTGAGGGACACTCTCTGAGTGAGGGTCACTCTCTGAGTGAGGGTCAGTCTTTGACTGAAGGTTACTCTCTGTCTGAGGGTTACTCTCTGTCTGAGGGTCACTCTCTGTCTGAGGGGCACTCACTGTCTATCTGAGGTTTACTCTGTCTAAGCGTCACTCCCTCTCTCACGGCCACTCACTCTCTGTCTGAGGTTTACTCACCTCTGAGGGTCACTCTGTCTCAAGGTCACTCACTCTCTGCCTGAGGGTCACTCACTCCCAGACTGAGGTTTATTTTGTCTGTGGATCACTGACTTTCTAAAGGTCACTCTCTCACTGTCTGAAGGTCAGTCACTCATGTCTGAGGGTCATTCACTCTCTGGGACACTCTCTCTCTGTCTGTGGGTCATTCAACCACTGTCTCAGGATCACTCACTCTCTGCCTCAGGGTCAATCATGCTCTATCTGAGGGCACTTTCTCCCTGTCTGAGGGTCACTCACTCTCTGCCTGTAGGTCAGTCACTCACTGCCTGAGGGCCACTCTCTCTCTGCCTGAGGGCCACTCTCTCTCTGCCTGAGGGCCACTCTCTGTCTGTCTGAGGACCACTCTCTGTCTGTCTGAGCACCACTCTCTGTCTGTCTGAGGGCCAGTCTCTGTCTGTCTGAGGACCACACTCTGTCTGTCTGAGGGCCACTCTCTGTCTGTCTGAGGGCCACTCTCTCTCTGTCTGAGGGCCACTCTCTCTCTGTCTGAGGGCCACTTTCTCTCTGTTTGAGGGCCACTTTCTCTCTGTTTGAAGGCCACTCTCTCAGCCTGAGGGCCACTCTCTCTCTGCCTGAGGGCCACTCTCTCTCTGCCTGAGGACCACACTCTCTCTGCCTCAGGGTCAATCATGCTCTATCTGAGGGCACTTTCTCCCTGTCTGAGGGTCACTCACTCTCTGCCTGAGGGTCACTCACTCTCTGCCTGAGGGTCACTCAGTCTCTGCCTGAGGTCCACTCTCTCTCTGCCTGAGGTCCACTCTCTCTCTGCCTGAGGGCAACTCTCTCTCTGTCTGAGGGCCACTCTCTCTCTGGTCTGAGGGCCACTCTCTCTCTGGTCTGAGGGCCACTCTCTCTCTGGTCTAAGGGCCACTCTCTCTCTGTCTGAGGGCCACTCTCTCTCTGTCTGAGGGCCACTCTCTCTCTGCCTGAGGGCCACTCTCTCTCAGTCTGAGGGCCACTCTCTCTCTGTCTGAGGGCCACTCTCTCTTATCTGAGGGCCACTCTCTCTCTGCCTGAGGGCCACTCTCTCTTATCTGAGGGCCACTCTCTCTCTCTGTCTGAGGGCCACTCTCTCTCTGCCTGAGGGCCACTCTCACTCTGTCTGATGGTCACTCTCTCTCTCTGCCTGATGGCCACTCTCTCTCTTCCTGAGGGTCACTCTCTCTCTGCCTGATGGTCACTCTCTCTCTGCCTGAGGGTCACTCTCTCTCTGCCTGAGGGCCACACACTCTCTGCCTGAGTGCCACGCTCTCTCTGTCTAAGGGCCAGTCTCTCTCTGTCTGAGGGCCACTATCTCTCTGTCTGAGGGCCACTATCTCTCTGTCTGAGGGCCACTCTCTCTCTGCCTGAGGTCCACTCACTCTCTCTGAGGGCCACTCACTCTCTGCTTGAGGGCCACACACTCTCTCTGAGGGACACTCACTCTCTGCCTGAGGGCCACTCTCTCTCTGCCTGAGGGCCACTCTCTCTCTGCCTGAGAGCCACTCTCTCTTTGTCTGAGGGCCACTCTCTCTGCATGAGGGCCACTCTCTTTCTGTCTGAGGGTCACTTTTTCTCTGTCTGAGAGCCACTCTCTCTCTGTCTGAGGGCCACTCTCTCTCAGTCTGAGGGCCACTTTCTCTCTGTTTGAGGGACACTTTCTCTCTGCCTGAGGGCCACTCTCTCTTTGCCTGAGGGCCACTCTCTCTCTGCCTCAGGGTCAATCATGCTCTATCTGAGGGCACTTTCTCCCTGTCTGAGGGTCACTCACTCTCTGCCTGATGGTCACTCTCTCTCTGCCTGAGGGTCACTCTCTCTCTGCCTGAGGGTCACTCACTCTCTGCCTGAGTGCCACGCTCTCTCTGTCTGAGGGCCAGTCTCTCTCTGTCTGAGGGCCACTATCTCTCTGTCTGAGGGCCACTATCTCTCTGTCTGAGGGCCAGTCTCTCTCTGTCTGAGGGTCACTTTTTCTCTGCCTGAGGGCCACTCTCTCTCTTTATGTCTGAGGGCCACTCTCTCTCTGCCTGAGGGCCACACTCTCTCTTCTGAGGGCCACTCTCTCTCTTGCTGAGGCCCACTCTCTCTCGTTCTGAGGGCCACTCGCTCTCAGTCTGAGGGCCACTCTCTCTCAGTCTGAGGGCCACTCTCTCTCTGCCTGAGGTCCACTCTTTCTCTGCCTGAGGGCCACTCTCTTTCTGCCTGAGGGCCACACTCTCTCTTCTGAGGCCCACTCTCTCTGTCTGAGGGACACTCTCTCTCTGCCTGAGGGCCACTCTCTCTCTGCCTGATGGCCACTCTCTCTCTGTCTGAGGTCCACTCTCTCTCTGTCTGAGGGCCACACTCTCTCTGTCTGAGGGCCACTCTCTCTCAGTCTGAGGGCCACTCTCTCTCAGTCTGAGGGCCACTCTCTCTCTGTCTGAGGGCCACTCTCTCTCAGTCTGAGGGCCACTCTCTCTCAGTCTGAGGGCCACTCCCTCTCAGTCTGAGGGCCACTTTCTCTCAGTTTGAGCGCCACTTTCTCTCTGTTTGATGGCTACTCTCTCCCTGCCTGAGGGCCACTCTCTCTCTCTGCCTGAGGGCCACTCTCTCTCTGCCTGAGGGCCATTCACTCTCTGCCTGAGGGCCACTCTCTTTCTGTCTGAGGGCCACTCTCTCTCAGTCTGAGGGCCACTCTCTCTCAGTCTGAGGGCCACTCTCTCTCAGTCTGAGGGCCACTCTCTCTCAGTCTGAGGGCCAGTCTCTCTCAGTCTGAGGGCCACTCTCTCTCTGCCTGTGGGCCAACCACTCTCTGCCTGAGGCCCACTCACTCTTTGCCTGAGGCCCACTCACTCTCTGTCTGAGGGACACTCTCTCTGTCTAAGGGTCACTCTCTGTCTGAGGGTCACTCTCTGTCTGAGAGTCACTCTCTGTCGGAGGTTCACTCACTTCGTTTGAGCGTCACTCACGCTCTGTCTGAGGGACACTCACTCACTGTCCGAGGGTCACTCACTCACTGTCCGAGGGTCACTCATTGCCTGAGGGACATTCTGTCTGAGGGTCATTTTCTCTGAGGTTTATTCTGCCTGAGGGTTACTCACTGTCTGAGGGTCAGTCACTCTCTGTCTGAGGTTTACTCTATCTGAGGTTTATTTTGTCTGAGGGTCGATTAATGTCTAAATGTCAGTCTCACACTGTCTGAGGGTCGGTCACTCTCTGTCTGAGGTTTACTCTGTTTGAGGGTCACTCTGTATCTGTGGGTCACTCGCTCTTTGTCTGAGTGTCACTCGCTCTTTGTCTGAGGTTCACTCACTCTCTGTCTGAGGGTCACTCATTCTCTGTCTGAGGGTCAATATGTCACAGACGGAGGTTTACTCTGTCTTTGGGTCACTCACTCCCTGTCTGAGGTTTATTTTGTCTGAGGGTCACTCACTGTATAAAGGTCAGTCTCTCACTGTCTGAGGGTCACTCTCTCTCTGTCTAAGGGTCATTCTCTCTCTGTCTAAGGGTCACTCTCTCTCTGTCTGAGGGACACTCTCTCTGTTTGAGTTTCACTGTCTGTCTGAGTGTCACTCTCTGTCTGAGGGTCACTATCTGTCAGAGGGTCACTCACTCAATGTCCGAGTGTCACTCACTGCCTGAGGGTGATTCTATCTGAGCCTTATTCTGCCTGAGAGTCACTCACTGTCTGAGGGTCAGTCACTCTCTGTCTGATGGTCACTCTGTATCTGCGGGTCACTCGCTCCTTGTCTGAGTGTGACTCGCTCTTTGTCTGAGGTTCACTCCCTCTCTGTCTGAGGGCCACTCTCTCTTTGTCTGAGGGCCACTCTCTGTCTGTCTGAGGGCCACTCTCTGTCTGTCTGAGGGCCACTCTCTCTCTGCCTGAGGGCCACTCTCTCTCTGCCTGAGGGCCACTCTCTCTCTGCCTGAGGGCCACTCTCTCTCTGTCTGAGGGTCACTTTTTCTCTGTATGAGGGCCACTCTGTCTCTGTCTGAGTGCCAATCTCTCTCTGTTTGAAGGCCACTCTCTCTCTGCCTGAGGGCCACTGTCTGTCTATCTGAGGACCACTCTCTGTCTGTCTGAGGGCCAAACTCTGTCTGTCTGAGGGCCACTCTCTCTCCGCATGAGGGCCACTCTCTCTCTGTCTGAGGGCCATCTCTCTCTGTCTGAGGGACATCTCTCTCTGTCTTAGGGCCACTGTCTCTCTGTCTGAGTGCCACTGTCTCTCTGTTTGAGGGCCACTTTCTCTCTGTCTGAGGGCCACTTTCTCTCTGTCTGAGGGCCACTCAATCTGCCTGAGGGCCACTCTCACTCTGTCTGATGGTCACTCTCTCTCTCTGCCTGATGGCCACTCTCTCTCTTCCTGAGGGTCACTCTCTCTCTGCCTGATGGTCACTCTCTCTCTGCCTGAGTGCCACGCTCTCTCTGTCTAAGGGCCAGTCTCTCTCTGTCTGAGGGCCACTATCTCTCTGTCTGAGGGCCACTATCTCTCTGTCTGAGGGCCACTCTCTCTCTGCTTGAGGTCCACTCACTCTCTCTGAGGGCCACTCACTCTCTGCTTGAGGGCCACACACTCTCTCTGAGGGACACTCACTCTCTGCCTGAGGGCCACTCTCTCTCTGCCTGAGGGCCACTCTCTCTCTGCCTGAGAGCCACTCTCTCTTTGTCTGAGGGCCACTCTCTCTTTGTCTGGGGGCCACTCTCTCTCTGTCTGAGGGCCACTCTCTCTCTGCATGAGGGCCACTCTCTTTCTGTCTGAGGGTCACTTTTTCTCTGTCTGAGAGCCACTCTCTCTCTGTCTGAGGGCCACTCTCTCTCTGTCTGAGGGCCACTCTCTCTCAGTCTGAGGGCCACTTTCTCTCTGTTTGAGGGACACTTTCTCTCTGCCTGAGGGCCACTCTCTCTTTGCCTGAGGGCCACTCTCTCTCTGCCTCAGGGTCAATCATGCTCTATCTGAGGGCACTTTCTCCCTGTCTGAGGGTCACTCACTCTCTGCCTGATGGTCACTCTCTCTCTGCCTGAGGGTCACTCTCTCTCTGCCTGAGGGCCACTCACTCTCTGCCTGAGTGCCACGCTCTCTCTGTCTGAGGGCCAGTCTCTCTCTGTCTGAGGGCCACTATCTCTCTGTCTGAGGGCCACTATCTCTCTGTCTGAGGGCCAGTCTCTCTCTGTCTGAGGGTCACTTTTTCTCTGCCTGAGGGCCACTCTCTCTCTTTATGTCTGAGGGCCACTCTCTCTCTGCCTGAGGGCCACACTCTCTCTTCTGAGGGCCACTCGCTCTCTGTCTGAGGGCCTCTCTCTCTCTGCCTGAGGGCCACTCTCTCTCTGCCTGAGGGCCACTCTCTCTCTGCCTGAGGACCACTCTCTCTCTCTGTCTGAGGGCCACTCGCTCTCTGTCTGAGGGCCACTCGCTCTCTGTCTGAGGGCCACTCTCTCTTATCTGAGGGCCACTCTCTCTTATCTGAGGGCCACTCTCTCACTGTCTGAGGGCCACTCTCTCTCTGTCTGAGGGCCACTCTCTCTCTGTCTGTGGGCCACTCTCTCTCTGGTCTGAGGGCCACTCTCTCTCTGGTCTGAGGGCCACTCTCTCTCTGTCTGAGGGCCACTCTCTCTCTGTCTGAGGGCCACTCTCTCTCTGTCTGAGGGCCACTCTCTCTCTGCCTGAGGGTCACTCTCTCTCTGCCTGAGGGCCACTCTCTCTCTCCCTGAGGACCACTCTCTCTGTGTCTGAGGGCCACTCTCTCTCTGTCAGAGGGCCACTTGCTCTCTGTCTGAGGGCCACTCTCTCTTATCTGAGGGCCACTCTCTCTCTGTCTGAGGGCCACTCTCTCTCTGTCTGAGGGCCACTCTCTCTCTGTCTGAGGGCCACTCTCTCTCTGTCTGAGGGCCACTCTCTCTCTGGTCTGAGGGCCACTCTCTCTCTGTCTGAGGGCCACTCTCTCTCTGTCTGAGGGCCACTCTCTCTCAGTCTGAGGGCCACTCTCTCTCAGTCTGAGGGCCACTCTCTCTCAGTCTGAGGGCCACTCTCTCTCAGTCTGAGGGCCACTCTCTCTCAGTCTGAGGGCCACTCTCTCTCAGTCTGAGGGCCACTTTCTCTCTGTTTGAGCGCCACTTTCTCTCTGTTTGATGGCTACTCTCTCCCTGCCTGAGGGCCACTCTCTCTCGGCCTGAGGGCCACTCTCTCTCTGCCTGAGGGCCACTCTCTCTCTGCCTGAGGGCCACTCTCTCTCTGCCTGAGGCCACTCTGTCTCTGTCTGATGGCCATTCACCTTCTGCCTGAGGGCCACTCTCGCTCTGCCTCAGGGTCAATCATTCTCCATCTGAGGGCACATTCTCCCTGTCTGAGGTTCACTCACACTCTGCCTGAGGGTCACTCACTCTCTGCCTGAGGTCCACTCTCTCTCTGCCTGAGTGCCACACTCTCCTTGCCTGAGTGCCACTCTCTCCTTGCCTGAGGGCCACTCTCTCTCTGCCTGAGGGCCACTCTCTCTCTGCCTGAGGGCCACTCTCTCTCTGTCTGAGGGCCATTTTCTCTATGTCTGGGGCCCACTCTCTCTCTGCCTGAGGGCCACTCTCTCTCTGCCTGAGGGCCACACTCTCTCTTCTGAGGCCCACTCTCTCTCAGTCTGAGGGACACTCTCTCTCAGTCTGAGGGCCACTCTCTCTCTGTCTGAGGGCCACTCTCTCCCTTTCTGAGGGCCACTCTCTCTCTTTCTGAGGGCCACTCTCTCAGTCTGAGGGCCACTCTCTCTCTGTCTGAGGTCCACTCTCTCTCTGTCTGAGGGCCACACTCTCTCTGTCTGAGGGCCACTCTCTCTCAGTCTGAGGGCCACTCTCTCTCAGTCTGAGGGCCACTCTCTCTCAGTCTGAGGGCCACTCTCTCTCAGTCTGAGGGCCACTCTCTCTCTGCCTGAGGGCCAACCACTCTCTGCCTGAGGCCCACTCACTCTCTGCCTGAGGGCCACTGTCTCTGTCTGAGCGACACTCTCTCTGTCTGAGGGACACTCTCTCGGTCTAAGGGTCACTCTCTGTCTGAGGGTCACTCAATCTGCCTGAGGGCCACTCTCACTCTGTCTGATGGTCACTCTCTCTCTCTGCCTGATGGCCACTCTCTCTCTTCCTGAGGGTCACTCTCTCTCTGCCTGATGGTCACTCTCTCTCTGCCTGAGGGTCACTCTCTCTCTGCCTGAGGGCCACACACTCTCTGCCTGAGTGCCACGCTCTCTCTGTCTAAGGGCCAGTCTCTCTCTGTCTGAGGGCCACTATCTCTCTTTATGTCTGAGGGCCACTCTCTCTCTGCCTGAGGGCCACACTCTCTCTTCTGAGGGCCACTCTCTCTCTTGCTGAGGCCCACTCTCTCTCGTTCTGAGGGCCACTCGCTCTCTGTCTGAGTGCCTCTCTCTCTCTGCCTGAGGGCCACTCTCTCTCTGCCTGAGGGCCACTCTCTCTCTGCCTGAGGACCACTGTCTCTCTCTGTCTGAGGGCCACTCTCTCTTATCTGAGGGCCACTCTCTCTTATCTGAGGGCCACTCTCTCACTGTCTGAGGGCCACTCTCTCTCTGTCTGAGGGCCACTCTCTCTCTGTCTGAGGGCCACTCTCTCTCTGTCTGAGGGCCACTCTCTCTCAGTCTGAAGGCCACTCTCTCTCAGTCTAAGGGCCACTCTCTCTCTGTCTGATGGCCACTCTCTGTCTGATGGCCACTCTCCCTCTCTCTGAGGGCCACTCTCTCGCTGCCTGAGGGCCACTCTCTCTCTGTCTGAGGGCCACTCTCTCTCTTTCTGAGGGCCACTCTCTCTCGTTCTGTGGGCCACTCGCTCTCTGTCTGAGGGCCTCTCTCTCTCTGCCTGAGGGCCACTCTCTCTCTGCCTGAGGGCCACTCTCTCTCTCCCTGAGGACCACTCTCTCTGTGTCTGAGGGCCACTCTCTCTCTGTCAGAGGGCCACTTGCTCTCTGTCTGAGGGCCACTCTCTCTTATCTGAGGGCCACTCTCTCTCTGTCTGAGGGCCACTCTCTCTCTGTCTGAGGGCCACTCTCTCTCTGTCTGAGGGCCACTCTCTCTCTGTCTGAGGGCCACTCTCTCTCTGGTCTGAGGGCCACTCTCTCTCTGTCTGAGGGCCACTCTCTCTCTGTCTGAGGGCCACTCTCTGTCAGTCTGAGGGCCACTCTCTCTCAGTCTGAGGGCCACTCTTTCTCAGTCTGAGGGCCACTCTCTCTCAGTCTGAGGGCCACTCTCTCTCAGTCTGAGGGCCACTCTCTCTCAGTCTGAGGGCCACTTTCTCTCTGTTTGAGCGCCACTTTCTCTCTGTTTGATGGCTACTCTCTCCCTGCCTGAGGGCCACTCTCTCTCGGCCTGAGGGCCACTCTCTCTCTGCCTGAGGGCCACTCTCTCTCTGCCTGAGGGCCACTCTCTCTCTGCCTGAGGCCACTCTGTCTCTGTCTGATGGCCATTCACCTTCTGCCTGAGGGCCACTCTCGCTCTGCCTCAGGGTCAATCATTCTCCATCTGAGGGCACATTCTCCCTGTCTGAGGTTCACTCACACTCTGCCTGAGGGTCACTCACTCTCTGCCTGAGGTCCACTCTCTCTCTGCCTGAGTGCCACTCTCTCCTTGCCTGAGTGCCACTCTCTCCTTGCCTGAGGGCCACTCTCTCTCTGCCTGAGGGCCACTCTCTCTCTGCCTGAGGGCCACTCTCTCTCTGTCTGAGGGCCATTTTCTCTATGTCTGGGGCCCACTCTCTCTCTGCCTGAGGGCCACTCTCTCTCTGCCTGAGGGCCACACTCTCTCTTCTGCGGCCCACTCTCTCTCAGTCTGAGGGACACTCTCTCTCAGTCTGAGGGCCACTCTCTCTCTGTCTGAGGGCCACTCTCTCCCTGTCTGAGGGCCACTCTCTCTCTTTCTGAGGGCCACTCTCTCAGTCTGAGGGCCACTCTCTCTCTGTCTGAGGTCCACTCTCTCTCTGTCTGAGGGCCACACTCTCTCTGTCTGAGGGCCACTCTCTCTCAGTCTGAGGGCCACTCTCTCTCAGTCTGAGAGCCACTCTCTCTCAGTCTGAGGGCCACTCTCTCTCAGTCTGAGGGCCACTCTCTCTCTGCCTGAGGGCCAACCACTCTCTGCCTGAGGCCCACTCACTCTCTGCCTGAGGGCCACTGTCTCTGTCTGAGCGACACTCTCTCTGTCTGAGGGACACTCTCTCGGTCTAAGGGTCACTCTCTGTCTGAGGGTCACTCAATCTGCCTGAGGGCCACTCTCACTCTGTCTGATGGTCACTCTCTCTCTCTGCCTGATGGCCACTCTCTCTCTTCCTGAGGGTCACTCTCTCTCTGCCTGATGGTCACTCTCTCTCTGCCTGAGGGTCACTCTCTCTCTGCCTGAGGGCCACACACTCTCTGCCTGAGTGCCACGCTCTCTCTGTCTAAGGGCCAGTCTCTCTCTGTCTGAGGGCCACTATCTCTCTTTATGTCTGAGGGCCACTCTCTCTCTGCCTGAGGGCCACACTCTCTCTTCTGAGGGCCACTCTCTCTCTTGCTGAGGCCCACTCTCTCTCGTTCTGAGGGCCACTCGCTCTCTGTCTGAGTGCCTCTCTCTCTCTGCCTGAGGGCCACTCTCTCTCTGCCTGAGGGCCACTCTCTCTCTGCCTGAGGACCACTGTCTCTCTCTGTCTGAGGGCCACTCTCTCTTATCTGAGGGCCACTCTCTCTTATCTGAGGGCCACTCTCTCACTGTCTGAGGGCCACTCTCTCTCTGTCTGAGGGCCACTCTCTCTCTGTCTGAGGGCCACTCTCTCTCTGTCTGAGGGCCACTCTCTCTCAGTCTGAAGGCCACTCTCTCTCAGTCTAAGGGCCACTCTCTCTCTGTCTGATGGCCACTCTCTGTCTGATGGCCACTCTCCCTCTCTCTGAGGGCCACTCTCTCGCTGCCTGAGGGCCACTCTCTCTCTGTCTGAGGGCCACTCTCTCTCTTTCTGAGGGCCACTCTCTCTCGTTCTGTGGGCCACTCGCTCTCTGTCTGAGGGCCTCTCTCTCTCTGCCTGAGGGCCACTCTCTCTCTGCCTGAGGGCCACTCTCTCTCTCCCTGAGGACCACTCTCTCTGTGTCTGAGGGCCACTCTCTCTCTGTCAGAGGGCCACTTGCTCTCTGTCTGAGGGCCACTCTCTCTTATCTGAGGGCCACTCTCTCTCTGTCTGAGGGCCACTCTCTCTCTGTCTGAGGGCCACTCTCTCTCTGTCTGAGGGCCACTCTCTCTCTGGTCTGAGGGCCACTCTCTCTCTGTCTGAGGGCCACTCTCTCTCTGTCTGAGGGCCACTCTCTCTCAGTCTGAGGGCCACTCTCTGTCAGTCTGAGGGCCACTCTCTCTCAGTCTGAGGGCCACTCTCTCTCTGTCTGATGGCCACTCTCCCTCTGTCTGAGGGCCACTCTCTCTTTCTGTCTGAGGGCCACTCTCTCTCAGTCTGAGGGCCACTTTCTCTCTGTTTGAGCGCCACTTTCTCTCTGTTTGATGGCTACTCTCTCCCTGCCTGAGGGCCACTCTGTCTCTGTCTGATGGCCATTCACCTTCTGCCTGAGGGCCACTCTCGCTCTGCCTCAGGGTCAATCATTCTCCATCTGAGGGCACATTCTCCCTGTCTGAGGTTCACTCACACTCTGCCTGAGGGTCACTCACTCTCTGCCTGAGGTCCACTCTCTCTCTGCCTGAGTGCCACTCTCTCTCTGCCTGAGGGCCACTCTCTCTCTGCCTGAGGGCCACTCTCTCTCTGTCTGAGGGCCATTTTCTCTATGTCTGGGGCCCACTCTCTCTCTGCCTGAGGGCCACTCTCTCTCTGCCTGAGGGCCACACTCTCCCTTCTGAGGCCCACTCTCTCTCAGTCTGAGGGCCACTCTCTCTCAGTCTGAGGGCCACTCTCTCTCAGTCTGAGGGCCACTCTCTCTCAGTCTGAGGGCCACTCTCTCTCTGCCTGAGGGCCAACCACTCTCTGCCTGAGGCCCACTCACTCTCTGCCTGAGGGCCACTGTCTCTGTCTGAGCGACACTCTCTCTGTCTGAGGGACACTCTCTCGGTCTAAGGGTCACTCTCTGTCTGAGGGTCACTCTCTGTCTGAGGGACACTCTCTCGGTCTAAGGTTCACTCTCTGTCTGAGGCTCACTCTCTGTCTGAGGGTCACTCTCTGTCGGAGGTTCACTCACTTCGTTTGAGGGTCACTCACGCTCTGTCCGAGGGACACTCACTCACTGTCCGAGGGTCACTCACTCACTGTCCGTGGGTCACTCACTGCCTGAGGGACATTCTGTCTGAGGGTCATTTTCTCTGAGGTTTATTCTGCCTGAGGGTTACTCACTGTCTGAGGGTCAGTCACTCTCTGTCTGAGGTTTACTCTATCTGAGGTTTATTTTGTCTGAGGGTCGATTCATGTCTAAATGTCAGTCTCACACTGTCTGAGGGTCAGACACTCTCTGTCTGAGGATTACTCTGTCTGAGGGTCACTCTGTATCTGCGGGTCACTCGCTCTTTGTCTGAGGTTCATCACTCTCTGTCTGAGGGTCACTCATTCTCTGTCTGAGGGTCAATATGTCACAGACGGAGGTTTACTCTGTCTTTAGGTCAGTCACTCCCTGTCTGAGGTTTATTTTGTCTGAGGGTCACTCACTGTATAAAGGTCAGTCTCTCACTGTCTGAGGGTCACTCTCTGTCTGAAAATCACTCACTGCCTGAGGGTCAATCACTCTCTGTCTGAGGGTCACTCACTCTTTGCCTGAGGGCCACTCTCTCTCAGCCTGAGGGTCACTCACTCTCTGCCTGAGGTCACTCTCTCTCTGCATGAGGGCCACTCTCTCTCTCCATGAGGGCCTCTCTCTCTCTGCCTGAGGGTCACTCTCTGTCTGAGGGTCACTCTCTGAGGGTCACTCACTCACTGTCCGAGGGTCACTCACTCTCTGTCCGAGGGTCACGCACTCTCTGTCCGAGGGTCACTCACTTTCTGTCCGAAGGTCACTCACTTTCTGTCCGAAGGTCACTCACTCTCTGTCCGAGGGTCACTCACTCTCTGTCCGAGGGTCACTCACTCAATGTCCGAGGCTCACTCACTGCCCGAGTTAATTTTGTCTGAGGGTCACTCTCTCGGAGGTTTATTCTTTTATTTTGCCTGAGGGTCACTCACTGTCTGAGGGTCAGTCACTCTCTGTCTGAGGTTTACTCTGTCTGATGTTTATTTTGTCTGAGGGTCACTCATTGTCTAAAGGTCAGTCTCTCACTGTCTGAGGGTCAATCTCTGTCTGAAAATCACTCTCTGTCTGAGGGACACTCTCTGAGTGAGGGTCACTCTCTGAGTGAGGGTCAGTCTTTGACTGAAGGTTACTCTCTGTTTGAGGGTTACTCTCTGTCTGAGGGTCACTCTCTGTCTGAGGGGCACTCACTGTCTATCTGAGGTTTACTCTGTCTAAGGGTCACTCCCTCTCTCACGGCCACTCACTCTCTGTCTGAGGTTTACTCACCTCTGAGGGTCACTCTGTCTCAAGGTCACTCACTCTCTGCCTGAGGGTCACTCACTCCCAGACTGAGGTTTATTTTGTCTGTGGATCACTGACTTTCTAAAGGTCACTCTCTCACTGTCTGAAGGTCAGTCACTCATGTCTGAGGGTCATTCACTCTCTGGGACACTCTCTCTCTGTCTGTGGGTCATTCAACCACTGTCTCAGGATCACTCACTCTCTGCCTCAGGGTCAATCATGCTCTATCTGAGGGCACTTTCTCCCTGTCTGAGGGTCACTCACTCTCTGCCTGTAGGTCAGTCACTCACTGCCTGAGGGCCACTCTCTCTCTGCCTGAGGGCCACTCTCTCTCTGCCTGAGGGCCACTCTCTGTCTGTCTGAGGACCACTCTCTGTCTGTCTGAGCACCACTCTCTGTCTGTCTGAGGGCCAGTCTCTGTCTGTCTGAGGACCACACTCTGTCTGTCTGAGGGCCACTCTCTGTCTGTCTGAGGGCCACTCTCTCTCTGTCTGAGGGCCACTCTCTCTCTGTCTGAGGGCCACTTTCTCTCTGTTTGAGGGCCACTTTCTCTCTGTTTGAAGGCCACTCTCTCAGCCTGAGGGCCACTCTCTCTCTGCCTGAGGGCCACTCTCTCTCTGCCTGAGGACCACACTCTCTCTGCCTCAGGGTCAATCATGCTCTATCTGAGGGCACTTTCTCCCTGTCTGAGGGTCACTCACTCTCTGCCTGAGGGTCACTCACTCTCTGCCTGAGGGTCACTCAGTCTCTGCCTGAGGTCCACTCTCTCTCTGCCTGAGGTCCACTCTCTCTCTGCCTGAGGGCAACTCTCTCTCTGTCTGAGGGCCACTCTCTCTCTGGTCTGAGGGCCACTCTCTCTCTGGTCTGAGGGCCACTCTCTCTCTGGTCTAAGGGCCACTCTCTCTCTGTCTGAGGGCCACTCTCTCTCTGTCTGAGGGCCACTCTCTCTCTGCCTGAGGGCCACTCTCTCTCAGTCTGAGGGCCACTCTCTCTCTGTCTGAGGGCCACTCTCTCTTATCTGAGGGCCACTCTCTCTCTGCCTGAGGGCCACTCTCTCTTATCTGAGGGCCACTCTCTCTCTCTGTCTGAGGGCCACTCTCTCTCTGCCTGAGGGCCACTCTCACTCTGTCTGATGGTCACTCTCTCTCTCTGCCTGATGGCCACTCTCTCTCTTCCTGAGGGTCACTCTCTCTCTGCCTGATGGTCACTCTCTCTCTGCCTGAGGGTCACTCTCTCTCTGCCTGAGGGCCACACACTCTCTGCCTGAGTGCCACGCTCTCTCTGTCTAAGGGCCAGTCTCTCTCTGTCTGAGGGCCACTATCTCTCTGTCTGAGGGCCACTATCTCTCTGTCTGAGGGCCACTCTCTCTCTGCCTGAGGTCCACTCACTCTCTCTGAGGGCCACTCACTCTCTGCTTGAGGGCCACACACTCTCTCTGAGGGACACTCACTCTCTGCCTGAGGGCCACTCTCTCTCTGCCTGAGGGCCACTCTCTCTCTGCCTGAGAGCCACTCTCTCTTTGTCTGAGGGCCACTCTCTCTGCATGAGGGCCACTCTCTTTCTGTCTGAGGGTCACTTTTTCTCTGTCTGAGAGCCACTCTCTCTCTGTCTGAGGGCCACTCTCTCTCAGTCTGAGGGCCACTTTCTCTCTGTTTGAGGGACACTTTCTCTCTGCCTGAGGGCCACTCTCTCTTTGCCTGAGGGCCACTCTCTCTCTGCCTCAGGGTCAATCATGCTCTATCTGAGGGCACTTTCTCCCTGTCTGAGGGTCACTCACTCTCTGCCTGATGGTCACTCTCTCTCTGCCTGAGGGTCACTCTCTCTCTGCCTGAGGGCCACTCACTCTCTGCCTGAGTGCCACGCTCTCTCTGTCTGAGGGCCAGTCTCTCTCTGTCTGAGGGCCACTATCTCTCTGTCTGAGGGCCACTATCTCTCTGTCTGAGGGCCAGTCTCTCTCTGTCTGAGGGTCACTTTTTCTCTGCCTGAGGGCCACTCTCTCTCTTTATGTCTGAGGGCCACTCTCTCTCTGCCTGAGGGCCACACTCTCTCTTCTGAGGGCCACTCTCTCTCTTGCTGAGGCCCACTCTCTCTCGTTCTGAGGGCCACTCGCTCTCTGTCTGAGGGCCTCTCTCTCTCTGCCTGAGGGCCACTCTCTCTCTGCCTGAGGGCCACTCTCTCTCTGCCTGAGGACCACTCTCTCTCTCTGTCTGAGGGCCACTCTCTCTTATCTGAGGGCCACTCTCTCTTATCTGAGGGCCACTCTCTCACTGTCTGAGGGCCACTCTCTCAATGTCTGAGGGCCACTCTCTCTCTGTCTGAGGGCCACTCTCTCTCTGTCTGAGGGCCACTCTCTCTAAGTCTGAAGGCCACTCTCTCTCAGTCTAAGGGCCACTCTCTCTCTGTCTGATGGCCACTCTCTGTCTGATGGCCACTCTCCCTCTCTCTGAGGGCCACTCTCTCGCTGCCTGAGGGCCACTCTCTCTCTGTCTGAGGGCCACTCTCTCTCGTTCTGTGGGCCACTCACTCTCTGTCTGAGGGCCTCTCTCTTTCTGCCTGAGGGCTACTCTCTCTCTGCCTGAGGGCCACTCTCTCTCTGCCTGAGGGCCACTCTCTCTCTCCCTGAGGACCACTCTCTCTGTGTCTGAGGGCCACTCGCTCTCTGTCAGAGGGCCACTTGCTCTCTGTCTGAGGGCCACTCTCTCTTATCTGAGGGCCACTCTCTCTCTGTCTGAGGGCCACTCTCTCTCTGTCTGAGGGCCACTCTCTCTCTGTCTGAGGGCCACTCTCTCTCTGGTCTGAGGGCCACTCTCTCTCTGTCTGAGGGCCACTCTCTCTCTGTCTGAGGGCCACTCTCTCTCAGTCTGAGGGCCACTCTCTGTCAGTCTGAGGGCCACTCTCTCTCAGTCTGAGGGCCACTCTCTCCCTGCCTGAGGGCCACTCTCTCTCGGCCTGAGGGCCACTCTCTCTCTGCCTGAGGGCCACTCTCTCTCTGCCTGAGGGCCACTCTCTCTCTGCCTGAGGGCCACACTCTCTCTGCCTGAGGGCCACTCTCTCTCTGCCTGAGGGCCACTCTGTCTCTGATGGCCATTCACCTTCTGCCTGAGGGCCACTCTCGCTCTGCCTCAGGGTCAATCATTCTCCATCTGAGGGCACATTCTCCCTGTCTGAGGTTCACTCACACTCTGCCTGAGGGTCACTCACTCTCTGCCTGAGGTCCACTCTCTCTCTGCCTGAGTGCCACTCTCTCCTTGCCTGAGTGCCACTCTCTCCTTGCCTGAGGGCCACTCTCTCTCTGCCTGAGGGCCACTCTCTCTCTGCCTGAGGGCCACTCTCTCTCTGTCTGAGGGCCATTTTCTCTATGTCTGGGGCCCACTCTCTCTCTGCCTGAGGGCCACTCTCTCTCTGCCTGAGGGCCACACTCTCTCTTCTGAGGCCCACTCTCTCTCTGTCTGAGGGCCACACTCTCTCTGTCTGAGGGCCACTCTCTCTCAGTCTGAGGGCCACTCTCTCTCAGTCTGAGGGCCACTCTCTCTCAGTCTGAGGGCCACTCTCTCTCAGTCTGAGGGCCACTCTCTCTCTGCCTGAGGGCCAACCACTCTCTGCCTGAGGCCCACTCACTCTCTGCCTGAGGCCCACTCACTCTCTGCCTGAGGGCCACTGTCTCTGTCTGAGCGACACTCTCTCTGTCTGAGGGACACTCTCTCGGTCTAAGGGTCACTCTCTGTCTGAGGGTCACTCTCTGTCTGAGGGACACTCTCTCGGTCTAAGGTTCACTCTCTGTCTGAGGCTCACTCTCTGTCTGAGGGTCACTCTCTGTCGGAGGTTCACTCACTTCGTTTGAGGGTCACTCACGCTCTGTCCGAGGGACACTCACTCATTGTCCGAGGGTCACTCACTCACTGTCCTAGGGTCACTCACTGCCTGAGGGACATTCTGTCTGAGGGTCATTTTCTCTGAGGTTTATTCTGCCTGAGGGTTACTCACTGTCTGAGGGTCAGTCACTCTCTGTCTGAGGTTTACTCTATCTGAGGTTTATTTTGTCTGAGGGTCGATTCATGTCTAAATGTCAGTCTCACACTGTCTGAGGGTCAGACACTCTCTGTCTGAGGTTTACTCTGTCTGAGGGTCACTCTGTATCTGCGGATCACTCGCTCTTTGTCTGAGGTTCATCACTCTCTGTCTGAGGGTCACTCATTCTCTGTCTGAGGGTCAATATGTCACAGACGGAGGTTTACTCTGTCTTTGGGTCAGTCACTCCCTGTCTGAGGTTTATTTTGTCTGAGGGTCACTCACTGTATAAAGGTCAGTCTCTCACTGTCTGAGGGTCACTCTCTGTCTGAAAATCACTCACTGCCTGAGGGTCAATCACTCTCTGTCTGAGGGTCACTCACTCTTTGCCTGAGGGCCACTCTCTCTCAGCCTGAGGGTCACTCACTCTCTGCCTGAGGTCACTCTCTCTCTGCATGAGGGCCACTCTCTCTCTCCATGAGGGCCTCTCTCTCTCTGCCTGAGGGTCACTCTCTGTCTGAGGGTCACTCCCTGAGGGTCACTCACTCACTGTCCGAGGGTCACTCACTCTCTGTCCGAGGGTCACGCACTCTCTGTCCGAGGGTCACTCACTTTCTGTCCGAAGGTCACTCACTTTCTGTCCGAAGATCACTCACTCTCTGTCCGAGGGTCACTCACTCTCTGTCCGAGGGTCACTCACTCAATGTCCGAGGCTCACTCACTGCCCGAGTTAATTTTGTCTGAGGGTCACTCTCTCGGAGGTTTATTCTTTTATTTTGCCTGAGGGTCACTCACTGTCTGAGGGTCAGTCACTCTCTGTCTGAGGTTTACTCTGTCTGATGTTTATTTTGTCTGAGGGTCACTCATTGTCTAAAGGTCAGTCTCTCACTGTCTGAGGGTCAATCTCTGTCTGAAAATCACTCTCTGTCTGAGGGACACTCTCTGAGTGAGGGTCACTCTCTGAGTGACGGTCAGTCTTTGACTGAAGGTTACTCTCTGTTTGAGGATTACTCTCTGTCTGAGGGTCACTCTCTGTCTGAGGGGCACTCACTGTCTATCTGAGGTTTACTCTGTCTAAGGGTCACTCCCTCTCTCCCGGCCACTCACTCTCTGTCTGAGGTTTACTCACCTCTGAGGGTCACTCTGTCTCAAGGTCACTCACTCTCTGCCTGAGGGTCACTCACTCCCAGACTGAGGTTTATTTTGTCTGAGGATCACTGACTTTCTAAAGGTCACTCTCTCACTGTCTGAGGGTCAGTCACTCATGTCTGAGGGTCATTCACTCTCTGCCTCAGGGACACTCTCTCTCTGTCTGTGGGTCATTCAACCACTGTCTCAGGATCACTCACTCTCTGCCTCAGGGTCAATCATGCTCTATCTGAGGGCACTTTCTCCCTGTCTGAGGGTCACTCACTCTCTGCCTGTAGGTCAGTCACTCACTGCCTGAGGGCCACTCTCTCTCTGCCTGAGGGCCACTCTCTCTCTGCCTGAGGGCCACTCTCTGTCTGTCTGAGGACCACTCTCTGTCTGTCTGAGCACCACTCTCTGTCTGTCTGAGGGCCAGTCTCTGTCTGTCTGAGGACCACTCTCTGTCTGTCTGAGGGCCACTCTCTGTCTGTCTGAGGGCCACTCTCTCTCTGTCTGAGGGCCACTCTCTCTCTGTCTGAGGGCCACTCTCTCTCTGTCTGAGGGCCACTTTCTCTCTGTTTGAGGGCCACTTTCTCTCTGTTTGAAGGCCACTCTCTCTGCCTGAGGGCCACTCTCTCTCTGCCTGAGGGCCACTCTCTCTCTGCCTGAGAACCACACTCTCTCTGCCTCAGGGTCAATCATGCTCTATCTGAGGGCACTTTCTCCCTGTCTGAGGGTCACTCACTCTCTGCCTGAGGGTCACTCACTCTCTGCCTGAGGGTCACTCAGTCTCTGCCTGAGGTCCACTCTCTCTCTGCCTGAGCTCCACTCTCTCTCTGCCTGAGGGCCACTCTCTCTCTGTCTGAGGGCCACTCTCTCTCTGGTCTGAGGGCCACTCTCTCTCTGGTCTGAGGGCCACTCTCTCTCTGGTCTGAGGGCCACTCTCTCTCTGGTCTAAGGGCCACTCTCTCTCTGTCTGAGGGCCACTCTCTCTCTGTCTGAGGGCCACTCTCTCTCTGTCTGAGGGCCACTCTCTCTCAGTCTGAGGGCCACTCTCTCTCAGTCTGAGGGCCACTCTCTCTCTGTCTGAGGGCCACTCTCTCTTATCTGAGGGCCACTCTCTCTCTGCCTGAGGGCCACTCTCTCTTATCTGAGGGCCACTCTCTCTCTGTCTGAGGGCCACTCTCTCTCTGTCTGAGGGCCACTCTCTCTCTGGTCTGAGGGCCACTCTCTCTCTGGTCTGAGGGCCACTCTCTCTCTGGTCTAAGTGCCACTCTCTCTCTGTCTGAGGGCCACTCTCTCTCTGTCTGAGGGCCACTCTCTCTCTGTCTGAGGGCCACTCTCTCTCTGTCTGAGGGCCACTCTCTCTCTGTCTGAGGGCCACTCTCTCTCAGTCTTAGGGCCACTCTCTCTCTGTCTAAGGGCCACTCTCTCTTATCTGAGGGCCACTCTCTCTCTGTCTGAGGGCCACTCTCTCTCTGTCTGAGCGCCACTTTCTCTCTGTTTGATGGCTACTCTCTCCCTGCCTGAGGGCCACTCTCTCTCTGCCTGAGGGCCACTCTCTCTCTGCCTGAGGGCCACTCTCTCTCTGCCTGAGGTCCACTCTCTCTCTGTCTGATGGCCATTCACTCTCTGCCTGAGGGCCACTCTCGCTCTGCCTCAGGGTCAATCATGCTCCATCTGAGGGCACATTCTCCCTGTCTGAGGTTCACTCACACTCTGCCTGAGGGTCACTCACTCTCTGCCTGAGGTCCACTCTCTCTCTGCGTGAGTGCCACTCTCTCCTTGCCTGAGTGCCACTCTCTCCTTGCCTGAGGGCCACTCTCTCTCTGTCTGAGGGCAACTCTCTCTCTGTCTGAGGGCCATTTTCTCTCTGTCTGGGGCCCACTCTCTCTCTGCCTGAGGGCCAGTCTCTCTCTGTCTGAGGGTCACTTTTTCTCTGCCTGAGGGCCACTCTCTCTCTGCCTGAGGGCCACACTCTCTCTTCTGAGGCCCACTCTCTCTCAGTCTGAGGGCCAGTCTCTCTCTGTCTGAGGGCCACTCTCTCTCTTTCTGAGGGCCACTCTCTCTCTTTCTGAGGGCCACTCTCTCTCTTTCTGAGGGCCACTCTCTCAGTCTGAGGGCCACTCTCTCTCTGCCTGAGGGCCACTCTCTCTCAGTCTGAGGGCCACTCTCTCTCAGTCTGAGGGCCACTCTCTCTCTGCCTGAGGGCCAACCACTCTCTGCCTTAGGCCCACTCACTCTCTGCCTGAGGGCCACTGTCTCTGTCTGAGCGATACTCTCTCTGTCTGAGGGACACTCTCTCGGTCTAAGGGTCACTCTCTGTCTGAGGGTCACTCTCTGTCTGAGGGTCACTCTCTGTCGGAGGTTCACTCACTTCGTTTGAGGGTCACTCACGCTCTGTCCGAGGGACACTCACTCACTGTCCGAGGGTCACTCACTCACTGTCCTAGGGTCACTCACTGCCTGAGGGACATTCTGTCTGAGGGTCATTTTCTCTGAGGTTTATTCTGCCTGAGGTTTACTCACTGTCTGAGGGTCAGTCACTCTCTGTCTGAGGTTTACTCTATCTGAGGTTTATTTTGTCTGAGGGTCGATTCATGTCTAAATGTCAGTCTCACACTGTCTGAGGGTCAGACACTCTCTGTCTGAGGTTTACTCTGTCTGAGGGTCACTCTGTATCTGCGGGTCACTCGCTCTTTGTCTGAGGTTCATCACTCTCTGTCTGAGGGTCACTCATTCTCTGTCTGAGGGTCAATATGTCACAGACGGAGGTTTACTCTGTCTTTGGGTCAGTCACTCCCTGTCTGAGGTTTATTTTGTCTGAGGGTCACTCACTGTATAAAGGTCAGTCTCTCACTGTCTGAGGGTCACTCTCTGTCTGAAAATCACTCACTGCCTGAGGGTCAATCACTCTCTGTCTGAGGGTCACTCACTCTTTGCCTGAGGGCCACTCTCTCTCAGCCTGAGGGTCACTCACTCTCTGCCTGAGGTCACTCTCTCTCTGCATGAGGGCCACTCTCTCTCTCCATGAGGGCCTCTCTCTCTCTGCCTGAGGGTCACTCTCTGTCTGAGGGTCACTCTCTGACGGTCACTCACTCACTGTCCGAGGGTCACTCACTCTCTGTCCGAGGGTCACTCACTCTCTGTCCGAGGGTCACTCACTTTCTGTCCGAAGGTCACTCACTTTCTGTCCGAAGGTCACTCACTCTCTGTCCGAGGGTCACTCACTCTCTGTCCGAGGGTCACTCACTCAATGTCCGAGGCTCACTCACTGCCCGAGTTAATTTTGTCTGAGGGTCACTCTCTCGGAGGTTTATTCTTTTATTCTGCCTGAGGGTCACTCACTGTCTGAGGGTCAGTCACTCTCTGTCTGAGGTTTACTCTGTCTGATGTTTATTTTGTCTGAGGGTCACTCATTGTCTAAAGGTCAGTCTCTCACTGTCTGAGGGTCAATCTCTGTCTGAAAATCACTAACTGTCTGAAAATCACTCTCTGTCTGAGGGACACTCTCTGAGTGAGGGTCACTCTCTGAGTGAGGGTCAGTCTTTGACTGAAGGTTACTCTCTGTCTGAGGGTTACTCTCTGTCTGAGGGTCACTCTCTGTCTGAGGGGCACTCACTGTCTATCTGAGGTTTACTCTGTCTAAGGGTCACTCCCTCTCTCACGGCCACTCACTCTCTGTCTGAGGTTTACTCACCTCTGAGGGTCACTCTGTCTCAAGGTCACTCACTCTCTGCCTGAGGGTCACTCACTCCCAGACTGAGGTTTATTTTGTCTGAGGATCACTGACTTTCTAAAGGTCACTCTCTCACTGTCTGAGGGTCAGTCACTCATGTCTGAGGGTCACTCACTCTCTACCTGAGGGTCATTCACTCTCTGCCTCAGGGACACTCTCTCTCTGTCTGTGGGTCATTCAACCACTGTCTCAGGATCACTCACTCTCTGCCTCAGGGTCAATCATGCTCTATCTGAGGGCACTTTCTCCCTGTCTGAGGTTCACTCACTCTCTGCCTGTAGGTCAGTCACTCACTGCCTGAGGGCCACTCTCTCTCTGCCTGAGGGCCACTCTCTCTCTGCCTGAGGGCCACTCTCTGTCTGTCTGAGGACCACTCTCTGTCTGTCTGAGGACCACTCTCTGTCTGTCTGAGGGCCAGTCTCTGTCTGTCTGAGGACCACTCTCTGTCTGTCTGAGGGCCACTCTCTGTCTGTCTGAGGGCCACTCTCTGTCTGTCTGAGGGCCACTCTCTCTCCGCTTGAGGGCCACTCTCTCTCTGTCTGAGGGCCACTCTCTCTCTGCCTGAGGGCCACTCTCTCTCTGTCTGAGGTCCACTCTCTTTCTGTCTGAGGGTCACTTTTTCTCTGTCTGTGGGCCACTCTCTCTCTGTCTGAGGGCCACTCTCTCTCTGTCTGAGGGCCACTCTCTCTCTGTCTGAGGGCCACTTTCTCTCTGTTTGAGGGCCACTTTCTCTCTGTTTGAAGGCCACTCTCTCTGCCTGAGGGCCACTCTCTCTCTGCCTGAGGGCCACTCTCTCTCTGCCTGAGGACCACACTCTCTCTGCCTCAGGGTCAATCATGCTCTATCTGAGGGCACTTTCTCCCTGTCTGAGGGTCACTCACTCTCTGCCTGAGGGTCACTCACTCTCTGCCTGAGGGTCACTCACTCTCTGCCTGAGGGCCACTCTCTCTCTGCCTGAGGTCCACTCTCTCTCTGCTTGAGGGCCACTCTCTCTCTGTCTGAGGGCCACTCTCTCTCTGGTCTGAGGGCCACTCTCTCTCTGGTCTGAGGGCCACTCTCTCTCTGGTCTAAGGGCCACTCTCTCTCTGTCTGAGGGCCACTCTCTCTCTGTCTGAGGGCCACTCTCTCTCTGTCTGAGGGCCACTCTCTCTCAGTCTGAGGGCCACTCTCTCTCAGTCTGAGGGCCACTCTCTCTCTGTCTAAGGGCCACTCTCTCTTATCTGAGGGCCACTCTCTCTCTGCCTGAGGGCCACACTCTCTCATCTGAGGGCCACTCTCTCTCTGTCTGAGGGCCACTCTCTCTCAGTCTGAGGGCCACTCTCTGTCTGTCTGAGGGCCACTCTCTCTCCGCTTGAGGGCCACTCTCTCTCTGCCTGAGGGCCACACTCTCTCATCTGAGGGCCACTCTCTCTCTGTCTGAGGGCCACTCTCTCTCTGTCTGAGGGCCACTCTCTGTCTGTCTGAGGGCCACTCTCTCTCCGCTTGAGGGCCACTCTCTCTCTGTCTGAGGGCCACTATCTCTCTGCCTGAGGGCCACTCTCTCTCTGAGGTCCACTCTCTTTCTGTCTGAGGGTCACTTTTTCTCTGTCTGTGGGCCACTCTCTCTCTGTCTGAGGGCCACTCTCTCTCTGTCTGAGGGCCACTCTCTCTCTGTCTGAGGGCCACTCTCTCTCTGTCTGAGGGCCACTTTCTCTCTGTTTGAGGGCCACTTTCTCTCTGTTTGAAGGCCACTCTCTCTGCCTGAGGGCCACTCTCTCTCTGCCTGAGGGCCACTCTCTCTCTGCCTGAGGACCACACTCTCTCTGCCTCAGGGTCAATCATGCTCTATCTGAGGGCACTTTCTCCCTGTCTGAGGGTCACTCACTCTCTGCCTGAGGGTCACTCAGTCTCTGCCTGAGGGTCACTCAGTCTCTGCCTGAGGTCCACTCTCTCTCTGCCTGAGGTCCACTCTCTCTCTGCCTGAGGGCCACTCTCTCTCTGTCTGAGGGCCACTCTCTCTCTGGTCTGAGGGCCACTCTCTCTCTGGTCTGAGGGCCACTCTCTCTCTGGTCTAAGGGCCACTCTCTCTCTGTCTGAGGGCCACTCTCTCTCTGTCTGAGGGCCACTCTCTCTCAGTCTGAGGACCACTCTCTCTCTGTCTGAGGGCCACTCTCTCTTATCTGAGGGCCACTCTCTCTCTGCCTGAGGGCCACTCTCTCTTACCTGAGGGCCACTCTCTCTCTGTCTGAGGGCCACTCTCTCTCTGTCTGAGGGCCACTCTCTCTCTGGTCTGAGGGCCACTCTCTCTCTGGTCTGAGGGCCACTCTCTCTCTGGTCTAAGTGCCACTCTCTCTCTGTCTGAGGGCCACTCTCTCTCTGTCTGAGGGCCACTCTCTCTCTGTCTGAGGGCCACTCTCTCTCAGTCTGAGGGCCACTCTCTCTCTGTCTAAGGGCCACTCTCTCTTATCTGAGGGCCACTCTCTCTCTGTCTGAGGGCCACTCTCTCTCTGTCTGAGCGCCACTTTCTCTCTGTTTGATGGCTACTCTCTCCCTGCCTGAGGGCCACTCTCTCTCTGCCTGAGGGCCACTCTCTCTCTGCCTGAGGGCCACTCTCTCTCTGCCTGAGGGCCACTCTCTCTCTGCCTGAGGTCCACTCTCTCTCTGTCTGATGGCCATTCACTCTCTGCCTGAGGGCCACTCTCGCTCTGCCTCAGGGTCAATCATGCTCCATCTGAGGGCACATTCTCCCTGTCTGAGGTTCACTCACACTCTGCCTGAGGGTCACTCACTCCCTGCCTGAGGTCCACTCTCTCTCTGCCTGAGTGCCACTCTCTCCTTGCCTGAGTGCCACTCTCTCCTTGCCTGAGGGCCACTATCTCTCTGCCTGAGGGCCACTATCTCTCTGCCTGAGGGCCACTCTCTCTCTGTCTGAGGGCCATTTTCTCTCTGTCTGGGGCCCACTCTCTTTCTGCCTGAGGGCCAGTCTCTCTCTGTCTGAGGGTCACTTTTTCTATGCCTGAGGGCCACTCTCTCTCTGCCTGAGGGCCACACTCTCTCTTCTGAGGCCCACTCTCTCTCAGTCTGAGGGCCACTCTCTCTCTGTCTGAGGGCCGCTCTCTCTCTTTCTGAGGGCCACTCTCTCTCTTTCTGAGGGCCACTCTCTCAGTCTGAGGGCCACTCTCTCTCTGCCTGAGGGCCACTCTCTCTCAGTCTGAGGGCCACTCTCTCTCAGTCTGAGGGCCACTCTCTCTCTGCCTGAGGGCCAACCACTCTCTGCCTTAGGCCCACTCACTCTCTGCCTGAGGGCCACTGTCTCTGTCTGAGGGACACTCTCTCGGTCTAAGGGTCACTCTCTGTCTGAGGGTCACTCTCTGTCTGAGGGTCACTCTCTGTCTGAGGGTCACTCTCTGTCGGAGGTTCACTCACTTTGTTTGAGGGTCACTCACGCTCTGTCCGAGGGACACTCACTCACTGTCCGAGGGTCACTCACTCACTGTCCTAGGGTCACTCACTGCCTGAGGGACATTCTGTCTGAGGGTCATTTTCTCTGAGGTTTATTCTGCCTGAGGGTTACTCACTGTCTGAGGGTCAGTCACTCTCTGTCTGAGGTTTACTCTATCTGAGGTTTATTTTGTCTGAGGGTCGATTCATGTCTAAATGTCAGTCTCACACTGTCTGAGGGTCAGACACTCTCTGTCTGAGGTTTACTCTGTCTGAGGGTCACTCTGTATCTGCGGGTCACTCGCTCTTTGTCTGAGGTTCATCACTCTCTGTCTGAGGGTCACTCATTCTCTGTCTGAGGGTCAATATGTCACAGACGGAGGTTTACTCTGTCTTTGGGTCAGTCACTCCCTGTCTGAGGTTTATTTTGTCTGAGGGTCACTCACTGTATAAAGGTCAGTCTCTCACTGTCTGAGGGTCACTCTCTGTCTGAAAATCACTCACTGCCTGAGGGTCAATCACTCTCTGTCTGAGGGTCACTCACTCTTTGCCTGAGGGCCACTCTCTCTCAGCCTGAGGGTCACTCACTCTCTGCCTGAGGTCACTCTCTCTCTGCATGAGGGCCACTCTCTCTCTCCATGAGGGCCTCTCTCTCTCTGCCTGAGGGTCACTCTCTGTCTGAGGGTCACTCTCTGACGGTCACTCACTCACTGTCCGAGGGTCACTCACTCTCTGTCCGAGGGTCACTCACTCTCTGTCCGAGGGTCACTCACTTTCTGTCCGAAGGTCACTCACTTTCTGTCCGAAGGTCACTCACTCTCTGTCCGAGGGTCACTCACTCTCTGTCCGAGGGTCACTCACTCAATGTCCGAGGCTCACTCACTGCCCGAGTTAATTTTGTCTGAGGGTCACTCTCTCGGAGGTTTATTCTTTTATTTTGCCTGAGGGTCACTCACTGTCTGAGGGTCAGTCACTCTCTGTCTGAGGTTTACTCTGTCTGATGTTTATTTTGTCTGAGGGTCACTCATTGTCTAAAGGTCAGTCTCTCACTGTCTGAGGGTCAATCTCTGTCTGAAAATCACTAACTGTCTGAAAATCACTCTGTGTCTGAGGGACACTCTCTGAGTGAGGGTCACTCTCTGAGTGAGGGTCAGTCTTTGACTGAAGGTTACTCTCTGTCTGAGGGTTACTCTCTGTCTGAGGGTCACTCTCTGTCTGAGGGGCACTCACTGTCTATCTGAGGTTTACTCTGTCTAAGGGTCACTCCCTCTCTCACGGCCACTCACTCTCTGTCTGAGGTTTACTCACCTCTGAGGGTCACTCTGTCTCAAGGTCACTCACTCTCTGCCTGAGGGTCACTCACTCCCAGACTGAGGTTTATTTTGTCTGAGGATCACTGACTTTCTAAAGGTCACTCTCTCACTGTCTGAGGGTCAGTCACTCATGTCTGAGGGTCACTCACTCTCTACCTGAGGGTCATTCACTCTCTGCCTCAGGGACACTCTCTCTCTGTCTGTGGGTCATTCAACCACTGTCTCAGGATCACTCACTCTCTGCCTCAGGGTCAATCATGCTCTATCTGAGGGCACTTTCTCCCTGTCTGAGGGTCACTCACTCTCTGCCTGTAGGTCAGTCACTCACTGCCTGAGGGCCACTCTCTCTCTGCCTGAGGGCCACTCTCTCTCTGCCTGAGGGCCACTCTCTGTCTGTCTGAGGACCACTCTCTGTCTGTCTGAGGACCACTCTCTGTCTGTCTGAGGACCACTCTCTGTCTGTCTGAGGGCCAGTCTCTGTCTGTCTGAGGACCACTCTCTGTCTGTCTGAGGGCCACTCTCTGTCTGTCTGAGGGCCACTCTCTGTCTGTCTGAGGGCCACTCTCTCTCCGCTTGAGGGCCACTCTCTCTCTGCCTGAGGGCCACTCTCTCTCTGCCTGAGGGCCACTCTCTCTCTGCCTGAGGGCCACTCTCTCTCTGTCTGAGGTCCACTCTCTTTCTTTCTGAGGGTCACTTTTTCTCTGTCTGTGGGCCACTCTCTCTCTGTCTGAGGGCCACTCTCTCTCTGTCTGAGGGCCACTCTCTCTCTGTCTGAGGGCCACTTTCTCTGTGTTTGAGGGCCACTTTCTCTCTGTTTGAAGGCCACTCTCTCTGCCTGAGGGCCACTCTCTCTCTGCCTGAGGGCCACTCTCTCTCTGCCTGAGGACCACACTCTCTCTGCCTCAGGGTCAATCATGCTCTATCTGAGGGCACTTTCTCCCTGTCTGAGGGTCACTCACTCTCTGCCTGAGGGTCACTCACTCTCTGCCTGAGGGTCACTCACTCTCTGCCTGAGGGCCACTCTCTCTCTGCCTGAGGTCCACTCTCTCTCTGCTTGAGGGCCACTCTCTCTCTGTCTGAGGGCCACTCTCTCTCTGGTCTGAGGGCCACTCTCTCTCTGGTCTGAGGGCCACTCTCTCTCTGGTCTAAGGGCCACTCTCTCTCTGTCTGAGGGCCACTCTCTCTCTGTCTGAGGGCCACTCTCTCTCTGTCTGAGGGCCACTCTCTCTCTGTCTGAGGGCCACTCTCTCTCAGTCTGAGGGCCACTCTCTCTCAGACTGAGGGCCACTCTCTCTCTGTCTAAGGGCCACACTCTCTTATCTGAGGGCCACTCTCTCTCTGCCTGAGGGCCACACTCTCTCATCTGAGGGCCACTCTCTCTCTGTCTGAGGGCCACTCTCTCTCTGTCTGAGGGCCACTCTCTCTCTGTCTGAGGGCCACTCTCTCTCTGTCTGAGGGCCACTCTCTCTCTGGTCTGAGGGCCACTCTCTCTCTGGTCTGAGGGCCACTCTCTCTCTGGTCTAAGGGCCACTCTCTCTCAGTCTGAGGGCCACTCTCTCTCTGTCTAAGGGCCACTCTCTCTTATCTGAGGGCCACTCTCTCTCTGTCTGAGGGCCACTCTCTCTCTGCCTGAGGGCCACTCTCTCTCTGCCTGAGGGCCACTCTCTCTCTGCCTGAGGGCCACTCTCTCTCTGCCTGAGGGCCACTCTCTCTCTGTCAGAGGGCAACTCTCTCTATGTCTGAGGACCACTCTCTCTCTCTCTGAGGGCCACTCTCTCTCTGTCTGAGGGCCTCTCTCTCAGTCTGAGGGCCACTCTCTCTCAGTCTGAGGGCCACTCTCTCTCAGTCTGAGGGCCACTCCCTCTCAGTCTGAGGGCCACTTTCTCTCTGTTTGAGGGCCACTCTCTCTCTGTCTGAGGGCCACTCTCTCTCTGCCTGAGGTCCACTCTCTCTCTTCTGAGGGCCACTCTATCTCAGTCTGAGGGCCACTCTCTCTCTGCCTGACGGCCACTCTCTCTCTGCCTGAGGGCCACTCTCTCTCTACCTGAAGGCCACTCTCTCTCTGTCTGAGGGTCACTTTTTCTCTGCCTGAGGGTCACTCTCTCTCTGCCTGAGGGCCACTCTCACTCTGACTGAGGGCGACTCTCTCTCTGCCTGAGGACCACTCTCTCTCTGTCTGAGGGCCACTCTCTCTCAGTCTGAGGGCCACTCTCTCTCAGTCTGAGGGCCACTCTCTCTCAGTCTGAGGGCCACTCTCTCTCAGTCTGAGGGCCACTCTCTCTCAGTCTGAGGGCCACCCTCTCTCAGTCTGAGGGCCACCCTCTCTCAGTCTGAGGGCCACTCTCTCTCAGTCTGAGGGCCACTCTCTCTCAGTCTGAGGGCCACTCTCTCTCAGTCTGAGGGCCACTCTCTCTCAGTCTGAGGGCCACTTTCTCTCTGTTTGAGCGCCACTTTCTCTCTGTTTGATGGCTACTCTCTCTCTGCCTGAGGGCCACTCTCTCTCTGCCTGAAGGCCACTCTCTCTCTGCCTGATGTCCACTCACTCTCTGCCTGAGGGCCACTCTAATTCTGTCTGAGGGCCACTCTCTCTCTGTCTGAGGGCCACTCTCTCTCTTTCTGAGGGCCACTCTCTCTCTTTCTGTGGGCCACTCTCTCTCTGCCTGAGGGCCACTCTCTCTCTGCCTGAGGGCCACTCTCTCTCTGCCTGAGGGCCACTCTCTCTCTGCCTGAGGGCCACTCTCTCTCAGTCTGAGGGCCACTCTCTCTTAGTCTGAGGGCCACTCTCTCTTAGTCTGAGGGCCACTCTCTCTCTGTCTGAGGGCCACTCTCTCTCAGTCTGAGGGCCACTCTCTCTCTGTCTGAGGGCCACTCTCTCTCAGTCTGAGGGCCACTCTCTCTCAGTCTGAGGGCCTCTCTCTCTCATTCTGAGGGCGACTTTCTCTCTGTTTGAAGGCCACTTTCTCTCTGTTTTAGGGCCACTTTCTCTCTGTTTTAGGGCTACTCTCTCTCTGCCTGAGGGCCACTCTCTCTCTGTCTGAGGGCCACTCTCTCTTGGTCTGAGGGCCTCTCTCTCTCTGTCTGAGTGCCACTCTCTCTCTTTCTGAGGGCCACTCTCTCAGTCTGAGGGCCACTCTCTCAGTCTGAGGGCCACTCTCTCTCAGTCTGAGGGCCACTCCCTCTCAGTCTGAGGGCCACTTTCTCTCAGTTTGAGCGCCACTTTCTCTCTGTTTGATGGCTACTCTCTCCCTGCCTGAGGGCCACTCTCTCTCTCTGCCTGAGGGCCACTCTCTCTCTGCCTGAGGGCCATTCACTCTCTGCCTGAGGGCCACTCTCTTTCTGTCTGAGGGCCACTCTCTCTCAGTCTGAGGGCCACTCTCTCTCAGTCTGAGGGCCACTCTCTCTCAGTCTGAGGGCCACTCTCTCTCAGTCTGAGGGCCAGTCTCTCTCAGTCTGAGGGCCACTCTCTCTCTGCCTGTGGGCCAACCACTCTCTGCCTGAGGCCCACTCACTCTTTGCCTGAGGCCCACTCACTCTCTGTCTGAGGGACACTCTCTCTGTCTAAGGGTCACTCTCTGTCTGAGGGTCACTCTCTGTCTGAGAGTCACTCTCTGTCGGAGGTTCACTCACTTCGTTTGAGCGTCACTCACGCTCTGTCTGAGGGACACTCACTCACTGTCCGAGGGTCACTCACTCACTGTCCGAGGGTCACTCATTGCCTGAGGGACATTCTGTCTGAGGGTCATTTTCTCTGAGGTTTATTCTGCCTGAGGGTTACTCACTGTCTGAGGGTCAGTCACTCTCTGTCTGAGGTTTACTCTATCTGAGGTTTATTTTGTCTGAGGGTCGATTAATGTCTAAATGTCAGTCTCACACTGTCTGAGGGTCGGTCACTCTCTGTCTGAGGTTTACTCTGTTTGAGGGTCACTCTGTATCTGTGGGTCACTCGCTCTTTGTCTGAGTGTCACTCGCTCTTTGTCTGAGGTTCACTCACTCTCTGTCTGAGGGTCACTCATTCTCTGTCTGAGGGTCAATATGTCACAGACGGAGGTTTACTCTGTCTTTGGGTCACTCACTCCCTGTCTGAGGTTTATTTTGTCTGAGGGTCACTCACTGTATAAAGGTCAGTCTCTCACTGTCTGAGGGTCACTCTCTCTCTGTCTAAGGGTCATTCTCTCTCTGTCTAAGGGTCACTCTCTCTCTGTCTGAGGGACACTCTCTCTGTTTGAGTTTCACTGTCTGTCTGAGTGTCACTCTCTGTCTGAGGGTCACTATCTGTCAGAGGGTCACTCACTCAATGTCCGAGTGTCACTCACTGCCTGAGGGTGATTCTATCTGAGCCTTATTCTGCCTGAGAGTCACTCACTGTCTGAGGGTCAGTCACTCTCTGTCTGATGGTCACTCTGTATCTGCGGGTCACTCGCTCCTTGTCTGAGTGTGACTCGCTCTTTGTCTGAGGTTCACTCCCTCTCTGTCTGAGGGCCACTCTCTCTTTGTCTGAGGGCCACTCTCTGTCTGTCTGAGGGCCACTCTCTGTCTGTCTGAGGGCCACTCTCTCTCTGCCTGAGGGCCACTCTCTCTCTGCCTGAGGGCCACTCTCTCTCTGCCTGAGGGCCACTCTCTCTCTGTCTGAGGGTCACTTTTTCTCTGTATGAGGGCCACTCTGTCTCTGTCTGAGTGCCAATCTCTCTCTGTTTGAAGGCCACTCTCTCTCTGCCTGAGGGCCACTGTCTGTCTATCTGAGGACCACTCTCTGTCTGTCTGAGGGCCAAACTCTGTCTGTCTGAGGGCCACTCTCTCTCCGCATGAGGGCCACTCTCTCTCTGTCTGAGGGCCATCTCTCTCTGTCTGAGGGACATCTCTCTCTGTCTTAGGGCCACTGTCTCTCTGTCTGAGTGCCACTGTCTCTCTGTTTGAGGGCCACTTTCTCTCTGTCTGAGGGCCACTTTCTCTCTGTCTGAGGGCCACTCAATCTGCCTGAGGGCCACTCTCACTCTGTCTGATGGTCACTCTCTCTCTCTGCCTGATGGCCACTCTCTCTCTTCCTGAGGGTCACTCTCTCTCTGCCTGATGGTCACTCTCTCTCTGCCTGAGTGCCACGCTCTCTCTGTCTAAGGGCCAGTCTCTCTCTGTCTGAGGGCCACTATCTCTCTGTCTGAGGGCCACTATCTCTCTGTCTGAGGGCCACTCTCTCTCTGCTTGAGGTCCACTCACTCTCTCTGAGGGCCACTCACTCTCTGCTTGAGGGCCACACACTCTCTCTGAGGGACACTCACTCTCTGCCTGAGGGCCACTCTCTCTCTGCCTGAGGGCCACTCTCTCTCTGCCTGAGAGCCACTCTCTCTTTGTCTGAGGGCCACTCTCTCTTTGTCTGGGGGCCACTCTCTCTCTGTCTGAGGGCCACTCTCTCTCTGCATGAGGGCCACTCTCTTTCTGTCTGAGGGTCACTTTTTCTCTGTCTGAGAGCCACTCTCTCTCTGTCTGAGGGCCACTCTCTCTCTGTCTGAGGGCCACTCTCTCTCAGTCTGAGGGCCACTTTCTCTCTGTTTGAGGGACACTTTCTCTCTGCCTGAGGGCCACTCCCTCTTTGCCTGAGGGCCACTCTCTCTCTGCCTCAGGGTCAATCATGCTCTATCTGAGGGCACTTTCTCCCTGTCTGAGGGTCACTCACTCTCTGCCTGATGGTCACTCTCTCTCTGCCTGAGGGTCACTCTCTCTCTGCCTGAGGGCCACTCACTCTCTGCCTGAGTGCCACGCTCTCTCTGTCTGAGGGCCAGTCTCTCTCTGTCTGAGGGCCACTATCTCTCTGTCTGAGGGCCAGTATCTCTCTGTCTGAGGGCCAGTCTCTCTCTGTCTGAGGGTCACTTTTTCTCTGCTTGAGGGCCACTCTCTCTCTTTATGTCTGAGGGCCACTCTCTCTCTGCCTGAGGGCCACACTCTCTCTTCTGAGGGCCACTCGCTCTCTGTCTGAGGGCCTCTCTCTCTCTGCCTGAGGGCCACTCTCTCTCTGCCTGAGGGCCACTCTCTCTCTGCCTGAGGACCACTCTCTCTCTCTGTCTGAGGGCCACTCGCTCTCTGTCTGAGGGCCACTCGCTCTCTGTCTGAGGGCCACTCTCTCTTATCTGAGGGCCACTCTCTCTTATCTGAGGGCCACTCTCTCACTGTCTGAGGGCCACTCTCTCTCTGTCTGAGGGCCACTCTCTCTCTGTCTGTGGGCCACTCTCTCTCTGGTCTGAGGGCCACTCTCTCTCTGGTCTGAGGGCCACTCTCTCTCTGTCTGAGGGCCACTCTCTCTCTGTCTGAGGGCCACTCTCTCTCTGTCTGAGGGCCACTCTCTCTCAGTCTGAAGGCCACTCTCTCTCAGTCTAAGGGCCACTCTCTCTCTGTCTGATGGCCACTCTCTGTCTGATGGCCACTCTCCCTCTCTCTGAGGGCCACTCTCTCGCTGCCTGAGGGCCACTCTCTCTCTGTCTGAGGGCCACTCTCTCTCTTTCTGAGGGCCACTCTCTCTCGTTCTGTGGGCCACTCGCTCTCTGTCTGAGGGCCTCTCTCTCTCTGCCTGAGGGCCACTCTCTCTCTGCCTGAGGGCCACTCTCTCTCTCCCTGAGGACCACTCTCTCTGTGTCTGAGGGCCACTCTCTCTCTGTCAGAGGGCCACTTGCTCTCTGTCTGAGGGCCACTCTCTCTTATCTGAGGGCCACTCTCTCTCTGTCTGAGGGCCACTCTCTCTCTGTCTGAGGGCCACTCTCTCTCTGTCTGAGGGCCACTCTCTCTCTGTCTGAGGGCCACTCTCTCTGGTCTGAGGGCCACTCTCTCTCTGTCTGAGGGCCACTCTCTCTCTGTCTGAGGGCCACTCTCTCTCAGTCTGAGGGCCACTCTCTCTCAGTCTGAGGGCCACTCTCTCTCAGTCTGAGGGCCACTCTCTCTCAGTCTGAGGGCCACTCTCTCTCAGTCTGAGGGCCACTTTCTCTCTGTTTGAGCGCCACTTTCTCTCTGTTTGATGGCTACTCTCTCCCTGCCTGAGGGCCACTCTCTCTCGGCCTGAGGGCCACTCTCTCTCTGCCTGAGGGCCACTCTCTCTCTGCCTGAGGGCCACTCTCTCTCTGCCTGAGGCCACTCTGTCTCTGTCTGATGGCCATTCACCTTCTGCCTGAGGGCCACTCTCGCTCTGCCTCAGGGTCAATCATTCTCCATCTGAGGGCACATTCTCCCTGTCTGAGGTTCACTCACACTCTGCCTGAGGGTCACTCACTCTCTGCCTGAGGTCCACTCTCTCTCTGCCTGAGTGCCACTCTCTCCTTGCCTGAGTGCCACTCTCTCCTTGCCTGAGGGCCACTCTCTCTCTGCCTGAGGGCCACTCTCTCTCTGCCTGAGGGCCACTCTCTCTCTGTTGAGGGCCATTTTCTCTATGTCTGGGGCCCACTCTCTCTCTGCCTGAGGGCCACTCTCTCTCTGCCTGAGGGCCACACTCTCTCTTCTGAGGCCCACTCTCTTTCTGTCTGAGGGCCACTCTCTCTCAGTCTGAGGGCCACTCTCTCTCAGTCTGAGAGCCACTCTCTCTCAGTCTGAGGGCCACTCTCTCTCAGTCTGAGGGCCACTCTCTCTCTGCCTGAGGGCCAACCACTCTCTGCCTGAGGCCCACTCACTCTCTGCCTGAGGGCCACTGTCTCTGTCTGAGCGACACTCTCTCTGTCTGAGGGACACTCTCTCGGTCTAAGGGTCACTCTCTGTCTGAGGGTCACTCAATCTGCCTGAGGGCCACTCTCACTCTGTCTGATGGTCACTCTCTCTCTCTGCCTGATGGCCACTCTCTCTCTTCCTGAGGGTCACTCTCTCTCTGCCTGATGGTCACTCTCTCTCTGCCTGAGGGTCACTCTCTCTCTGCCTGAGGGCCACACACTCTCTGCCTGAGTGCCACGCTCTCTCTGTCTAAGGGCCAGTCTCTCTCTGTCTGAGGGCCACTATCTCTCTTTATGTCTGAGGGCCACTCTCTCTCTGCCTGAGGGCCACACTCTCTCTTCTGAGGGCCACTCTCTCTCTTGCTGAGGCCCACTCTCTCTCGTTCTGAGGGCCACTCTCTCTCGTTCTGAGGGCCACTCGCTCTCTGTCTGAGTGCCTCTCTCTCTCTGCCTGAGGGCCACTCTCTCTCTGCCTGAGGGCCACTCTCTCTCTGCCTGAGGACCACTCTCTCTCTCTGTCTGAGGGCCACTCTCTCTTATCTGAGGGCCACTCTCTCTTATCTGAGGGCCACTCTCTCACTGTCTGAGGGCCACTCTCTCTCTGTCTGAGGGCCACTCTCTCTCTGTCTGAGGGCCACTCTCTCTCTGTCTGAGGGCCACTCTCTCTCAGTCTGAAGGCCACTCTCTCTCAGTCTAAGGGCCACTCTCTCTCTGTCTGATGGCCACTCTCTGTCTGATGGCCACTCTCCCTCTCTCTGAGGGCCACTCTCTCGCTGCCTGAGGGCCACTCTCTCTCTGTCTGAGGGCCACTCTCTCTCTTTCTGAGGGCCACTCTCTCTCTTTCTGAGGGCCACTCTCTCTCTTTCTGAGGGCCACTCTCTCTCGTTCTGTGGGCCACACACTCTCTGTCTGAGGGCCTCTCTCTCTCTGCCTGAGGGCCACTCTCTCTCTGCCTGAGGGCCACTCTCTCTCTGCCTGAGGGCCACTCTCTCTGTGTCTGAGGACCACTCTCTCTGTCTCTGAGGGCCACTCGCTCTCTGTCAGAGGGCCACTCGCTCTCTGTCAGAGGGCCACTTGCTCTCTGTCTGAGGGCCACTCTCTCTTATCTGAGGGCCACTCTCTCTCTGTCTGAGGGCCACTCTCTCTCTGTCTGAGGGCCACTCTCTCTCTGTCTGAGGGCCACTCTCTCTCTGGTCTGAGGGCCACTCTCTCTCTGTCTGAGGGCCACTCTCTCTCTGTCTGAGGGCCACTCTCTCTCAGTCTGAGGGCCACTCTCTGTCAGTCTGAGGGCCACTCTCTCTCAGTCTGAGGGCCACTCTCTCTCTGTCTGATGGCCACTCTCCCTCTGTCTGAGGGCCACTCTCTCTTTCTGTCTGAGGGCCACTCTCTCTCAGTCTGAGGGCCACTTTCTCTCTGTTTGAGCGCCACTTTCTCTCTGTTTGATGGCTACTCTCTCCCTGCCTGAGGGCCACTCTCTCTCGGCCTGAGGGCCACTCTCTCTCTGCCTGAGGGCCACTCTCTCTCTGCCTGAGGGCCACTCTGTCTCTGTCTGATGGCCATTCACCTTCTGCCTGAGGGCCACTCTCGCTCTGCCTCAGGGTCAATCATTCTCCATCTGAGGGCACATTCTCCCTGTCTGAGGTTCACTCACACTCTGCCTGAGGGTCACTCACTCTCTGCCTGAGGTCCACTCTCTCTCTGCCTGAGTGCCACTCTCTCCTTGCCTGAGTGCCACTCTCTCCTTGCCTGAGGGCCACTCTCTCTCTGCCTGAGGGCCACTCTCTCTCTGCCTGAGGGCCACTCTCTCTCTGTCTGAGGGCCATTTTCTCTATATCTGGGGCCCACTCTCTCTCTGCCTGAGGGCCACTCTCTCTCTGCCTGAGGGCCACACTCTCCCTTCTGAGGCCCACTCTCTCTCAGTCTGAGGGACACTCTCTCTCAGTCTGAGGGCCACTCTCTCTCTGTCTGAGGGCCACACTCTCTCTGTCTGAGGGCCACTCTCTCTCAGTCTGAGGGCCACTCTCTCTCAGTCTGAGGGCCACTCTCTCTCTGCCTGAGGGCCAACCACTCTCTGCCTGAGGCCCACTCACTCTCTGCCTGAGGGCCACTGTCTCTGTCTGAGCGACACTCTCTCTGTCTGAGGGACACTCTCTCGGTCTAAGGGTCACTCTCTGTCTGAGGGTCACTCTCTGTCTGAGGGACACTCTCTCGGTCTAAGGTTCACTCTCTGTCTGAGGCTCACTCTCTGTCTGAGGGTCACTCTCTGTCGGAGGTTCACTCACTTCGTTTGAGGGTCACTCACGCTCTGTCCGAGGGACACTCACTCACTGTCCGAGGGTCACTCACTCACTGTCCGTGGGTCACTCACTGCCTGAGGGACATTCTGTCTGAGGGTCATTTTCTCTGAGGTTTATTCTGCCTGAGGGTTACTCACTGTCTGAGGGTCAGTCACTCTCTGTCTGAGGTTTACTCTATCTGAGGTTTATTTTGTCTGAGGGTCGATTCATGTCTAAATGTCAGTCTCACACTGTCTGAGGGTCAGACACTCTCTGTCTGAGGTTTACTCTGTCTGAGGGTCACTCTGTATCTGCGGGTCACTCGCTCTTTGTCTGAGGTTCATCACTCTCTGTCTGAGGGTCACTCATTCTCTGTCTGAGGGTCAATATGTCACAGACGGAGGTTTACTCTGTCTTTGGGTCAGTCACTCCCTGTCTGAGGTTTATTTTGTCTGAGGGTCACTCACTGTATAAAGGTCAGTCTCTCACTGTCTGAGGGTCACTCTCTGTCTGAAAATCACTCACTGCCTGAGGGTCAATCACTCTCTGTCTGAGGGTCACTCACTCATTGCCTGAGGGCCACTCTCTCTCAGCCTGAGGGTCACTCACTCTCTGCCTGAGGTCACTCTCTCTCTGCATGAGGGCCACTCTCTCTCTCCATGAGGGCCTCTCTCTCTCTGCCTGAGGGTCACTCTCTGTCTGAGGGTCACTCTCTGAGGGTCACTCACTCACTGTCCGAGGGTCACTCACTCTCTGTCCGAGGGTCACGCACTCTCTGTCCGAGGGTCACTCACTTTCTGTCCGAAGGTCACTCACTTTCTGTCCGAAGGTCACTCACTCTCTGTCCGAGGGTCACTCACTCTCTGTCCGAGGGTCACTCACTATATGTCCGAGGCTCACTCACTGCCCGAGTTAATTTTGTCTGAGGGTCACTCTCTCGGAGGTTTATTCTTTTATTTTGCCTGAGGGTCACTCACTGTCTGAGGGTCAGTCACTCTCTGTCTGAGGTTTACTCTGTCTGATGTTTATTTTGTCTGAGGGTCACTCATTGTCTAAAGGTCAGTCTCTCACTGTCTGAGGGTCAATCTCTGTCTGAAAATCACTCTCTGTCTGAGGGACACTCTCTGAGTGAGGGTCACTCTCTGAGTGAGGGTCAGTCTTTGACTGAAGGTTACTCTCTGTCTGAGGGTTACTCTCTGTCTGAGGGTCACTCTCTGTCTGAGGGGCACTCACTGTCTATCTGAGGTTTACTCTGTCTAAGCGTCACTCCCTCTCTCACGGCCACTCACTCTCTGTCTGAGGTTTACTCACCTCTGAGGGTCACTCTGTCTCAAGGTCACTCACTCTCTGCCTGAGGGTCACTCACTCCCAGACTGAGGTTTATTTTGTCTGAGGATCACTGACTTTCTAAAGGTCACTCTCTCACTGTCTGAGGGTCAGTCACTCATGTCTGAGGGTCATTCACTCTCTGGGACACTCTCTCTCTGTCTGTGGGTCATTCAACCACTGTCTCAGGATCACTCACTCTCTGCCTCAGGGTCAATCATGCTCTATCTGAGGGCACTTTCTCCCTGTCTGAGGGTCACTCACTCTCTGCCTGTAGGTCAGTCACTCACTGCCTGAGGGCCACTCTCTCTCTGCCTGAGGGCCACTCTCTCTCTGCCTGAGGGCCACTCTCTGTCTGTCTGAGGACCACTCTCTGTCTGTCTGAGCACCACTCTCTGTCTGTCTGAGGGCCAGTCTCTGTCTGTCTGAGGACCACTCTCTGTCTGTCTGAGGGCCACTCTCTGTCTGTCTGAGGGCCACTCTCTCTCTGTCTGAGGGCCACTCTCTCTCTGTCTGAGGGCCACTCTCTCTCTGTCTGAGGGCCACTTTCTCTCTGTTTGAGGGCCACTTTCTCTCTGTTTGAAGGCCACTCTCTCTGCCTGAGGGCCACTCTCTCTCTGCCTGAGGGCCACTCTCTCTCTGCCTGAGAACCACACTCTCTCTGCCTCAGGGTCAATCATGCTCTATCTGAGGGCACTTTCTCCCTGTCTGAGGGTCACTCACTCTCTGCCTGAGGGTCACTCACTCTCTGCCTGAGGGTCACTCAGTCTCTGCCTGAGGTCCACTCTCTCTCTGCCTGAGGTCCACTCTCTCTCTGCCTGAGGGCAACTCTCTCTCTGTCTGAGGGCCACTCTCTCTCTGGTCTGAGGGCCACTCTCTCTCTGGTCTGAGGGCCACTCTCTCTCTGGTCTGAGGGCCACTCTCTCTCTGGTCTGAGGGCCACTCTCTCTCTGGTCTAAGGGCCACTCTCTCTCTGTCTGAGGGCCACTCTCTCTCTGTCTGAGGGCCACTCTCTCTCTGTCTGAGGGCCACTCTCTCTCAGTCTGAGGGCCACTCTCTCTCTGTCTGAGGGCCACTCTCTCTTATCTGAGGGCCACTCTCTCTCTGCCTGAGGGCCACTCTCTCTTATCTGAGGGCCACTCTCTCTCTGTCTGAGGGCCACTCTCTCTCTGTCTGAGGGCCACTCTCTCTCTGGTCTGAGGGCCACTCTCTCTCTGGTCTGAGGGCCACTCTCTCTCTGGTCTAAGTGCCACTCTCTCTCTGTCTGAGGGCCACTCTCTCTCTGTCTGAGGGCCACTCTCTCTCTGTCTGAGGGCCACTCTCTCTCTGTCTGAGGGCCACTCTCTCTCTGTCTGAGGGCCACTCTCTCTCTGTCTGAGGGCCACTCTCTCTCAGTCTTAGGGCCACTCTCTCTCTGTCTAAGGGCCACTCTCTCTTATCTGAGGGCCACTCTCTCTCTGTCTGAGGGCCACTCTCTCTCTGTCTGAGCGCCACTTTCTCTCTGTTTGATGGCTACTCTCTCCCTGCCTGAGGGCCACTCTCTCTCTGCCTGAGGGCCACTCTCTCTCTGCCTGAGGGCCACTCTCTCTCTGCCTGAGGTCCACTCTCTCTCTGTCTGATGGCCATTCACTCTCTGCCTGAGGGCCACTCTCGCTCTGCCTCAGGGTCAATCATGCTCCATCTGAGGGCACATTCTCCCTGTCTGAGGTTCACTCACACTCTGCCTGAGGGTCACTCACTCTCTGCCTGAGGTCCACTCTCTCTCTGCCTGAGTGCCACTCTCTCCTTGCCTGAGTGCCACTCTCTCCTTGCCTGAGGGCCACTATCTCTCTGCCTGAGGGCCACTCTCTCTCTGTCTGAGGGCCATTTTCTCTCTGTCTGGGGCCCACTCTCTCTCTGCCTGAGGGCCAGTCTCTCTCTGTCTGAGGGTCACTTTTTCTCTGCCTGAGGGCCACTCTCTCACTGCCTGAGGGCCACACTCTCTCTTCTGAGGCCCACTCTCTCTCAGTCTGAGGGCCACTCTCTCTCTGTCTGAGGGCCACTCTCTCTCTTTCTGAGGGCCACTCTCTCTCTTTCTGAGGGCCACTCTCTCAGTCTGAGGGCCACTCTCTCTCTGCCTGAGGGCCAACCACTCTCTGCCTTAGGCCCACTCACTCTCTGCCTGAGGGCCACTGTCTCTGTCTGAGCGATACTCTCTCTGTCTGAGGGACACTCTCTCGGTCTAAGGGTCACTCTCTGTCTGAGGGTCACTCTCTGTCTGAGGGTCACTCTCTGTCGGAGGTTCACTCACTTCGTTTGAGGGTCACTCACGCTCTGTCCGAGGGACACTCACTCACTGTCCGAGGGTCACTCACTCACTGTCCTAGGGTCACTCACTGCCTGAGGGACATTCTGTCTGAGGGTCATTTTCTCTGAGGTTTATTCTGCCTGAGGGTTACTCACTGTCTGAGGGTCAGTCACTCTCTGTCTGAGGTTTACTCTATCTGAGGTTTATTTTGTCTGAGGGTCGATTCATGTCTAAATGTCAGTCTCACACTGTCTGAGGGTCAGACACTCTCTGTCTGAGGTTTACTCTGTCTGAGGGTCACTCTGTATCTGCGGGTCACTCGCTCTTTGTCTGAGGTTCATCACTCTCTGTCTGAGGGTCACTCATTCTCTGTCTGAGGGTCAATATGTCACAGACGGAGGTTTACTCTGTCTTTGGGTCAGTCACTCCCTGTCTGAGGTTTATTTTGTCTGAGGGTCACTCACTGTATAAAGGTCAGTCTCTCACTGTCTGAGGGTCACTCTCTGTCTGAAAATCACTCACTGCCTGAGGGTCAATCACTCTCTGTCTGAGGGTCACTCACTCTTTGCCTGAGGGCCACTCTCTCTCAGCCTGAGGGTCACTCACTCTCTGCCTGAGGTCACTCTCTCTCTGCATGAGGGCCACTCTCTCTCTCCATGAGGGCCTCTCTCTCTCTGCCTGAGGGTCACTCTCTGTCTGAGGGTCACTCTCTGACGGTCACTCACTCACTGTCCGAGGGTCACTCACTCTCTGTCCGAGGGTCACTCACTCTCTGTCCGAGGGTCACTCACTTTCTGTCCGAAGGTCACTCACTTTCTGTCCGAAGGTCACTCACTCTCTGTCCGAGGGTCACTCACTCTCTGTCCGAGGGTCACTCACTCAATGTCCGAGGCTCACTCACTGCCCGAGTTAATTTTGTCTGAGGGTCACTCTCTCGGAGGTTTATTCTTTTATTCTGCCTGAGGGTCACTCACTGTCTGAGGGTCAGTCACTCTCTGTCTGAGGTTTACTCTGTCTGATGTTTATTTTGTCTGAGGGTCACTCATTGTCTAAAGGTCAGTCTCTCACTGTCTGAGGGTCAATCTCTGTCTGAAAATCACTAACTGTCTGAAAATCACTCTCTGTCTGAGGGACACTCTCTGAGTGAGGGTCACTCTCTGAGTGAGGGTCAGTCTTTGACTGAAGGTTACTCTCTGTCTGAGGGTTACTCTCTGTCTGAGGGTCACTCTCTGTCTGAGGGGCACTCACTGTCTATCTGAGGTTTACTCTGTCTAAGGGTCACTCCCTCTCTCACGGCCACTCACTCTCTGTCTGAGGTTTACTCACCTCTGAGGGTCACTCTGTCTCAAGGTCACTCACTCTCTGCCTGAGGGTCACTCACTCCCAGACTGAGGTTTATTTTGTCTGAGGATCACTGACTTTCTAAAGGTCACTCTCTCACTGTCTGAGGGTCAGTCACTCATGTCTGAGGGTCACTCACTCTCTACCTGAGGGTCATTCACTCTCTGCCTCAGGGACACTCTCTCTCTGTCTGTGGGTCATTCAACCACTGTCTCAGGATCACTCACTCTCTGCCTCAGGGTCAATCATGCTCTATCTGAGGGCACTTTCTCCCTGTCTGAGGGTCACTCACTCTCTGCCTGTAGGTCAGTCACTCACTGCCTGAGGGCCACTCTCTCTCTGCCTGAGGGCCACTCTCTCTCTGCCTGAGGGCCACTCTCTGTCTGTCTGAGGACCACTCTCTGTCTGTCTGAGGACCACTCTCTGTCTGTCTGAGGGCCAGTCTCTGTCTGTCTGAGGACCACTCTCTGTCTGTCTGAGTGCCACTCTCTGTCTGTCTGAGGGCCACTCTCTGTCTGTCTGAGGGCCACTCTCTCTCCGCTTGAGGGCCACTCTCTCTCTGTCTGAGGGCCACTCTCTCTCTGCCTGAGGGCCACTCTCTCTCTGTCTGAGGTCCACTCTCTTTCTGTCTGAGGGTCACTTTTTCTCTGTCTGTGGGCCACTCTCTCTCTGTCTGAGGGCCACTCTCTCTCTGTCTGAGGGCCACTCTCTCTCTGTCTGAGGGCCACTTTCTCTCTGTTTGAGGGCCACTTTCTCTCTGTTTGAAGGCCACTCTCTCTGCCTGAGGGCCACTCTCTCTCTGCCTGAGGGCCACTCTCTCTCTGCCTGAGGACCACACTCTCTCTGCCTCAGGGTCAATCATGCTCTATCTGAGGGCACTTTCTCCCTGTCTGAGGGTCACTCACTCTCTGCCTGAGGGTCACACACTCTCTGCCTGAGGGTCACTCACTCTCTGCCTGAGGGCCACTCTCTCTCTGCCTGAGGTCCACTCTCTCTCTGCTTGAGGGCCACTCTCTCTCTGTCTGAGGGCCACTCTCTCTCTGGTCTGAGGGCCACTCTCTCTCTGGTCTGAGGGCCACTCTCTCTCTGGTCTGAGGGCCACTCTCTCTCTGGTCTAAGGGCCACTCTCTCTCTGTCTGAGGGCCACTCTCTCTCTGTCTGAGGGCCACTCTCTCTCTGTCTGAGGGCCACTCTCTCTCAGTCTGAGGGCCACTCTCTCTCAGACTGAGGGCCACTCTCTCTCAGACTGAGGGCCACTCTCTCTCTGTCTAAGGGCCACTCTCTCTTATCTGAGGGCCACTCTCTCTCTGCCTGAGGGCCACACTCTCTCATCTGAGGGCCACTCTCTCTCTGTCTGAGGGCCACTCTCTCTCTGTCTGAGGGCCACTCTCTCTCTGTCTGAGGGCCACTCTCTCTCTGTCTGAGGGCCACTCTCTCTCTGGTCTGAGGGCCACTCTCTCTCTGGTCTGAGGGCCACTCTCTCTCTGGTCTAAGGGCCACTCTCTCTCAGTCTGAGGGCCACTCTCTCTCTGTCTAAGGGCCACTCTCTCTTATCTGAGGGCCACTCTCTCTCTGTCTGAGGGCCACTCTCTCTCTGCCTGAGGGCCACTCTCTCTCTGCCTGAGGGCCACTCTCTCTCTGCCTGAGGGCCACTCTCTCTCTGCCTGAGGGCCACTCTCTCTCTGCCTGAGGTCCACTCTCTCTCTGTCTGATGGCCATTCACTCTCTGCCTGAGGGCCACTCTCGCTCTGCCTCAGGGTCAATCATGCTCCATCTGAGGGCACATTCTCCCTGTCTGAGGTTCACTCACACTCTGCCTGAGGGTCACTCACTCTCTGCCTGAGGTCCACTCTCTCTCTGCCTGAGTGCCACTCTCTCCTTGCCTGAGTGCCACTCTCTCCTTGCCTGAGGGCCACTATCTCTCTGCCTGAGGGCCACTCTCTCTCTGTCTGAGGGCCATTTTCTCTCTGTCTGTGGCCCACTCTCTCTCTGCCTGAGGGCCAGTCTCTCTCTGTCTGAGGGTCACTTTTTCTCTGCCTGAGGGCCACTCTCTCTCTGCCTGAGGGCCACACTCTCTCTTCTGAGGCCCACTCTCTCTCAGTCTGAGGGCCACTCTCTCTCTGTCTGAGGGCCACTCTCTCTCTGTCTGAGGGCCACTCTCTCTCTGTCTGAGGGCCACTCTCTCTCTTTCTGAGGGCCACTCTCTCTCTTTCTGAGGGCCACTCTCTCTCTTTCTGAGGGCCACTCTCTCAGTCTAAGGGCCACTCTCTCTCTGCCTGAGGGCCACTCTCTCTCAGTCTGAGGGCCACTCTCTCTCAGTCTGAGGGCCACTCTCTCTCTGCCTGAGGGCCAACCACTCTCTGCCTTAGGCCCACTCACTCTCTGCCTGAGGGCCACTGTCTCTGTCTGAGCGACACTCTCTCTGTCTGAGGGACACTCTCTCGGTCTAAGGGTCACTCTCTGTCTGAGGGTCACTCTCTGTCTGAGGGTCACTCTCTGTCGGAGGTTCACTCACTTCGTTTGAGGGTCACTCACGCTCTGTCCGAGGGACACTCACTCACTGTCCGAGGGTCACTCACTCACTGTCCGAGGGTCACTCACTGCCTGAGGGACATTCTGTCTGAGGGTCATTTTCTCTGAGGTTTATTCTGCCTGAGGGTTACTCACTGTCTGAGGGTCAGTCACTCTCTGTCTGAGGTTTACTCTATCTGAGGTTTATTTTGTCTGAGGGTCGATTAATGTCTAAATGTCAGTCTCACACTGTCTGAGGGTCAGTCACTCTCTGTCTGAGGTTTACTCTGTCTGAGGGTCACTCTGTATCTGCGGGTCACTCGCTCTTTGTCTGAGTGTCACTCGCTCTTTGTCTGAGGTTCACTCACTCTCTGTCTGAGGGTCACTCATTCTCTGTCTGAGGGTCAATATGTCACAGACGGAGGTTTACTCTGTCTTTGGGTCACTCACTCCCTATCTGAGGTTTATTTTGCCTGAGGGTCACTCACTGTATAAAGGTCAGTCTCTCACTGTCTGAGGGCCACTCTCTCTCTGCCTGAGGGCCACTCTCTCTCTGTCTGAGGGTCACTTTTTCTCTGCATGAGGGCCACTCTGTCTCTGTCTGAGTGCCAATCTCTCTCAGTCTGAGGTCCACTCTCTCTCAGTATGAGGGCCACACTATCTCTGTCTGAGAGCCACTCTCTCTCTGTTTGAGGGCCACTCTCTCTCTGCCTGAGGGCCACTGTCTGTCTATCTGAGGACTACTCTCTGTCTGTCTGACGGCCACTCTCTGTCTGTCTGAGGGCCACTCTCTCTCCGCATGAGGGCCACTCTCTCTCTGTCTGAGGGCCATCTCTCTCTGTCTGAGGGCCATCTCTCTCTGTCTGAGGGCCACTGTCTCTCTGTCTGAGTGCCACTGTCTCTCTGTCTGAGGGCCACTTTCTCTCTGTCTGAGGGCCACTTTCTCTCTGTCTGAGGGCCACTTTCTCTCTGTCTGAGGGCCACTCAATCTGCCTGAGGGCCACTCTCACTCTGTCTGATGGTCACTCTCTCTCTCTGCCTGATGGCCACTCTCTCTCTGCCTGAGTGTTTCATTCTCTCTGTCTGTGGGCCACTCTCTCTCTTCCTGAGGGTCACTCTCTCTCTGCCTGATGGTCACTCTCTCTCTGCCTGAGGGCCACTCACTCTCTGCCTGAGTGCCACGCTCTCTCTGTCTCAGGGCCAGTCTCTCTCTGTCTGAGGGCCACTATCTCTCTGTCTGAGGGCCACTATCTCTCTGTCTGAGGGCCACTATCTCTCTGTCTGAGGGCCACTCACTCTCTGCCTGAGGTCCACTCACTCTCTCTGAGGGCCACTCACTCTCTGCTTGAGGGCCACACACTCTCTCTGAGGGACACTCACTCTCTGCCTGAGGGCCACTCTCTCTCTGCCTGAGGGCCACTCTCTCTCTGCCTGAGGGCCACTCTCTCTTTGTCTGAGGGCCACTCTCTCTTTGTCTGAGGGCCACTCTCTCTTTGTCTGGGGGCCACTCTCTCTCTGTCTGAGGGCCACTCTCTCTCTGCATGAGGGCCTCTCACTCTGTCTGAGGGCCACTCTCTCTGTCTGAGGGCCACTGTCTCTCTGCATGAGGGCCACTCTCTCTCTGCATGAGGGCCACTCTCTCTCTCCATGAGGGCCTCTCTCTCTCTGCCTGAGGGTCACTCTCTGTCTGAGGGTCACTCTCTGACGGTCACTCACTCACTGTCCGAGGGTCACTCACTCTCTGTCCGAGGGTCACTCACTCTCTGTCCGAGGGTCACTCACTCTCTGTCCGAGGGTCACTCACTTTCTGTCCGAAGGTCACTCACTTTCTGTCCGAAGGTCACTCACTCTCTGTCCGAGGGTCACTCACTCTCTGTCCGAGGGTCACTCACTCAATGTCCGAGGCTCACTCACTGCCCGAGGTAATTTTGTCTGAGGGTCACTCTCTCGGAGGTTTATTCTTTTATTCTGCCTGAGGGTCACTCACTGTCTGAGGGTCAGTCACTCTCTGTCTGAGGTTTACTCTGTCTGATGTTTATTTTGTCTGAGGGTCACTCATTGTCTAAAGGTCAGTCTCTCACTGTCTGAGGGTCAATCTCTGTCTGAAAATCACTAACTGTCTGAAAATCACTCTGTGTCTGAGGGACAGTCTCTGAGTGAGGGTCACTCTCTGAGTGAGGGTCAGTCTTTGACTGAAGGTTACTCTCTGTCTGAGGGTCACTCTCTGTGTGAGGGGCACTCACTGTCTATCTGAGGTTTACTCTGTCTAAGAGTCACTCCCTCTCTCACGGCCACTCACTCTCTGTCTGAGGTTTACTCACCTCTGAGGGTCATTCTGTCTCAAGGTCACTCACACTCTGCCTGAGGGTCACTCACTCCCAGACTGAGGTTTATTTTGTCTGAGGATCACTGACTTTCTAAAGGTCACTCTCTCACTGTCTGAGTGTCATTCTCTGTCTGAGGGTCAGTCACTCATGTCTGAGGGTCACTCACTCTCTACCTGAGGGTCACTCGCTCTCTGCCTGAGGGCCACTCTCTCTCTGCCTGAGGGCCACTCTCTCTCTGTCTGGGAGTCATTCAACCACTGTCTCAGGATCACTCACTCTCTGCCTCAGGGTCAATCATGCTCTATCTGAGGGCACTTTCTCCCTGTCTAAGGGTCACTCACTCTCTGCCTGAGGGTCACTCACTCACTGCCTGAGGGCCACTCTCTCTCTGCCTGAGGGCCACTCTCTGTCTGTCTGAGGACCACTCTCTGTCTGTCTGAGGACCACTCTCTGTCTGTCTGAGGGCCACTCTCTGCCTGTCTGAGGACCACTCTCTGTCTGTCTGAGGACCACTCTCTGTCTGTCTGAGGGCCACTCTCTGTCTGTCTGAGGGCCACTCTCTCTCCGCCTGAGGGCCACTCTCTCTCTGCATGGGGGCCACTCTCTCTCTGCATGAGGGCCACTCTCTCTCTGTCTGAGGTCCACTCTCTTTCTGTCTGAGGGTCACTTTTTCTCTGTCTGAGGGCCACTCTCTCTCTGTCTGAGGGCCACTCTCTCTCTGTCTGAGGGCCACTCTCTCTCTGTCTGAGGGCCACTCCCTCTCAGTCTGAGGGCCACTTTCTCTCTGTTTGAGGGCCACTTTCTCTCTGTTTGAAGGCCACTCTCTCTCTGCCTGAGGGCCACTCTCTCTCTGCCTGAGGGCCACTCTCTCTCTGCCTCAGGGTCAATCATGCTCTATCTGAGGGCACTTTCTCCCTGTCTGAGGGTCACTCACTCTCTGCCTGAGGGTCACTCACTCTCTGCCTGAGGGTCACTCACTCTCTGCCTGAGGTCCACTCTCTCTCTGCCTGAGGGCCTCTCTCTCTCTGTCTGAAGCCCTCTCTCTCTCTGCCTGAGGGCCACTCTCTCTCTGTCTGAGGGCCACTCTCTCTCTTTCTGAGGGCCACTCAGGGCCACTCGCTCTCTGTCTGAGGGCCTCTCTCTCTCTGCCTGAGGGCCACTCTCTCTCTGCCTGAGGGCCACTCTCTCTCTGCCTGAGGACCACTCTCTCTCTGTCTGAGGGCCACTCGCTCTCTGTCTGAGGGCCACTCGCTCTCTGTCTGAGGGCCAATCGCTCTCTGTCTGAGGGCCACTCTCTCTTATCTGAGGGCCACTCTCTCTTTGTCTGAGCGCCACTCTCTCTCTGTCTGAGGGCCACTCTCTCTCAGTCTGAGGGCCACTCTCTCTCAGTCTGAGGACCACTCTCTCTCAGTCTGAGGGCCACTCTCTCTCAGTCTGAGGGCCACTCTCTCTCAGTCTGAGGGCCACTCTCTCTCAGTCTGAGGGCCACTCACTCTCAGTCTGAGGGCCACTCACTCTCAGTCTGAGGGCCACTCTCTCTCAGTCTGAGGGCCACTCTCTCTCGGTCTGAGGGCCACTCACTCTCGGTCTGAGGGCCACTCTCTCTCTGCCTGAGGGCCACTCTCTCTCTGCCTCAGGGTCAATCATGCTCTATCTGAGGGCCCTTTCTCCCTGTCTGCGGGTCACTCACTCTCTGCCTGAGGGTCACTCACTCTCTGTCCCAGGGTCACTCACTCTCTGACTGAGGTCCACTCTCTCTCTGCCTGAGGTCCACTCTCTCTCTGCCTGACGGCCACTCTCTCTCTGCCTGAGACCACTCTCTCTCTGTTTGAGGGCCACTCTCTCTCTGTCTGAGGGCCACTCTCTCTCTGCCTGAGGGTCCGTCTCTCTCTGTATGAGGGTCACTTTTTCTCTGCCTGAGGGCCACTCTCTCTCTGTCTGAGGGCCACTCTCTCTCTGCCTGAGGGACACTCTCTCTCAGTCTGAGGGACACTCTCTCTCTGTCTGAGGACCTCTCTCTCTCTGCCTGAGGGCCACTCTCTCTCTGCATGAGGGCCACTCTCTCTCTGCATGAGGGCCACTCTCTCTCTGCATGAGGGCCACTCTCTCTCTGCATGAGGGCCACTCTCTCTCTCCATGAAGGCCTCTCTCTCTCTGCCTGAGGGTCACTCTCTGTCTGAGGGTCACTCTCTGACGGTCACTCACTCACTGTCCGAGGGTCACTCACTCTCTGTCCGAGGGTCACTCACTCTCTGTCCGAGGGTCACTCACTTTCTGTCCGAAGGTCACTCACTTTTTGTCCGAAGGTCACTCACTCTCTGTCCGAGGGTCACTCACTCTCTGTCCGAGGGTCACTCACTCAATGTCCGAGGCTCACTCACTGCCCGAGGTAATTTTGTCTGAGGGTCACTCTCTCGGAGGTTTATTCTTTTATTCTGCCTGAGGGTCACTCACTGTCTGAGGGTCAGTCACTCTCTGTCTGAGGTTTACTCTGTCTGATGTTTATTTTGTCTGAGGGTCACTCATTGTCTAAAGGTCAGTCTCTCACTGTCTGAGGGTCAATCTCTGTCTGAAAATCACTAACTGTCTGAAAATCACTCTGTGTCTGAGGGACAGTCTCTGAGTGAGGGTCACTCTCTGAGTGAGGGTCAGTCTTTGACTGAAGGTTACTCTCTGTCTGAGGGTCACTCTCTGTGTGAGGGGCACTCACTGTCTATCTGAGGTTTACTCTGTCTAAGGGTCACTCACTCTCTGACTGAGGTCCACTCTCTCTCTGCCTGAGGTCCACTCTCTCTCTGTCTGAGGGCCACTCTCGCTCTGTTTGAGGGCCACTCTCTCTCTGCCTGAGGTCCACTCTCTCTCTGTCTGAGGGCCACTCTCGCTCTGTCTGAGGGCCACTCTCTCTCTGCCTGAGGGACACTCTCTCTCAGTCTGAGGGCCACTCTCTCTCTGTCTGAGGGCCACTCTCTCTCAGTCTGAGGGCCACTCTCTCTCAGACTGAGGGCCACTCTCTCTCAGTCTGAGGGCCACTCTCTCTCAGTCTGAGGGCCACTCACTCTCAGTCTGAGGGCCACTCTCTCTCAGTCTGAGGGCCACTCTCTCTCAGTCTGAGGGCCACTCACTCTCGGTCTGAGGGCCACTCTCTCTCTGCCTGAGGGCCACTCTCTCTCTGCCTCAGGGTCAATCATGCTCTATCTGAGGGCCCTTTCTCCCTGTCTGGGGGTCACTCACTCTCTGCCTGAGGGTCACTCACTCTCTGCCCCAGGCTCACTCACTCTCTGACTGAGGTCCACTCTCTCTCTGCCTGAGGTCCACTCTCTCTCTGCCTGACGGCCACTCTCTCTCTGCCTGAGACCACTCTCTCTCTGTTTGAGGGCCACTCTCTCTCTGTCTGAGGGCCACTCTCGTTCTGTTTGAGGGCCACTCTCTCTCTGCCTGAGGGTCCGTCTCTCTCTGTATGAGGGTCACTTTTTCTCTGCCTGAGGGCCACTCTCTCTCTGTCTGAGGGCCACTCTCTCTCTGCCTGAGGGACACTCTCTCTCAGTCTGAGGGACACTCTCTCTCTGTCTGAGGACCTCTCTCTCTCTGCCTGAGGGCCACTCTCTCTCTGTCTGAGGACCTCTCTCTCTCTCTGCCTGAGGGCCACTCTCTCTCTGTCTGAGGGCCACTCTCTCTCAGTCTGAGGGCCACTCTCTCAGTCTGAGGGCCACTCTCTCTCAGTCTGAGGGCTACTTTCTCTCAGTCTGAGGGCCACTCTCTCTCAGTCTGAGGTTCACTCTCTCTCAGTCTGAGGGCCACTCTCTCTCTGCCTGAGGTCCACTCTCTCTCAGTCTGAGGGCTACTCTCTCTCAGTCTGAGGGCCACTCTCTCTCAGTCTGAGGTTCACTCTCTCTCAGTCTGAGGGCCACTCTCTCTCTGCCTGAGGGCCACTCTCTCTCTGCCTTTGGGCCACTCACTATCAGTCTGAGGGCCACTCTCTCTCAGTCTGAGGGCCGCTTTCTCTCAGTCTGAGGCTCACTCTCTTTTGAGGGTAACTCTCTGTCGGAGGGTCATCACTTCGTTTGAGGGTCACTCGCTCTTTCCGAGGGACACTCACTCACTGACCGAGTGTCACTCACTCACTGTCCGATGGTCACTCACTGCCTGTGGGTCATTCTGTCTGAGGGTCATTCACTGTCTGAGGGTCAGTCACTCTCTGTCTGAGGTTTACTCTGTCTGAGGTTTATTTTGTCTGAGGGTCGATTCCTGTCTGAAGGTCAGTCTCACACTGTCTGAGGGTCAGTCACTCTCTGTCTGAGGTTTATTCTGTCTGAGGGTCACTCTGTATCTGCGGGTCACTTGCTCTTTTTCTGAGTCTCACTCACTCTTTGTCTGAGGTTCACTCACTCTCTGTCTGAGGGTCACTCATTCTCTGTCTGAGGGTCAATATGTCACAGACGGAGGTTTACTCTGTCTTTGGGTCACTCACTCCCTGTCTGAGGTTTATTTTGTCTGAGGGTCACTCACTGTATAAAGGTCAGTCTGTCACTGTTTGAGGGTCATTCTCTCTCTGTCTAAGGGTCACTCTCTCTCTGTCTGATGGTCACTCTTTCTCTGCCTGAGGTTCACTCACTATCCGTCTGAGAGTAACTCTCTATCTGAGGTTTATTATGTCTGAGGGTCACTCAATGTCTAAAGTTCACTCTCTCACTTTCTGAGGGTCAGTCTCTCATGTCTGAGGGCCACTCTCTCTCTGTCTGAGGGCCACTCTCTCTCTGTCTGAGGGCCACTCTCTCTCAGTCTGAGGGCCACTCTCTCTCAGTCTGAGGGCCACTCTCTCTCAGTCTGAGGACCACTCTCTCTCAGTCTGAGGGCCACTCACTATCAGTCTGAGGGCCACTCTCTCTCAGTCTGAGGGCCACTCTCTCTGCATGAGGGCCACTCTCTCTCTGCATGAGGGCCTCTCTCTCTGCATGAGGGCCTCTCTCTCTCTGCCTGAGGGTCACTCTCTGTCTGAGGGTCACTCTCTGAGGGTCACTCACTCACTGTCCGAGGGTCACTCACTCTCTGTCCGAGGGTCACTCACTCTCTGTCCAAGGGTCACTCACTTTCTGTCCGAAGGTCACTCACTTTCTGTCCGAAGGTCACTCACTTTCTGTCCGAATGTCACTCACTTTCTGTCCGAGGGTCACTCACTCTCTGTCCGAGGGTCACTCACTCTCTGTCCGAGGGTCACTCACTCAATGTCCGAGGCTCACTCACTGCCCGAGGTAATTTTGTCTGAGGGTCACTCTCTCGGAGGTTTATTCTTTTATTCTGCCTGAGGGTCACTCACTGTCTGAGGGTCAGTCACTCTCTGTCTGAGGTTTACTCTGTCTGATGTTTATTTTGTCTGAGGGTCACTCATTGTCTAAAGGTCAGTCTCTCACTGTCTGAGGGTCAATCTCTGTCTGAAAATCACTAACTGTCTGAAAATCACTCTGTGTCTGAGGGACAGTCTCTGAGTGAGGGTCACTCTCTGAGTGAGGGTCAGTCTTTGACTGAAGGTTACTCTCTGTCTGAGGGTCACTCTCTGTGTGAGGGGCACTCACTGTCTATCTGAGGTTTACTCTGTCTAAGGGTCACTCCCTCTCTCACGGCCACTCACTCTGTCTGAGGTTTACTCACCTCTGAGGGTCACTCTGTCTCAAGGTCACTCACTCTCTGCCTGAGGGTCACTCACTCCCAGTCTGAGGTTTATTTTGTCTGAGGATCACTGACTTTCTAAAGGTCACTCTCTCACTGTCTGAGTGTCATTCTCTTTCTGAGGGTCAGTCACTCATGTCTGAGGGTCACTCACTCTCTACCTGAGGGTCACTCGCTCTCTGCCTGAGGGCCACTCTCTCTCTGCCTGAGGGCCACTCTCTCTCTGCCTGAGGGCCACTCGCTCTCTGCCTGAGGGCCACTCTCTCTCTGTCTGGGAGTCATTCAACCACTGTCTCAGGATCACTCACTCTCTGCCTCAGGGTCAATCATGCTCTATCTGAGGGCACTTTCTCCCTGTCTGAGGGTCACTCACTCTCTGCCTGTAGGTCAGTCACTCACTGCCTGAGGGCCACTCTCTCTCTGCCTGAGGGCCACTCTCTCTCTGCCTGAGGGCCACTCTCTGTCTGTCTGAGGACCACTCTCTGTCTGTCTGAGGACCACTCTCTGTCTGTCTGAGGGCCAGTCTCTGTCTGTCTGAGGACCACTCTCTGTCTGTCTGAGTGCCACTCTCTGTCTGTCTGAGGGCCACTCTCTGTCTGTCTGAGGGCCACTCTCTCTCCGCTTGAGGGCCACTCTCTCTCTGTCTGAGGGCCACTCTCTCTCTGCCTGAGGGCCACTCTCTCTCTGTCTGAGGTCCACTCTCTTTCTGTCTGAGGGTCACTTTTTCTCTGTCTGTGGGCCACTCTCTCTCTGTCTGAGGGCCACTCTCTCTCTGTCTGAGGGCCACTCTCTCTCTGTCTGAGGGCCACTTTCTCTCTGTTTGAGGGCCACTTTCTCTCTGTTTGAAGGCCACTCTCTCTGCCTGAGGGCCACTCTCTCTCTGCCTGAGGGCCACTCTCTCTCTGCCTGAGGACCACACTCTCTCTGCCTCAGGGTCAATCATGCTCTATCTGAGGGCACTTTCTCCCTGTCTGAGGGTCACTCACTCTCTGCCTGAGGGTCACACACTCTCTGCCTGAGGGTCACTCACTCTCTGCCTGAGGGCCACTCTCTCTCTGCCTGAGGTCCACTCTCTCTCTGCTTGAGGGCCACTCTCTCTCTGTCTGAGGGCCACTCTCTCTCTGGTCTGAGGGCCACTCTCTCTCTGGTCTGAGGGCCACTCTCTCTCTGGTCTGAGGGCCACTCTCTCTCTGGTCTAAGGGCCACTCTCTCTCTGTCTGAGGGCCACTCTCTCTCTGTCTGAGGGCCACTCTCTCTCTGTCTGAGGGCCACTCTCTCTCAGTCTGAGGGCCACTCTCTCTCAGACTGAGGGCCACTCTCTCTCAGACTGAGGGCCACTCTCTCTCTGTCTAAGGGCCACTCTCTCTTATCTGAGGGCCACTCTCTCTCTGCCTGAGGGCCACACTCTCTCATCTGAGGGCCACTCTCTCTCTGTCTGAGGGCCACTCTCTCTCTGTCTGAGGGCCACTCTCTCTCTGTCTGAGGGCCACTCTCTCTCTGTCTGAGGGCCACTCTCTCTCTGGTCTGAGGGCCACTCTCTCTCTGGTCTGAGGGCCACTCTCTCTCTGGTCTAAGGGCCACTCTCTCTCAGTCTGAGGGCCACTCTCTCTCTGTCTAAGGGCCACTCTCTCTTATCTGAGGGCCACTCTCTCTCTGTCTGAGGGCCACTCTCTCTCTGCCTGAGGGCCACTCTCTCTCTGCCTGAGGGCCACTCTCTCTCTGCCTGAGGGCCACTCTCTCTCTGCCTGAGGGCCACTCTCTCTCTGCCTGAGGTCCACTCTCTCTCTGTCTGATGGCCATTCACTCTCTGCCTGAGGGCCACTCTCGCTCTGCCTCAGGGTCAATCATGCTCCATCTGAGGGCACATTCTCCCTGTCTGAGGTTCACTCACACTCTGCCTGAGGGTCACTCACTCTCTGCCTGAGGTCCACTCTCTCTCTGCCTGAGTGCCACTCTCTCCTTGCCTGAGTGCCACTCTCTCCTTGCCTGAGGGCCACTATCTCTCTGCCTGAGGGCCACTCTCTCTCTGTCTGAGGGCCATTTTCTCTCTGTCTGTGGCCCACTCTCTCTCTGCCTGAGGGCCAGTCTCTCTCTGTCTGAGGGTCACTTTTTCTCTGCCTGAGGGCCACTCTCTCTCTGCCTGAGGGCCACACTCTCTCTTCTGAGGCCCACTCTCTCTCAGTCTGAGGGCCACTCTCTCTCTGTCTGAGGGCCACTCTCTCTCTGTCTGAGGGCCACTCTCTCTCTGTCTGAGGGCCACTCTCTCTCTTTCTGAGGGCCACTCTCTCTCTTTCTGAGGGCCACTCTCTCTCTTTCTGAGGGCCACTCTCTCAGTCTAAGGGCCACTCTCTCTCTGCCTGAGGGCCACTCTCTCTCAGTCTGAGGGCCACTCTCTCTCAGTCTGAGGGCCACTCTCTCTCTGCCTGAGGGCCAACCACTCTCTGCCTTAGGCCCACTCACTCTCTGCCTGAGGGCCACTGTCTCTGTCTGAGCGACACTCTCTCTGTCTGAGGGACACTCTCTCGGTCTAAGGGTCACTCTCTGTCTGAGGGTCACTCTCTGTCTGAGGGTCACTCTCTGTCGGAGGTTCACTCACTTCGTTTGAGGGTCACTCACGCTCTGTCCGAGGGACACTCACTCACTGTCCGAGGGTCACTCACTCACTGTCCGAGGGTCACTCACTGCCTGAGGGACATTCTGTCTGAGGGTCATTTTCTCTGAGGTTTATTCTGCCTGAGGGTTACTCACTGTCTGAGGGTCAGTCACTCTCTGTCTGAGGTTTACTCTATCTGAGGTTTATTTTGTCTGAGGGTCGATTAATGTCTAAATGTCAGTCTCACACTGTCTGAGGGTCAGTCACTCTCTGTCTGAGGTTTACTCTGTCTGAGGGTCACTCTGTATCTGCGGGTCACTCGCTCTTTGTCTGAGTGTCACTCGCTCTTTGTCTGAGGTTCACTCACTCTCTGTCTGAGGGTCACTCATTCTCTGTCTGAGGGTCAATATGTCACAGACGGAGGTTTACTCTGTCTTTGGGTCACTCACTCCCTATCTGAGGTTTATTTTGCCTGAGGGTCACTCACTGTATAAAGGTCAGTCTCTCACTGTCTGAGGGCCACTCTCTCTCTGCCTGAGGGCCACTCTCTCTCTGTCTGAGGGTCACTTTTTCTCTGCATGAGGGCCACTCTGTCTCTGTCTGAGTGCCAATCTCTCTCAGTCTGAGGTCCACTCTCTCTCAGTATGAGGGCCACACTATCTCTGTCTGAGAGCCACTCTCTCTCTGTTTGAGGGCCACTCTCTCTCTGCCTGAGGGCCACTGTCTGTCTATCTGAGGACTACTCTCTGTCTGTCTGACGGCCACTCTCTGTCTGTCTGAGGGCCACTCTCTCTCCGCATGAGGGCCACTCTCTCTCTGTCTGAGGGCCATCTCTCTCTGTCTGAGGGCCATCTCTCTCTGTCTGAGGGCCACTGTCTCTCTGTCTGAGTGCCACTGTCTCTCTGTCTGAGGGCCACTTTCTCTCTGTCTGAGGGCCACTTTCTCTCTGTCTGAGGGCCACTTTCTCTCTGTCTGAGGGCCACTCAATCTGCCTGAGGGCCACTCTCACTCTGTCTGATGGTCACTCTCTCTCTCTGCCTGATGGCCACTCTCTCTCTGCCTGAGTGTTTCATTCTCTCTGTCTGTGGGCCACTCTCTCTCTTCCTGAGGGTCACTCTCTCTCTGCCTGATGGTCACTCTCTCTCTGCCTGAGGGCCACTCACTCTCTGCCTGAGTGCCACGCTCTCTCTGTCTCAGGGCCAGTCTCTCTCTGTCTGAGGGCCACTATCTCTCTGTCTGAGGGCCACTATCTCTCTGTCTGAGGGCCACTATCTCTCTGTCTGAGGGCCACTCACTCTCTGCCTGAGGTCCACTCACTCTCTCTGAGGGCCACTCACTCTCTGCTTGAGGGCCACACACTCTCTCTGAGGGACACTCACTCTCTGCCTGAGGGCCACTCTCTCTCTGCCTGAGGGCCACTCTCTCTCTGCCTGAGGGCCACTCTCTCTTTGTCTGAGGGCCACTCTCTCTTTGTCTGAGGGCCACTCTCTCTTTGTCTGGGGGCCACTCTCTCTCTGTCTGAGGGCCACTCTCTCTCTGCATGAGGGCCTCTCACTCTGTCTGAGGGCCACTCTCTCTGTCTGAGGGCCACTGTCTCTCTGCATGAGGGCCACTCTCTCTCTGCATGAGGGCCACTCTCTCTCTCCATGAGGGCCTCTCTCTCTCTGCCTGAGGGTCACTCTCTGTCTGAGGGTCACTCTCTGACGGTCACTCACTCACTGTCCGAGGGTCACTCACTCTCTGTCCGAGGGTCACTCACTCTCTGTCCGAGGGTCACTCACTCTCTGTCCGAGGGTCACTCACTTTCTGTCCGAAGGTCACTCACTTTCTGTCCGAAGGTCACTCACTCTCTGTCCGAGGGTCACTCACTCTCTGTCCGAGGGTCACTCACTCAATGTCCGAGGCTCACTCACTGCCCGAGGTAATTTTGTCTGAGGGTCACTCTCTCGGAGGTTTATTCTTTTATTCTGCCTGAGGGTCACTCACTGTCTGAGGGTCAGTCACTCTCTGTCTGAGGTTTACTCTGTCTGATGTTTATTTTGTCTGAGGGTCACTCATTGTCTAAAGGTCAGTCTCTCACTGTCTGAGGGTCAATCTCTGTCTGAAAATCACTAACTGTCTGAAAATCACTCTGTGTCTGAGGGACAGTCTCTGAGTGAGGGTCACTCTCTGAGTGAGGGTCAGTCTTTGACTGAAGGTTACTCTCTGTCTGAGGGTCACTCTCTGTGTGAGGGGCACTCACTGTCTATCTGAGGTTTACTCTGTCTAAGAGTCACTCCCTCTCTCACGGCCACTCACTCTCTGTCTGAGGTTTACTCACCTCTGAGGGTCATTCTGTCTCAAGGTCACTCACACTCTGCCTGAGGGTCACTCACTCCCAGACTGAGGTTTATTTTGTCTGAGGATCACTGACTTTCTAAAGGTCACTCTCTCACTGTCTGAGTGTCATTCTCTGTCTGAGGGTCAGTCACTCATGTCTGAGGGTCACTCACTCTCTACCTGAGGGTCACTCGCTCTCTGCCTGAGGGCCACTCTCTCTCTGCCTGAGGGCCACTCTCTCTCTGTCTGGGAGTCATTCAACCACTGTCTCAGGATCACTCACTCTCTGCCTCAGGGTCAATCATGCTCTATCTGAGGGCACTTTCTCCCTGTCTAAGGGTCACTCACTCTCTGCCTGAGGGTCACTCACTCACTGCCTGAGGGCCACTCTCTCTCTGCCTGAGGGCCACTCTCTGTCTGTCTGAGGACCACTCTCTGTCTGTCTGAGGACCACTCTCTGTCTGTCTGAGGGCCACTCTCTGCCTGTCTGAGGACCACTCTCTGTCTGTCTGAGGACCACTCTCTGTCTGTCTGAGGGCCACTCTCTGTCTGTCTGAGGGCCACTCTCTCTCCGCCTGAGGGCCACTCTCTCTCTGCATGGGGGCCACTCTCTCTCTGCATGAGGGCCACTCTCTCTCTGTCTGAGGTCCACTCTCTTTCTGTCTGAGGGTCACTTTTTCTCTGTCTGAGGGCCACTCTCTCTCTGTCTGAGGGCCACTCTCTCTCTGTCTGAGGGCCACTCTCTCTCTGTCTGAGGGCCACTCCCTCTCAGTCTGAGGGCCACTTTCTCTCTGTTTGAGGGCCACTTTCTCTCTGTTTGAAGGCCACTCTCTCTCTGCCTGAGGGCCACTCTCTCTCTGCCTGAGGGCCACTCTCTCTCTGCCTCAGGGTCAATCATGCTCTATCTGAGGGCACTTTCTCCCTGTCTGAGGGTCACTCACTCTCTGCCTGAGGGTCACTCACTCTCTGCCTGAGGGTCACTCACTCTCTGCCTGAGGTCCACTCTCTCTCTGCCTGAGGGCCTCTCTCTCTCTGTCTGAAGCCCTCTCTCTCTCTGCCTGAGGGCCACTCTCTCTCTGTCTGAGGGCCACTCTCTCTCTTTCTGAGGGCCACTCAGGGCCACTCGCTCTCTGTCTGAGGGCCTCTCTCTCTCTGCCTGAGGGCCACTCTCTCTCTGCCTGAGGGCCACTCTCTCTCTGCCTGAGGACCACTCTCTCTCTGTCTGAGGGCCACTCGCTCTCTGTCTGAGGGCCACTCGCTCTCTGTCTGAGGGCCAATCGCTCTCTGTCTGAGGGCCACTCTCTCTTATCTGAGGGCCACTCTCTCTTTGTCTGAGCGCCACTCTCTCTCTGTCTGAGGGCCACTCTCTCTCAGTCTGAGGGCCACTCTCTCTCAGTCTGAGGACCACTCTCTCTCAGTCTGAGGGCCACTCTCTCTCAGTCTGAGGGCCACTCTCTCTCAGTCTGAGGGCCACTCTCTCTCAGTCTGAGGGCCACTCACTCTCAGTCTGAGGGCCACTCACTCTCAGTCTGAGGGCCACTCTCTCTCAGTCTGAGGGCCACTCTCTCTCGGTCTGAGGGCCACTCACTCTCGGTCTGAGGGCCACTCTCTCTCTGCCTGAGGGCCACTCTCTCTCTGCCTCAGGGTCAATCATGCTCTATCTGAGGGCCCTTTCTCCCTGTCTGCGGGTCACTCACTCTCTGCCTGAGGGTCACTCACTCTCTGTCCCAGGGTCACTCACTCTCTGACTGAGGTCCACTCTCTCTCTGCCTGAGGTCCACTCTCTCTCTGCCTGACGGCCACTCTCTCTCTGCCTGAGACCACTCTCTCTCTGTTTGAGGGCCACTCTCTCTCTGTCTGAGGGCCACTCTCTCTCTGCCTGAGGGTCCGTCTCTCTCTGTATGAGGGTCACTTTTTCTCTGCCTGAGGGCCACTCTCTCTCTGTCTGAGGGCCACTCTCTCTCTGCCTGAGGGACACTCTCTCTCAGTCTGAGGGACACTCTCTCTCTGTCTGAGGACCTCTCTCTCTCTGCCTGAGGGCCACTCTCTCTCTGCATGAGGGCCACTCTCTCTCTGCATGAGGGCCACTCTCTCTCTGCATGAGGGCCACTCTCTCTCTGCATGAGGGCCACTCTCTCTCTCCATGAAGGCCTCTCTCTCTCTGCCTGAGGGTCACTCTCTGTCTGAGGGTCACTCTCTGACGGTCACTCACTCACTGTCCGAGGGTCACTCACTCTCTGTCCGAGGGTCACTCACTCTCTGTCCGAGGGTCACTCACTTTCTGTCCGAAGGTCACTCACTTTTTGTCCGAAGGTCACTCACTCTCTGTCCGAGGGTCACTCACTCTCTGTCCGAGGGTCACTCACTCAATGTCCGAGGCTCACTCACTGCCCGAGGTAATTTTGTCTGAGGGTCACTCTCTCGGAGGTTTATTCTTTTATTCTGCCTGAGGGTCACTCACTGTCTGAGGGTCAGTCACTCTCTGTCTGAGGTTTACTCTGTCTGATGTTTATTTTGTCTGAGGGTCACTCATTGTCTAAAGGTCAGTCTCTCACTGTCTGAGGGTCAATCTCTGTCTGAAAATCACTAACTGTCTGAAAATCACTCTGTGTCTGAGGGACAGTCTCTGAGTGAGGGTCACTCTCTGAGTGAGGGTCAGTCTTTGACTGAAGGTTACTCTCTGTCTGAGGGTCACTCTCTGTGTGAGGGGCACTCACTGTCTATCTGAGGTTTACTCTGTCTAAGGGTCACTCACTCTCTGACTGAGGTCCACTCTCTCTCTGCCTGAGGTCCACTCTCTCTCTGTCTGAGGGCCACTCTCGCTCTGTTTGAGGGCCACTCTCTCTCTGCCTGAGGTCCACTCTCTCTCTGTCTGAGGGCCACTCTCGCTCTGTCTGAGGGCCACTCTCTCTCTGCCTGAGGGACACTCTCTCTCAGTCTGAGGGCCACTCTCTCTCTGTCTGAGGGCCACTCTCTCTCAGTCTGAGGGCCACTCTCTCTCAGACTGAGGGCCACTCTCTCTCAGTCTGAGGGCCACTCTCTCTCAGTCTGAGGGCCACTCACTCTCAGTCTGAGGGCCACTCTCTCTCAGTCTGAGGGCCACTCTCTCTCAGTCTGAGGGCCACTCACTCTCGGTCTGAGGGCCACTCTCTCTCTGCCTGAGGGCCACTCTCTCTCTGCCTCAGGGTCAATCATGCTCTATCTGAGGGCCCTTTCTCCCTGTCTGGGGGTCACTCACTCTCTGCCTGAGGGTCACTCACTCTCTGCCCCAGGCTCACTCACTCTCTGACTGAGGTCCACTCTCTCTCTGCCTGAGGTCCACTCTCTCTCTGCCTGACGGCCACTCTCTCTCTGCCTGAGACCACTCTCTCTCTGTTTGAGGGCCACTCTCTCTCTGTCTGAGGGCCACTCTCGTTCTGTTTGAGGGCCACTCTCTCTCTGCCTGAGGGTCCGTCTCTCTCTGTATGAGGGTCACTTTTTCTCTGCCTGAGGGCCACTCTCTCTCTGTCTGAGGGCCACTCTCTCTCTGCCTGAGGGACACTCTCTCTCAGTCTGAGGGACACTCTCTCTCTGTCTGAGGACCTCTCTCTCTCTGCCTGAGGGCCACTCTCTCTCTGTCTGAGGACCTCTCTCTCTCTCTGCCTGAGGGCCACTCTCTCTCTGTCTGAGGGCCACTCTCTCTCAGTCTGAGGGCCACTCTCTCAGTCTGAGGGCCACTCTCTCTCAGTCTGAGGGCTACTTTCTCTCAGTCTGAGGGCCACTCTCTCTCAGTCTGAGGTTCACTCTCTCTCAGTCTGAGGGCCACTCTCTCTCTGCCTGAGGTCCACTCTCTCTCAGTCTGAGGGCTACTCTCTCTCAGTCTGAGGGCCACTCTCTCTCAGTCTGAGGTTCACTCTCTCTCAGTCTGAGGGCCACTCTCTCTCTGCCTGAGGGCCACTCTCTCTCTGCCTTTGGGCCACTCACTATCAGTCTGAGGGCCACTCTCTCTCAGTCTGAGGGCCGCTTTCTCTCAGTCTGAGGCTCACTCTCTTTTGAGGGTAACTCTCTGTCGGAGGGTCATCACTTCGTTTGAGGGTCACTCGCTCTTTCCGAGGGACACTCACTCACTGACCGAGTGTCACTCACTCACTGTCCGATGGTCACTCACTGCCTGTGGGTCATTCTGTCTGAGGGTCATTCACTGTCTGAGGGTCAGTCACTCTCTGTCTGAGGTTTACTCTGTCTGAGGTTTATTTTGTCTGAGGGTCGATTCCTGTCTGAAGGTCAGTCTCACACTGTCTGAGGGTCAGTCACTCTCTGTCTGAGGTTTATTCTGTCTGAGGGTCACTCTGTATCTGCGGGTCACTTGCTCTTTTTCTGAGTCTCACTCACTCTTTGTCTGAGGTTCACTCACTCTCTGTCTGAGGGTCACTCATTCTCTGTCTGAGGGTCAATATGTCACAGACGGAGGTTTACTCTGTCTTTGGGTCACTCACTCCCTGTCTGAGGTTTATTTTGTCTGAGGGTCACTCACTGTATAAAGGTCAGTCTGTCACTGTTTGAGGGTCATTCTCTCTCTGTCTAAGGGTCACTCTCTCTCTGTCTGATGGTCACTCTTTCTCTGCCTGAGGTTCACTCACTATCCGTCTGAGAGTAACTCTCTATCTGAGGTTTATTATGTCTGAGGGTCACTCAATGTCTAAAGTTCACTCTCTCACTTTCTGAGGGTCAGTCTCTCATGTCTGAGGGCCACTCTCTCTCTGTCTGAGGGCCACTCTCTCTCTGTCTGAGGGCCACTCTCTCTCAGTCTGAGGGCCACTCTCTCTCAGTCTGAGGGCCACTCTCTCTCAGTCTGAGGACCACTCTCTCTCAGTCTGAGGGCCACTCACTATCAGTCTGAGGGCCACTCTCTCTCAGTCTGAGGGCCACTCTCTCTGCATGAGGGCCACTCTCTCTCTGCATGAGGGCCTCTCTCTCTGCATGAGGGCCTCTCTCTCTCTGCCTGAGGGTCACTCTCTGTCTGAGGGTCACTCTCTGAGGGTCACTCACTCACTGTCCGAGGGTCACTCACTCTCTGTCCGAGGGTCACTCACTCTCTGTCCAAGGGTCACTCACTTTCTGTCCGAAGGTCACTCACTTTCTGTCCGAAGGTCACTCACTTTCTGTCCGAATGTCACTCACTTTCTGTCCGAGGGTCACTCACTCTCTGTCCGAGGGTCACTCACTCTCTGTCCGAGGGTCACTCACTCAATGTCCGAGGCTCACTCACTGCCCGAGGTAATTTTGTCTGAGGGTCACTCTCTCGGAGGTTTATTCTTTTATTCTGCCTGAGGGTCACTCACTGTCTGAGGGTCAGTCACTCTCTGTCTGAGGTTTACTCTGTCTGATGTTTATTTTGTCTGAGGGTCACTCATTGTCTAAAGGTCAGTCTCTCACTGTCTGAGGGTCAATCTCTGTCTGAAAATCACTAACTGTCTGAAAATCACTCTGTGTCTGAGGGACAGTCTCTGAGTGAGGGTCACTCTCTGAGTGAGGGTCAGTCTTTGACTGAAGGTTACTCTCTGTCTGAGGGTCACTCTCTGTGTGAGGGGCACTCACTGTCTATCTGAGGCTTACTCTGTCTAAGGGTCACTCCCTCTCTCACGGCCACTCACTCTGTCTGAGGTTTACTCACCTCTGAGGGTCACTCTGTCTCAAGGTCACTCACTCTCTGCCTGAGGGTCACTCACTCCCAGACTGAGGTTTATTTTGTCTGAGGATCACTGACTTTCTAAAGGTCACTCTCTCACTGTCTGAGTGTCATTCTCTTTCTGAGGGTCAGTCACTCATGTCTGAGGGTCACTCACTCTCTACCTGAGGGTCACTCGCTCTCTGCCTGAGGGCCACTCTCTCTCTGCCTGAGGGCCACTCTCTCTCTGCCTGAGGGCCACTCGCTCTCTGCCTGAGGGCCACTCTCTCTCTGTCTGGGAGTCATTCAACCACTGTCTCAGGATCACTCACTCTCTGCCTCAGGGTCAATCATGCTCTATCTTAGGGCACTTTCTCCCTGTCTGAGGGTCACTCACTCTCTGCCTGAGGGTCACTCACTCACTGCCTGAGGGCCACTCTCTCTCTGCCTGAGTGCCACTCTCTGTCTGTCTGAGGACCACTCTCTGTCTGTCTGAGGACCACTCTCTGTCTGTCTGAGGGCCACTCTCTGCCTGTCTGAGGACCACTCTCTGTCTGTCTGAGGACCACTCTCTGTCTGTCTGAGGGCCACTCTCTGTCTGTCTGAGGGCCACTCTCTCTCCGCCTGAGGGCCACTCTCTCTCTGTCTGAGGGCCACTCTCTCTCTGCCTGAGGGCCACTCTCTCTCTGTCTGAGGTCCACTCTCTTTCTGTCTGAGGGTCACTTTTTCTCTGTCTGAGGGCCACTCTCTCTCTGTCTGAGGTCCACTCTCTCTCTGTCTGAGGGCCACTCTCTCTCAGTCTGAGGGCCACTTTCTCTCTGTTTGAGGGCCACTTTCTCTCTGTTTGAAGGCCACTCTCTCTCTGCCTGAGGGCCACTCTCTCTCTGCCTGAGGGCCACTCTCTCTCTGCCTCAGGGTCAATCATGCTCTATCTGAGGGCTACTCTCTCTCTGTCTGAGGGCCACTCTCTCTCTGCCTGAGGGCCAGTCTCTCTCTGTCTGTGGGTCACTTTTTCTCTGCCTGAGGGCCACTCTCTCTCTGTCTGAGGGCCACTCTCTGCCTGAGGGCCACACTCTCTCTTCTGAGGGCCAATCTCTCTCAGTCTGAGGGACACTCTCTCTCAGTCTGAGGGACACTCTCTCTCTGTCTGAAGGCCTCTCTCTCTCTGCCTGAGGGCCACTCTCTCTCTGTCTCAGGGCCACTCTCTCTCTTTCTGAGGGCCACTCAGGGCCACTCGCTCTCTGTCTGAGGGCCACTCTCTCTCTGCCTGAGGGCCACTCTCTCTCTGCCTGAGGACCACTCCCTCTCTGTCTGAGGGCCACTCGCTCTCTGTCTGAGGGCCACTCGCTCTCTGTCTGAGGGCCACTCGCTCTCTGTCTGAGGGCCACTCTCACTTATCTGAGGGCCACTCTCTCTTTGTCTGAGTGCCACTCTCTCTCTGTCTGAGGGCCACTCTCTCTCTGTCTGAGGGCCACTCTCTCTCTGGTCTGAGGGCCACTCTCTCTCAGTCTGAGGGCCACTCTCTCTCAGTCTGAGGGCCACTCTCTCTCAGTCTGAGGGCCACTCTCTCTCAGTCTGAGGGCCACTCACTATCAGTCTGAGGGCCACTCTCTCTCAGTCTGAGGGCCACTCTCTCTCAGTCTGAGGGCCACTCTCTCTCACTCTGAGGGCCACTCACTATCGGTCTGAGGGCCACTCTCTCTCTGCCTGAGGGCCACTCTCTCTCTGCCTCAGGGTCAATCATGCTCTATCTGAGGGCCCTTTCTCCCTGTCTGGGGGTCACTCACTCTCTGCCTGAGGGTCACTCACTCTCTGCCCCAGGCTCACTCACTCTCTGACTGAGGTCCACTCTCTCTCTGCCTGAGGTCCACTCTCTCTCTGCCTGACGGCCACTCTCTCTCTGCCTGAGACCACTCTCTCTCTGTTTGAGGGCCATTCTCTCTCTGTCTGAGGGCCACTCTCGCTCTGTTTGAGGGCCACTCTCTCTCTGCCTGAGGGTCCGTCTCTCTCTGTATGAGGGTCACTTTTTCTCTGCCTAAGGGCCACTCTCTCTTTGTCTGAGGGCCACTCTCTGCCTGAGGGACACTCTCTCTCAGTCTGAGGTACACTCTCTCTCTGTCTGAGGACCTCTCTCTCTCTGCCTGAGGGCCACTCTCTCTCTGTCTGAGGACCTCTCTCTCTCTGCCTGAGGGCCACTCTCTCTCTGCCTGAGGGCCACTCTCTCTCTGTCTGAGGGCCACTCTCTCAGTCTGAGGGCCACTCTCTCTCAGTCTGAGGGCTACTCTCTCTCAGTCTGAGGGCCACTCTCTCTCAGTCTGAGGTTCACTCTCTCTCAGTCTGAGGGCCACTCTCTCTCTGCCTGAGGTCCACTCTCTCTCAGTCTGAGGGCTACTCTCTCTCAGTCTGAGGGCCACTCTCTCTCAGTCTGAGGTTCACTCTCTCTCAGTCTGAGGGCCACTCTCTCTCTGCCTGAGGGCCACTCTCTCTCTGCCTGAGGGCCACTCTCTCTCTGCCTGAGGACCACTCGCTCTCTGTCTGAGGGCCACTCCATCTCTGTCTGAGCGCCACTCCATCTCTGTCTGAGGGCCACTCTCTCTCTGTCTGAGGGCCACTCTCTCTTATCTGAGGGCCACTCTCTCTCTGTCTGAGGGCCACTCTCTCTCTGTCTAACGGCCACTCTCTCTCTGTCTGAGGGCCACTCTCTCTCAGTCTGAGGGCCACTCTCTCTCAGTCTGAGGGCCACTCTCTCTCAGTCTGAGGCCCACTCTCTCTCAGTCTGAGGGCCACTCACTATCAGTCTGAGGGCCACTCTCTCTCAGTCTGAGGGCCACTTTCTCTCAGTCTGAGGCTCACTCTCTTTTGAGGGTAACTCTCTGTCGGAGGGTCATCACTTCGTTTGAGGGTCACTCGCTCTTTCCGAGGGACACTCACTCACTGTCCGAGTGTCACTCACTCACTGTCCGATGGTCACTCACTGCCTGTGGGTCATTCTGTCTGAGGGTCATTCTCTGTGAGGTTTATTCTGCCTGAGGGTCACTCACTGTCTGAGGGTCAGTCACTCTCTGTCTGAGGTTTACTCTGTCTGAGGTTTATTTTGTCTGAGGGTCGATTACTGTCTAAAGGTCAGTCTCACACTGTCTGAGGGTCAGTCACTCTCTGTCTGAGGTTTATTCTGTCTGAGGGTCACTCTGTATCTGCGGGTCACTTGCCCTTTGTCTGAGTGTCACTCGCTCTTTGTCTGAGGTTCACTCACTCACTGTCTGAGGGTCACTCATTCTCTGTCTGAGGGTCAATATGTCACAGACGGAGGTTTACTCTGTCTTTGGGTCGCTCACTCCCTGTCTGAGGTTTATTTTGTCTGAGGGTCACTCACTGTATAAAGGTCAGTCTCTCACTGTTTGAGGGTCATTCTCTCTCTGTCTAAGGGTCACTCTCTCTCTGTCTGATGGTCACTCTCTCTCTGCCTGAGGTTCACTCACTATCCGTCTGAGAGTAACGCTCTATCTGAGGTTTATTATGTCTGAGGGTCACTCAATGTCTAAAGTTCACTCTCTCACTGTCTGAGGGTCAGTCTCTCATGTCTGAGGGCCACTCTCTCTCTGTCTGAGGGCCACTCTCTCTCTGTCTGAGGGCCACTCTCTCTCTGTCTGAGGGCCACTCTCTCTCTGTCTGAGGGCCACTCTCTCTCAGTCTGAGGGCCACTCTCTCTCAGTCTGAGGGCCACTCTCTCTCAGTCTGAGGGCCACTCTCTCTCAGTCTGAGGACCGCTCTCTCTCAGTCTGAGGGCCACTCACTATCAGTCTGAGGGCCACTCTCTCTCAGTCTGAGGGCCACTTTCTCTCAGTCTGAGGGTCACTCTCTTTTGAGGGTCACTCTCTGTCGGTGGGTCATCACTTCGTTTGAGGGTCACTCGCTCTGTCCGAGGGACACTCACTCACTGTCCGAGTGTCACTCACTCACTGTCCGATGGTCACTCACTGCCTGTGGGTCATTCTGTCTGAGGGTCATTCTCTGTGAGGTTTATTCTGCCTGAGGGTCACTCACTGTCTGAGGGTCAGTCACTCTGTGTCTGAGGTTTACTCTGTCTGAGGTTTATTTTGTCTGAGGGTCGATTACTTTCTAAAGGTCAGTCTCACACTGTCTGAGGGTCAGTCACTCTCTGTCTGAGGTTTATTCTGTCTGAGGGTCACTCTGTATCTGCGGGTCACTTGCTCTTTGTCTGAGTGTCACTCGCTCTTTGTCTGAGGTTCACTCACTCTCTGTCTGAGGGTCACTCATTCTCTGTCTGAGGGTCAATATGTCACAGACGGAGGTTTACTCTGTCTTTGGGTCACTCACTCCCTGTCTGAGGTTTATTTTGTCTGAGGGTCACTCACTGTATAAAGGTCAGTCTCTCACTGTTTGAGGGTCATTCTCTCTCTGTCTAAGGGTCACTCTCTCTCTGTCTGATGGTCACTCTCTCTCTGCCTGAGGTTCACTCACTATCCGTCTGAGAGTAACGCTCTATCTGAGGTTTATTATGTCTGAGGGTCACTCAATGTCTAAAGTTCACTCTCTCACTTTCTGAGGGTCAGTCTCTCATGTCTGAGGGCCACTCTCTCTCTGTCTGAGGGCCATTCTCTCTCTGTCTGAGGGCCACTCTCTCTCAGTCTGAGGGCCACTGTCTCTCTGCCTGAGGGCCACTGTCTCTCTGTCTGAGGGCAACTGTCTCTCTGTCTGAGGGCCACTCTCCCTCTGTCTGAGGGCCACTCTCTCTCTCTGCCTGAGGGCCACTCTCTCTCTGCTTGAGGGCCACTCTCTCTCTCTGCCTGAGGGCCACTCTCTCTCTGCTTGAGGGCCACTCTCTCTCTGCCTGTGGGCCACTGTCTCTCTGTCTGAGGGCCACTCTCTCTGTGTCTGAGGGCCACTCTCTCTCTGCCTGAGGGCCACTCTCTCTCTGTCTGAGGGCCACTCTCTCTCTGTCTGAGGGCCACTCTCTCTCTGTCTGAGGGCCACTCTCTCTCTGCCTGAGGGTCACTCTCTCTCTGCCTGAGGGTCACTCTCTCTCTGCCTGAGGGTAACTCTCTCTGCCTGTGGGGCCACTCTCTCTCTTCCCGAGGGCCACTCTCTCTCTGCCTGAGGGGCACTCTCACTCTGCCTGATGGTCAATCTCTCTCTGCTTGATGGCCACTCTCTCTCTGCCTGAGGGTTTCTCTGTCTCTGCCTGAGGTCCACTCTCTCTCTTTCTGAGGTCCACTCTCTCTCTGTCTGAGGGCCACTCTCTCTCTGTCTGAGGGCCACTCTCTCTCTGTCTGAGGGCCATCTCTCTCAGTCTGAGGGCCCTCTCTCGCTTTCTGAGGTCCACTTTCTCTCTGTCTGTGGGCCACTCTCACTCTGCCTGATCCCATCTCACTGTGTGATGGTCACTCTCTCTCTCTGCCTGATGGCCACTCTCTCTCTGCCTGAGGGTTTCTCTCTCTCTGTCTGATGGTCACTCTCTCTCTGCCTGAGGGTCGCTCTCTCTCTGTCTGAGGGCCACTCTCTCTCTGTCTGAGGGCCAGTCTCTCTCTGTCTGAGGGCCACTATCTCTCTGTCTGAGGGCCACTATCTCTCTGTCTGAGGGCCACTATCTCTCTGTCTGAGGGCCACTCACTCTCTGCCTGAGGTCCACTCACTCTCTCTGAGGGCCACTCACTCTCTGCTTGAGGGCCACACACTCTCTTTGAGGGACACTCACTCTCTGCCTGAGGGCCACTCTCTCTCTGCCTGAGGGCCACTCTCTCTCTGTCTGGGAGTCATTCAACCACTGTCTCAGGATCACTCACTCTCTGCCTCAGGGTCAATCATGCTCTATCTGAGGGCACTTTCTCCCTGTCTAAGGGTCACTCACTCTCTGCCTGAGGGTCACTCACTCACTGCCTGAGGGCCACTTTCTCTTTGTCTGAGGGCCACTCTCTCTTTCTCTGAGGGCCACTCTCTCACTGTCTGAGGGCCACTCTCTCACTGCATGATGGCCACTCTCTCTCTGCATGAGGGCCACTCTCTCTCTCTGTCTGAGGGCCACTCTCTCTCTGCATGAGGGCCTCTCTCTCTCTCTGCCTGAGGGTCACTCTCTGTCTGAGGGTCACTCTCTGAGGGTCACTCACTCACTGTCCGAGAGTCACTCGCTCTCTGTCCGAGGGTCACTCACTCTCTGTCCGAGGGTCACTCACTTTCTGTCCGAGGGTCACTCACTTTCTGTCCGAAGGTCACTCACTCTCTGTCCGATGGTCACTCACTCTCTGTCCGAGGGTCACTCACTCAATGTCCGAGGCTCACTCACTGCCCGAGGTAATTTTGTCTGAGGGTCACTCTCTCGGAGGTTTATTCTTTTATTCTGCCTGAGGGTCACTCACTATCTGAGGGTCAGTCACACTCTGTCTGAGGTTTACTCTGTCTGATGTTTATTTTGTCTGAGGGTCACTCATTGTTTAAAGGTCAGTCTCTCACTGTCTGAGGGTCACTCTCTGTCTGAAAATCACTAACTGTCTGAAAATCACTCTCTGTCTGAAGGACACTCTCTGACTGAGGGTCACTCTCTGAGTGAGGGTCAGTCTTTGACTGAAGGTTACTCTCTGTCTGAGGGTCACTTTCTGTCTGAGGGGCACTCACTGTCTATCTGAGGTTTACTCTGTCTAAGGATCAGTCCTCTCTCACGGCCACTCACTCTCTGTCTCAGGTTTACTCACCTCTGAGGGTCACATTCTGTCTGAGGGTCACTCTGTCTCAAGGTCACTCACTCTCTGCCTGAGGTTTATTTTGTCTGAGGATCACTCACTTTCTAAAGGTCACTCTCTCACTGTCTGAGGGTCAGTCACTCATGTCTGAGGGTCACTCACTCTCTACCTGAGGGTCATTCACTCTCTGCCTCAGGGACACTCTCTCTCTGTCTGTGGGTCATTCAACCACTGTCTCAGGATCACTCACTCTCTGCCTCAGGGTCATTCATGCTCTATCTGAGGGCACTTTCTCCCTGCCTGAGGGTCACTCACTCTCTACCTGAGGGTCACTTTTTCTCTGTCTGAGGGCCACTCTCTCTCTGTCTGAGGGCCACTCTCTCTCTGTCAGAGGGCCACTCTGTTTCTGTCTGAGGATCACTTTTTCTCTGTCTGAGGGCCACTCTCTCTCTGTCTGAGGGCCACTTTCTTTCTGCCTGAGGGCCACTCTCTGTCTGTTTGAGGGCCACCCTCTCTCTGCCTGAGGGCCACTCTCTCTCTGTCTGAGGGCCACTCTCACTCTGTCTCAGGGCCACTCTCACTCTGTCTGAGGGCCACTCTCTTTCTGTCTGAGGGTCACTTTTTCTCTGTCTGAGGGCCACTCTCTCTCAGTCTTAGGGCCACTCTCTCTCTGTCTGAGGGCCACTTACTCTCTGTTTGAAGGCCACTCTCTCTCTGCCTGAAGGCCACTCTCTCTCTGCCTGAGGGCCACTCTCTCTCTGCCTGAGGGCCACTCTCTCTGCCTGAGGGCCCCTCTCTCTCTGTCTGGGGGTCATTCAACCACTGTCTCAGGATCACTCACTCTCTGCCTCAGGGTCAATTATCTTCTATCTGAGGCCACTTTCTCCCTGTCTAAGGGTCACTCTCTCTCTGCCTGAGGGTCACTCACTCACTGCCTGAGGGTCACTCACTCACTGCCTGAGGGCCACTCTCTCTCTGTCTGTCTGAGGACCACTCTCTGTCTGTCTGAGGACCACTCTCTGTCTGTCTCAGGGCCACTCTCTGTCTGTCTGAGGGCCACGCTCTCTCTGTCTGAGGACCACTCTCTGTCTGTCTGAGGACCACTCTCTGTCTGTCTGAGGGCCACTCTCTGTCTGTCTGAGGGCCACTCTCTGTCTGTCTGAGGGCCACTCTCTGTCTGTCTGAGGGCCACTCTCTCTCTCTCTGAGGGCCACTCTCTCTCTGTCTGAGGGCCACTCTCTCTGTCTGAGGGCCACTCTCTCTCTCTATCTGAGGGCCACGCTCTCTCTGTCTGAGGGCCACTTTCGCTCTGCCTGATGGCCACTCTCTCGCTGTCTGAGTGCCACTCTCTTTCTGTCTGAAGGCCACTCTCTTTCTGTCTGAGGGCCACTGTCTTTCTGTCTGAGGGTCACATTTTCTCTGTCTGAGGGCCACTCTCTCTCTGTCTGAGAGCCACTATCTCTCTGTCGGAGGGCCACTCTCTCTCTGTCTGAGGGCCACTCTCTCTCTGTCTGAGGGCCACTTTCTCTCTGTTTGAGGGCAACTCTCTCTCTGCCTGAGGGCCACTCTCTCTCTGCCTGAGGGCCACTCACTCTCTGCCTGAGGGCCACTCTCACTCTGCCTCAGGGTCAATCAAGCTCTACCTGAGGGCACTTTCTCCCTGTCTGAGTTTCACTCACTCTCTGCCTGAGGGTCACTCACTCTCTGACTGAGGTCCACTCTCTCTCTGCCTGAGGTCCACTCTCTCTCTACCTGAGGTCCACTCTCTCTCTGCCTGAGGGCCACTCTCCTTCTGTCTGAGGGCCACTCTCGCTCTGTCTGAAGGCCACTCTCTCTCTGCCTGAGGGTTTCTCTCTCTCTGTCTGATGGTCACTCTCTCTCTGTCTGAGGGCCACTCTCTCTCTGTCTGAGGGCCACTCTCTCTCTCTCTGAGGGCCACTATCTCTCTGTCTGAGGGCCACTATCTCTCTGTCTGAGGGCCACTATCTCTCTGTCTGAGGTCCACTCACTCTCTGCATGAGGGCCACTCTCTCTCTGTCTGAGGGCCACTCTCTCTCTGCATGAGGGCCTCTCTCTCTCTGCCTGAGGGTCACTCTCTGTCTGAGGGTCACTCTCTGAGGGTCACTCACTCACTGTCCGAATGTCACTCACTCTCTGTCCAAGGGTCACTCACTCTCTGTCCGAGGGTCACTCACTTTCTGTCCAAGGGTCACTCACTTTCTGTCCGAAGGTCACTCACTCTCTGTCCGATGGTCACTCACTCTCTGTCCGAGAGTCACTCACTCAATGTCCGAGGCTCTCTCATTGCCCGAGGTAATTTTGTCTGAGGGTCACTCTCTCGGAGGTTTATTCTTTTATTCTGCCTGAGGGTCACTCACTATCTGAGGGTCAGTCACTCTCTGTCTGAGGTTTACTCTGTCTGATGTTTATTTTGTCTGAGGGTCACTCATTGTCTAAAGGTCAGTCTCTCACTGTCTGAGGGTCTCTGTCTGAAAATCACAAACTATCTGAAAATCACTCTGTCTGAGGGACACTCTCTGACTGAGGGTCACTCTCTGAGTGAGGGTCAGTCTTTGACTGAAGGTTACTCTCTGTCTGAGGGTCACTCTCTGTCTGAGGGGCACTCACTGTCTATCTGAGGTTTACTCTGTCTAAGGGTCACTCCCTCTCTCACGGCCACTCACTCTCTGTCTCAGGTTTACTCACGTCTGAGGGTCACATTCTGTCTGAGGGTCACTCTGTCTCAAGGTCACTCACTCTCTGCCTGAGGGTCACTCACTCCCAGACTGAGGTTTATTTTGTCTGAGGATCACTCACTTTCTAAAGGTCACTCTCTCAATGTCTGAGGGTCAGTCACTCATGTCTGAGGGTCACTCACTCTCTACATGAGGGTCATTCGCTCTCTGCCTCAGGGTCACTCTCTCTCTGTCTGGGGGTCATTCAACCACTGTCTCAGGATCACTCACTCTCTGCCTCAGGGTCATTCATGCTCTATCTGAGGGCACTTTCTCCCTGCCTGAGGGTCACTCACTCTCTACCTGAGGGTCACTTTTTCTTTGTCTGAGGGCCACTCTCTCTCTGTCTGAGGGCCACTCTCTCTCTGTCTGAGGGCCACTCTCTCTCTGCCTGAGGTCCACTCTCTCTCTGCCTGAGGGCCACTCTCCTTCTGTCTGAGGGCCACTCTCTCTCTGTCTGAAGGTCACTCTCTCTCTGCCTGAGGGTTTCTCTCTCTCTGTCTGATGGTCACTCTCTCTCTGTCTGAGGGCCACTCTCTCTCTGTCTGAGGGCCACTATCTCTCTGTCTGAGGGCCACTATCTCTCTGTCTGAGGGCCACTATCTGTCTGAGGGCCACTCACTCTCTGCATGAGGGCCACTCTCTCTCTGCATGAGGGCCTCTCTCTCTCTGCCTGAGGGTCACTCTCTGTCTGAGGGTCACTCTCTGAGGATCACTCACTCACTGTCCGAGAGTCACTCACTCTCTGTCCGAGGGTCACTCACTCTCTGTCCGAGGGTCACTCACTTTCTGTCCAAGGGTCACTCACTTTCTGTCCGAAGGTCACTCACTCTCTGTCCGATGGTCACTCACTTTCTGTCCGAGGGTCACTCACTCAATGTCCGAGGCTCACTCACTGCCCGAGGTAATTTTGTCTGAGGGTCACTCTCTCGGAGGTTTATTCTTTTATTCTGCCTGAGGGTCACTCACTATCTGAGGGTCAGTCACACTCTGTCTGAGGTTTACTCTGTCTGATGTTTATTTTGTCTGAGGGTCACTCATTGTCTAAAGGTCAGTCTCTCACTGTCTGAGGGTCACTCTCTGTCTGAAAATCACAAACTATCTGAAAATCACTCTGTCTGAGGGACACTCTCTGACTGAGGGTCACTCTCTGAGTGAGGGTCAGTCTTTGACTGAAGGTTACTCTCTGTCTGAGGGTCACTCTCTGTCTGAGGGGCACTCACTGTCTATCTGAGGTTTACTCTGTCTAAGGGTCACTCCCTCTCTCACGGCCACTCACTCTCTGTCCCAGGTTTACTCACGTCTGAGGGTCACATTCTGTCTGAGGGTCACTCTGTCTCAAGGTCACTCACTCTCTGCCTGAGGGTCACTCACTCCCAGACTGAGGTTTAATTTGTCTGAGGATCACTCACTTTCTAAAGGTCACTCTCTCACTGTCTGAGGGTCAGTCACTCATGTCTGAGGGTCACTCACTCTCTACCTGAGGGTCATTCGCTCTCTGCCTCAGGGTCACTCTCTCTCTTTCTGGGGGTCATTCAACCACTGTCTCAGGATCACTCACTCTCTGCCTCAGGGTCATTCATGCTCTATCTGAGGGCACTTTCTCCCTGCCTGAGGGTCACTCACTCTCTACCTGAGGGTCACTTTTTCTCTGTCTGAGGGCCATTCTCTCTCTGTCTGAGGGCCACTCTCTCTCTGTCTGAGGGCCACTCTCTCTCTGTCTGAGGGCCACTCTCTTTCTGTCTCATGTTCACTTTTTCTCTGTCTGAGGCCCACTCTCTCTCTGTCTGAGGGCCACTCTCTGTCTGTCTGAGGGCCACTCTCTGTCTGTCTGAGGGAAACTCTCTGTCTGTCTGAGGGCCACTCTCTCTCTGCCTGAGGGCCACTCTCTCTCTGCCTGAGGGCCACTCTCTCTCTGTCCGAGGGCCACTCTCCCTCTGCCTGAGGGCCACTCTCTCTCTGTCTGAGGGCCACTCTCACTCTGTCTCAGGGCCACTGTCACTCTGTCTGAGGGCCACTCTCTTTCTGTCTGAGGGCCACTCTCTTTCTGACTGAGGGTCACTTTTACTCTGTCTGAGGGCCACTCTCTCTCTGTCTGAGGGCCACTCTCTCTCTGTCTGAGGGCCACTTGCTCTCTGTTTGAAGGCCACTCTCTCTCTGCCTGAAGGCCACTCTCTCTCTGCCTGAGGGCCACTCTCTCTCTGCCTGAGGGCCCCTCTCTCTCTGTCTGGGGGTCATTCAACCACTGTCTCAGGATCACTCACTCTCTGCCTCAGGGTCAATTATCTTCTATCTGAGGCCACTTTCTCCCTGTCTAAGGGTCACTCTCTCTCTGCCTGAGGGTCACTCACTCACTGCCTGAGGGCCACTCTCTCTCTTCCTGAGGACCACTCTCTGTCTGTCTGAGGACCACTCTCTGTCTGTCTGAGGACCACTCTCTGTCTGTCTGAGGGCCACTCTCTGTCTGTCTGAGGACCACTCTCTGTCTGTCTGAGGGCCACTCTCTGTCTGTCTGAGGGCCACTCTCTGTCTGTCTGAGGGCCACTCTCTCTCTGTCTGAGGGCGACTTTCGCTCTGCCTGATGGCCACTCTCTCGCTGTCTGAGTGCCACTCTCTTTCTGTCTGAGGGCCACTGTGTTTCTGTCTGAGGGTCACATTTTCTCTGTCTGAGAGCCACTCTCTCTCTGTCTGAGGGTTTCTCTCTCTCTGTCTGATGGTCACTCTCTCTCTGTCTGAGGGCCACTCTCTCTCTGTCTGAGGGCCACTCTCTCTCTGTCTGAGGGCCACTATCTCTCTGTCTGAGGGCCACTATCTCTCTGTCTGAGGGCCACTATCACTCTGTCTGAGGGTCACTCTCTGAGGGTCACTCACTCCCTGTCCGAGAGTCACTCACTCTCTGTCCGAGGGTCAATCACTCTCTGTCCGAGGGTCACTCACTTTCTGTCCAAGGGTCACTCACTTTCTGTCCGAAGGTCACTCACTCTCTGTCCGATGGTCACTCACTCTCTGTCCGAGGGTCACTCACTCAATGTCCGAGGCTCACTCACTGCCCGAGGTAATTTTGTCTGAGGGTCACTCTCTCGGAGGTTTATTCTTTTATTCTGCCTGAGGGTCACTCACTGTCTGAGGGTCAGTCACTCTCTGTCTGAGGTTTACTCTGTCTGATGTTTATTTTGTCTGAGGGTCACTCATTGTCTAAAGGTCAGTCTCTCACTGTCTGAGGGTCACTCTCTGTCTGAAAATCACAAACTGTCTGAAAATCACTCTGTCTGAGGGACACTCTCTGACTGAGGGTCACTCTCTGAGTGAGGGTCAGTCTTTGACTGAAGGTTACTCTCTGTCTGAGGGTCACTCTCTGTCTGAGGGGCACTCACTGTCTATCTGAGGTTTACTCTGTCTAAGGGTCACTCCCTCTCTCACGGCCACTCACTCTCTGTCTCAGGTTTACTCACGTCTGAGGGTCACATTCTGTCTGAGGGTCACTCTGTCTCAAGGTCACTCACTCTCTGCCTGAGGGTCACTCACTCCCAGACTGAGGTTTATTTTGTCTGAGGATCACTCACTTTCTAAAGGTCACTCTCTCACTGTCTGAGGGTCAGTCACTCATGTCTGAGGGTCACTCACTCTCTACCTGAGGGTCATTCGCTCTCTGCCTCAGGGTCACTCTCTCTCTGTCTGGGGGTCATTCAACCACTGTCTCAGGATCACTCACTCTCTGCCTCAGGGTCATTCATGCTCTATCTGAGGGCACTTTCTCCCTGCCTGAGGGTCACTCACTCTCTACCTGAGGGTCACTTTTTCTCTGTCTGAGGGCCACTCTCTCTCTGTCTGAGGGCCACTCTCTTTCTGTCTGAGGGTCACTTTTTTTCTGTCTGAGGGCCACTCTCTGTCTGTCTGAGGGCCACTCTCTGTCTGTCTGAGGGCCACTCTCTGTCTGTCTGAGGGCCACTCTCTCTCTGCCTGAGGGCCACTCTCTCTCTGCCTGAGGGCCACTCTCTCTCTGTCCGAGGGCCACTCTCCCTCTGCCTGAGGGCCACTCTCTCTCTGTCTGAGGGCCACTCTCTCTCTGTCTGAGGGCCACTCTCACTCTGTCTGAGGGCCACTCTCACTCTGTCTGAGGGCCACTCTCTTTCTGTCTGAGGGCCACTCTCTTTCTGTCTGAGGGTCACTTTTTCTCTGTCTGAGGGCCACTCTCTCTCTGTCTGAGGGCCACTCTCTCTCTGTCTGAGGGCCACTTGCTCTCTGTTTGAAGGCCACTCTCTCTCTGTTTGAAGGCCACTCTCTCTCTGCCTGAAGGCCACTCTCTCTCTGCCTGAGGGCCACTCTCTCTCTGCCTGCGGGCCCCTCTCTCTCTGTCTGGGGGTCATTCAACCACTGTCTCAGGATCACTCACTCTCTGCCTCAGGGTCAATTATCTTCTATCTGAGGCCACTTTCTCCCTTTCTAAGGGTCACTCTCTCTCTGCCTGAGGGTCACTCACTCACTGCATGAGGGTCACTCACTCACTGCCTGAGGGCCACTCTCTCTCTTCCTGAGGACCACTCTCTGTCTGTCTGAGGACCACTCTCTGTCTGTCTGAGGACCACTCTCTGTCTGTCTGAGGGCCACTCTCTGTCTGTCTGAGGACCACTCTCTGTCTGTCTGAGGGCCACTCTCTGTCTGTCTGAGGGGCACTCTCTGTCCGTCTGAGGGCCACTCTCACTCTGTCTGAGGGCCACTCTCTCTCTGTCTGAGGGCCACTCTCTCTCTGTCTGAGGGCGACTTTCGCTCTGCCTGATGGCCACTCTCTCGCTGTCTGAGTGCCATTCTCTTTCTGTCTGAGGGCCACTGTGTTTCTGTCTGAGGGTCACATTTTCTCTGTCTGAGGGCCACTCTCTCTCTGTCTGAGAGCCACTCTCTCTCTGTCGGAGGGCCACTTTCTCTCTGTTTGAGGGCAACCCTCTCTCTGCCTGAGGGCCACTCACTCTGCCTGAGGGCAACTCTCTCTCTGCCTGAGGGCCACTCACCCTCTGCCTGAGGACCACTCTCTCTCTGCCTCAGGGTCAATCATGCTCTATCTGAGGGCACTTTCTCCCTGTCTGAGTTTCACTCACTCTCTGACTGAGGTCCACTCTCTCTCTGCCTGAGGGCCACTCTCTCTCTGCCTGAGGGCCACTCTCCTTCTCTCTGAGGGCCACTCTCCTTCTGTCTGAGGGCCACTCTCTCTCTGTCTGAGGGTCACTCTCGCTCTGTCTGAGGGCCACTCTCTCTCTGCCTGAGGACCAGTCTCTTTCTGTCTGAGGGTCACTTATTCTCTGCCTGAAGGCCACTCTCTCTCTGTCTGAGGGCCACTCTCTCTCTGCTTGAGGGCCACTCTCTCTCTGCCCGAGGGCCACTGTCTCTCTGCCTGAGGGCCACTCTCTCTCTGTCTGAGGGACACTCTCTCTCTGTCTGAGGGCCACTCGCTCTCTGCCCGAGGGCCACTGTCTCTCTGCCTGAGGGCCCCTCTCTCTGTTTGTGGGTCACTCTCTGTCAGAGGGTCACTCACTCAATGTCCGAGTGTCACTCACTGCCTGAGGGTCATTCTGTCTGAGGGTCATTCTCTCTGAGGTTTATTCTGCCTGAGAGTCACTCACTGTCTGACGGTCTGTCACTCTTTGTCTGATGGTCACTCTGTATCTGCGGATCACTCGCTCTTAGTCTGAGTGTCACTCGCTCTTTGTCTGAGGTTCACCCACTCTCTGTCTGAGGGTCATTCACTCTCTGTCTGAGGGTCACTCTGTCACAGACAGAGGTTTGCTCTGTCTTTGGGTCACTCACTCCCTGTCTGAGGTTTATTTTTTCTGAGGGTCACTCACTGTATAAAGGTCAGTCTCTCACTGTCTGAGGGTCACTCTCTGTCTGAAAATCACTCACTGCCTGAGGGTCACTCACTCTCTGTCTGATGGTCATTCTCTCTCTGCCTGAGGGCCACTCTGTCTGTATGAGGACCACTCTCTGTCTTGTGAGGGCCACTCTCAGTCTGTCTGAGGGCCACTCTCTCTCCGCCTGAGGGCCACTCTCTCTCTGTCTGAGGGCCACTCCCTCTCTGCATGAGTTCCACTCTCCTTCTGCCTGGGGCCTCTCTCCTTCTGCCTGAGGGCCACTCTCCTTCTGTCTGAGGGCCACTCTCTCTCTGTCTGAGGGCCACTCTCTGTCTTGTGAGGGCCACTCTCAGTCTGTCTGAGGGCCACTCTCTCTCCGCCTGAGGGCCACTCTCTCTCTGTCTGAGGGCCACTCCCTCTCTGCATGAGTTCCACTCTCCTTCTGCCTGGGGCCTCTCTCCTTCTGCCTGAGGGCCACTCTCCTTCTGTCTGAGGGCCACTCTCTCTCTGTCTGAGGGCCACTCTCTGTCTGCCTGAGGGCCACTCTCATTCTGCCTGAGGGCCAATCTCTCTCTGCCTGAGGGCCACTCTCTCTCTGCCTGAGGGCCACTCTCTCTCTGCCTGAGGGCCACTCTCTCTCTGCCTGAGGGCCACTCTCTCTCTGTCTGAGGGTCACTTTTTCTCTGTCTGAGGGCCACTCTCTCTCTGTCTGAGGTCCACTCTCACTCTGCCTGAGGGCCACTCTCTCTCTGCCTGAGGGTCACTCTCTCTCTGCCTGAGGGTCACTCTCTCTCTGCCTGTGGGGCCACTCTCTCTCTTCCCGAGGGCCACTCTCTCACTGTCTGATGGTCACTCTCTCTCTCTGCCTGATGGCCACTCTCTCTCTGCCTGAGGGTTTCTCTATCTCTGTCTGAAGGCCACTCTCTCTCTGCCTGAGGGTTTCTCTCTCTCTGTCTGATGGTCACTCTCTCTCTGCCTGAGGGTCACTCTCTCTCTGTCTGAGGGCCACTCTCTCTCTGTCTGAGGGCCACTCTCTCTCTGTCTGAGGGCCACCCTCTCTCTGTCTGAGGGCCACTATCTCTCTGTCTGAGGGCCACTATCTCTCTGTCTGAGGGCCACTATCTCTCTCTGTGAGGGCCACTATCTCTCTGTCTGAGGGCCACTCACTCTCTGCCTGAGGTCCACTCACTCTCTCTGAGGTCCAAAAACTCTCTGCTTGAGGGCCACACACTCTCTCTGAGGGACACTCACTCTCTTCCTGAGGGCCACTCTCTCTCTGCCTGAGGGCCACTTTCTCTTTGTCTGAGGGCCACTCTCTCTTTCTCTGAGGGCCACTCTCTCACTGCATGATGGCCACTCTCTCTCTTCATGAGGGCCACTCTCTCTCTCTGTCTGAGGGCCACTCTCTCTCTGTCCGAGGGCCACTATCTCTCTGTCTGAGGGCCACTATCTCTCTGTCTGAGGGCCACTCACTCTCTGCCTGAGGTCCACTCACTCTCTCTGAGGTCCAAAAACTCTCTGCTTGAGGGCCACACACTCTCTCTGAGGGACACTCACTCTCTGCCTGAGGGCCACTCTCTCTCTGCCTGAGGGCCACTTTCTCTTTGTCTGAGGGCCACTCTCTCTTTCTCTGAGGGCCACTCTCTCACTGCATGATGGCCACTCTCTCTCTTCATGAGGGCCACTCTCTCTCTCTGTCTGAGGGCCACTCTCTCTCTCTGTCTGAGGGCCACTCTCTCTCTGCATGAGGGCCACTCTCTCTCTGCATGAGGGCCACTCTCTCTCTGCATGAGGGCCACTCTCTCTCTGCATGAGGGCCTCTCTCTCACTGCCTAAGGGTCACTCTCTGTCTGAGGGTCACTCTCTGAGGGTCACTCACTCACTGTCCGAGAGTCACTCACTCTCTGTCCGAGGGTCACTCACTTTCTGTCCGAGGGTCACTCACTTTCTGTCCGAAGGTCACTCACTCTCTGTCCGATAGTCACTCACTCTCTGTCCGAGGGTCACTCACTCTCTGTCCGAGGGTCACTCACTCAATGTCCGATGCTCACTCACTGCCCGAGGTAATTTTGTCTGAGGGTCACTCTCTCGGAGGTTTATTCTTTTATTCTGCCTGTGGTCACTCACTATCTGAGGGTCAGTCACTCTCTGTCTGAGGTTTACTCTGTCTGATGTTTATTTTGTCTGAGGGTCACTCATTGTCTAAAGGTCAGTCTCTCACTGTCTGAGGGTCACTCTCTGTCTGAAAATCACTAACAGTCTGAAAATCACTCTCTGTCTGAGGGACACTCTCTGACTGAGGGTCACTCTCTGAGTGAGGGTCAGTCTTTGACTGAAGTTTACTCTCTGTCTGAGGGTCACTCTCTGTCTGAGGGGCACTCACTGTCTATCTGAGGTTTACTCTGTCTAAGGGTCACTTCCTCTCTCACAGCCACTCACTCTCTGTCTCAGGTTTACTCACGTCTGAGGGTCACATTCTGTCTGAGGGTCACTCTGTCTCAAGGTCACTCACTCTCTGCCTGAGGGTCACTCACTCCCAGACTGAGGTTTATTTTGTCTGAGGATCACTCACTTTCTAAAGGTCACTCTCTCACTGTCTGAGGGTCAGTCACTCATGTCTGAGGGTCACTCACTCTCTACCTGAGGGTCATTCGCTCTCTGCCTCAGGGTCACTCTCTCTCTGTCTGGGGGTCATTCAACCACTGTCTCAGGATCACTCACTCTCTGCCTCAGGGTCATTCATGCTCTATCTGAGGGCACTTTCTCCCTGCCTGAGGGTCACTCACTCTCTACCTGAGGGTCACTTTTTCTCTGTCTGAGGGCCACTCTCTCTCTGCCCGAGGGCCACTGTCTCTCTGCCTGAGGGCCACTCTCTCTCTGTCTGAGGGACACTCTCTCTCTGTCTGAGGGACACTCTCTCTGTTTGAGGGTCACTCTCTGTCAGAGGGTCACTCACTCAATGTCCGGGTGTCACTAACTGCCTGAGGGTCATTCTGTCTGAGGGTCATTCTCTCTGAGGTTTATTCTGCCTGAGTGTCACTCACTGTCTGACGGTCTGTCACTCTCTATCTGATGGTCACTCTGTATCTGCGGGTCACTCGCTCTTAGTCTGAGTGTCACTCGCTCTTTGTCTGAGGTTCACTCACTCTCTGTCTGAGGGTGATTCACTCTCTGTCTGAGGGTCACTCTGTCACAGACAGAGGTTTGCTCTGTCTTTGGGTCACTCACTCCCTGTCTGAGGTTTATATTGTCTGAGGGTCACTCACTGTATAAAGGTCAGTCTCTCACAGTCTGAGGGTCACTCTCTGTCTGAAAATCACTCACTGCCTGAGGGTCACTCACTCTCTGTTTGAGGGCCACTCTCTCTCCGCCTGAGGGCCACTCTCTCTCTGACTGAGGGCCATTCTCTCTCTGACTGAGGGCCACTCTCTCTCTGCCTGAGGGCCACTCTCTCTCCGCCTGAGGGCCACTCTCTCTCCGCCTGAGGGCCACTCTCTCTCCGCCTGAGGGCCACTCTCTCTCTGTCTGAGCGCCATTCCCTCTCTGCATGAGTTCCACTCTCCTTCTTCCTGGGGCCTCTCTCCTTCTGCCTGAGGGCCACTCTCCTTCTGTCTGAGGGCCACTCTCTCTCTGTCTGAGGGCCACTCTCTGTCTGCCTGAGGGCCACTCTCTGTCTGCCTGAGGGCCACTCTCATTCTGCCTGAGGGCCACTCTCTCTCTGCCTGAGGGCCACTCTCTCTCTGTCTGAGCGCCATTCCCTCTCTGCAAGAGTTCCACTCTCCTTCTGCCTGGGGCCTCTCTCCTTCTGTCTGAGGGCCACTCTCTCTCTGTCTGAGGGCCACTCTCTGTCTGCCTGAGGTCCACTCTCATTCTGCCTGAGGGCCACTCTCTCTCTGCCTGAGGGCCACTCTCTCTCTGCCTGAGGGCCACTCTCTCTCTGCCTGAGGGCCACTCTCTCTCTGTCTGAGGGTCACTTTTTCTCTGCCTGAGGGCCACTCTCTCTCTGCCTGAGGTCCACTCTCTCTCTGTCTGAGGGCCACTCTCTCTCTGTCTGAGGGCCACTCTCTCTCTGTTTGAGGGCCACTCTCTCTCTGTTTGAGGGCCACTCTCTCTCTGTTTGAGGGCCATCTCTCTCAGTCTGAGGGCCATCTCTCGCTTTCTGAGGGCCACTGTCTCTCTGTCTGAGGGCCACTCTCACTCTGCCTGAAGGCCATTCTCACTGTCTGATGGTCACTCTCTCTCTCTGCCTGATGGCCACTCTCTCTCTGCCTGAGGGTTTCTCTCTCTCTGTCTGAAGGCCACTCTCTCTCTGCCTGAGGGTGTCTCTCTCTCTGTCTGATGGTCACTCTCTCTCTGCCTGAGGGCCACTCTCTCTCTGTCCGAGGGCCACTATCTCTCTGTCTGAGGGCCACTATCTCTCTGTCTGAGGGCCACTCTCTGTCTGCCTGAGGTCCACTCTCATTCTGCCTGAGGGCCACTCTCTCTCTGCCTGAGGGCCACTCTCTCTCTGCCTGAGGGCCACTCTCTCTCTGCCTGAGGGCCACTCTCTCTCTGTCTGAGGGTCACTTTTTCTCTGCCTGAGGGCCACTCTCTCTCTGCCTGAGGGTCACTCTCTCTCTGCCTGAGGGTCACTCTCTCTCTGCCTGTGGGGCCACTCTCTCTCTTCCCGAGGGCCGCTCTCTCTCAGACTGAGGGGCACTCTCACTCTGCCTGATGGTCAATCTCTCTCTGCTTGATGGCCACTCTCTCTCTGCCTGAGGGTCACTCTCTCTCTGCCTGAGGTCCACTCTCTCTCTGTCTGAGGGCCACTCTCTCTCTGTCTGAGGGCCACTCTCTCTCTGTTTGAGGGCCACTCTCTCTCTGTTTGAGGGCCATCTCTCTCAGTCTGAGGGCCATCTCTCGCTTTCTGAGGGCCACTGTCTCTCTGTCTGAGGGCCACTCTCACTCTGCCTGAAGGCCACTCTCACTGTCTGATGGTCACTCTCTCTCTCTGCCTGATGGCCACTCTCTCTCTGCCTGAGGGTTTCTCTCTCTCTGTCTGAAGGCCACTCTCTCTCTGCCTGAGGGTTTCTCTCTCTCTGTCTGATGGTCACTCTCTCTCTGCCTGAGGGTCACTCTCTCTCTGTCTGAGGGCCACTATCTCTCTGTCTGAGGGCCACTATCTCTCTGTCTGAGGGCCACTATCTGTCTGAGGGCCACTCACTCTCTGCATGAGGGCCACTCTCTCTCTGCATGAGGGCCTCTCTCTCTCTGCCTGAGGGTCACTCTCTGTCTGAGGGTCACTCTCTGAGGATCACTCACTCACTGTCCGAGAGTCACTCACTCTCTGTCCGAGGGTCACTCACTCTCTGTCCGAGGGTCACTCACTTTCTGTCCAAGGGTCACTCACTTTCTGTCCGAAGGTCACTCACTCTCTGTCCGATGGTCACTCACTCTCTGTCCGAGGGTCACTCACTCAATGTCCGAGGCTCACTCACTGCCCGAGGTAATTTTGTCTGAGGGTCACTCTCTCGGAGGTTTATTCTTTTATTCTGCCTGAGGGTCACTCACTATCTGAGGGTCAGTCACACTCTGTCTGAGGTTTACTCTGTCTGATGTTTATTTTGTCTGAGGGTCACTCATTGTCTAAAGGTCAGTCTCTCACTGTCTGAGGGTCACTCTCTGTCTGAAAATCACAAACTATCTGAAAATCACTCTGTCTGAGGGACACTCTCTGACTGAGGGTCACTCTCTGAGTGAGGGTCAGTCTTTGACTGAAGGTTACTCTCTGTCTGAGGGTCACTCTCTGTCTGAGGGGCACTCACTGTCTATCTGAGGTTTACTCTGTCTAAGGGTCACTCCCTCTCTCACGGCCACTCACTCTCTGTCCCAGGTTTACTCACGTCTGAGGGTCACATTCTGTCTGAGGGTCACTCTGTCTCAAGGTCACTCACTCTCTGCCTGAGGGTCACTCACTCCCAGACTGAGGTTTAATTTGTCTGAGGATCACTCACTTTCTAAAGGTCACTCTCTCACTGTCTGAGGGTCAGTCACTCATGTCTGAGGGTCACTCACTCTCTACCTGAGGGTCATTCGCTCTCTGCCTCAGGGTCACTCTCTCTCTTTCTGGGGGTCATTCAACCACTGTCTCAGGATCACTCACTCTCTGCCTCAGGGTCATTCATGCTCTATCTGAGGGCACTTTCTCCCTGCCTGAGGGTCACTCACTCTCTACCTGAGGGTCACTTTTTCTCTGTCTGAGGGCCATTCTCTCTCTGTCTGAGGGCCACTCTCTCTCTGTCTGAGGGCCACTCTCTCTCTGTCTGAGGGCCACTCTCTTTCTGTCTCATGTTCACTTTTTCTCTGTCTGAGGCCCACTCTCTCTCTGTCTGAGGGCCACTCTCTCTCTGTCTGAGGGCCACTCTCTGTCTGTCTGAGGGAAACTCTCTGTCTGTCTGAGGGCCACTCTCTCTCTGCCTGAGGGCCACTCTCTCTCTGCCTGAGGGCCACTCTCTCTCTGTCCGAGGGCCACTCTCCCTCTGCCTGAGGGCCACTCTCTCTCTGTCTGAGGGCCACTCTCACTCTGTCTCAGGGCCACTGTCACTCTGTCTGAGGGCCACTCTCTTTCTGTCTGAGGGCCACTCTCTTTCTGACTGAGGGTCACTTTTACTCTGTCTGAGGGCCACTCTCTCTCTGTCTGAGGGCCACTCTCTCTCTGTCTGAGGGCCACTTGCTCTCTGTTTGAAGGCCACTCTCTCTCTGCCTGAAGGCCACTCTCTCTCTGCCTGAGGGCCACTCTCTCTCTGCCTGAGGGCCCCTCTCTCTCTGTCTGGGGGTCATTCAACCACTGTCTCAGGATCACTCACTCTCTGCCTCAGGGTCAATTATCTTCTATCTGAGGCCACTTTCTCCCTGTCTAAGGGTCACTCTCTCTCTGCCTGAGGGTCACTCACTCACTGCCTGAGGGCCACTCTCTCTCTTCCTGAGGACCACTCTCTGTCTGTCTGAGGACCACTCTCTGTCTGTCTGAGGACCACTCTCTGTCTGTCTGAGGGCCACTCTCTGTCTGTCTGAGGACCACTCTCTGTCTGTCTGAGGGCCACTCTCTGTCTGTCTGAGGGCCACTCTCTGTCTGTCTGAGGGCCACTCTCTCTCTGTCTGAGGGCGACTTTCGCTCTGCCTGATGGCCACTCTCTCCCTGTCTGAGTGCCACTCTCTTTCTGTCTGAGGGCCACTGTGTTTCTGTCTGAGGGTCACATTTTCTCTGTCTGAGAGCCACTCTCTCTCTGTCTGAGGGTTTCTCTCTCTCTGTCTGATGGTCACTCTCTCTCTGTCTGAGGGCCACTCTCTCTCTGTCTGAGGGCCACTCTCTCTATGTCTGAGGGCCACTATCTCTCTGTCTGAGGGCCACTATCTCTCTGTCTGAGGGCCACTATCTCTCTGTCTGAGGGTCACTCTCTGAGGGTCACTCACTCCCTGTCCGAGAGTCACTCACTCTCTGTCCGAGGGTCAATCACTCTCTGTCCGAGGGTCACTCACTTTCTGTCCAAGGGTCACTCACTTTCTGTCCGAAGGTCACTCACTCTCTGTCCGATGGTCACTCACTCTCTGTCCGAGGGTCACTCACTCAATGTCCGAGGCTCACTCACTGCCCGAGGTAATTTTGTCTGAGGGTCACTCTCTCGGAGGTTTATTCTTTTATTCTGCCTGAGGGTCACTCACTGTCTGAGGGTCAGTCACTCTCTGTCTGAGGTTTACTCTGTCTGATGTTTATTTTGTCTGAGGGTCACTCATTGTCTAAAGGTCAGTCTCTCACTGTCTGAGGGTCACTCTCTGTCTGAAAATCACAAACTGTCTGAAAATCACTCTGTCTGAGGGACACTCTCTGACTGAGGGTCACTCTCTGAGTGAGGGTCAGTCTTTGACTGAAGGTTACTCTCTGTCTGAGGGTCACTCTCTGTCTGAGGGGCACTCACTGTCTATCTGAGGTTTACTCTGTCTAAGGGTCACTCCCTCTCTCACGGCCACTCACTCTCTGTCTCAGGTTTACTCACGTCTGAGGGTCACATTCTGTCTGAGGGTCACTCTGTCTCAAGGTCACTCACTCTCTGCCTGAGGGTCACTCACTCCCAGACTGAGGTTTATTTTGTCTGAGGATCACTCACTTTCTAAAGGTCACTCTCTCACTGTCTGAGGGTCAGTCACTCATGTCTGAGGGTCACTCACTCTCTACCTGAGGGTCATTCGCTCTCTGCCTCAGGGTCACTCTCTCTCTGTCTGGGGGTCATTCAACCACTGTCTCAGGATCACTCACTCTCTGCCTCAGGGTCATTCATGCTCTATCTGAGGGCACTTTCTCCCTGCCTGAGGGTCACTCACTCTCTACCTGAGGGTCACTTTTTCTCTGTCTGAGGGCCACTCTCTCTCTGTCTGAGGGCCACTCTCTTTCTGTCTGAGGGTCACTTTTTTTCTGTCTGAGGGCCACTCTCTGTCTGTCTGAGGGCCACTCTCTGTCTGTCTGAGGGCCACTCTCTGTCTGTCTGAGGGCCACTCTCTCTCTGCCTGAGGGCCACTCTCTCTCTGCCTGAGGGCCACTCTCTCTCTGTCCGAGGGCCACTCTCCCTCTGCCTGAGGGCCACTCTCTCTCTGTCTGAGGGCCACTCTCTCTCTGTCTGAGGGCCACTCTCACTCTGTCTGAGGGCCACTCTCACTCTGTCTGAGGGCCACTCTCTTTCTGTCTGAGGGCCACTCTCTTTCTGTCTGAGGGTCACTTTTTCTCTGTCTGAGGGCCACTCTCTCTCTGTCTGAGGGCCACTCTCTCTCTGTCTGAGGGCCACTTGCTCTCTGTTTGAAGGCCACTCTCTCTCTGCCTGAAGGCCACTCTCTCTCTGCCTGAAGGCCACTCTCTCTCTGCCTGAGGGCCACTCTCTCTCTGCCTGCGGGCCCCTCTCTCTCTGTCTGGGGGTCATTCAACCACTGTCTCAGGATCACTCACTCTCTGCCTCAGGGTCAATTATCTTCTATCTGAGGCCACTTTCTCCCTTTCTAAGGGTCACTCTCTCTCTGCCTGAGGGTCACTCACTCACTGCATGAGGGTCACTCACTCACTGCCTGAGGGCCACTCTCTCTCTTCCTGAGGACCACTCTCTGTCTGTCTGAGGACCACTCTCTGTCTGTCTGAGGACCACTCTCTGTCTGTCTGAGGGCCACTCTCTGTCTGTCTGAGGACCACTCTCTGTCTGTCTGAGGGCCACTCTCTGTCTGTCTGAGGGGCACTCTCTGTCCGTCTGAGGGCCACTCTCACTCTGTCTGAGGGCCACTCTCTCTCTGTCTGAGGGCCACTCTCTCTCTGTCTGAGGGCGACTTTCGCTCTGCCTGATGGCCACTCTCTCGCTGTCTGAGTGCCATTCTCTTTCTGTCTGAGGGCCACTGTGTTTCTGTCTGAGGGTCACATTTTCTCTGTCTGAGGGCCACTCTCTCTCTGTCTGAGAGCCACTCTCTCTCTGTCGGAGGGCCACTTTCTCTCTGTTTGAGGGCAACCCTCTCTCTGCCTGAGGGCCACTCACTCTGCCTGAGGGCAACTCTCTCTCTGCCTGAGGGCCACTCACCCTCTGCCTGAGGACCACTCTCTCTCTGCCTCAGGGTCAATCATGCTCTATCTGAGGGCACTTTCTCCCTGTCTGAGTTTCACTCACTCTCTGACTGAGGTCCACTCTCTCTCTGCCTGAGGGCCACTCTCTCTCTGCCTGAGGGCCACTCTCCTTCTCTCTGAGGGCCACTCTCCTTCTGTCTGAGGGCCACTCTCTCTCTGTCTGAGGGTCACTCTCGCTCTGTCTGAGGGCCACTCTCTCTCTGCCTGAGGACCAGTCTCTTTCTGTCTGAGGGTCACTTATTCTCTGCCTGAAGGCCACTCTCTCTCTGTCTGAGGGCCACTCTCTCTCTGCTTGAGGGCCACTCTCTCTCTGCCCGAGGGCCACTGTCTCTCTGCCTGAGGGCCACTCTCTCTCTGTCTGAGGGACACTCTCTCTCTGTCTGAGGGCCACTCGCTCTCTGCCCGAGGGCCACTGTCTCTCTGCCTGAGGGCCCCTCTCTCTGTTTGTGGGTCACTCTCTGTCAGAGGGTCACTCACTCAATGTCCGAGTGTCACTCACTGCCTGAGGGTCATTCTGTCTGAGGGTCATTCTCTCTGAGGTTTATTCTGCCTGAGAGTCACTCACTGTCTGACGGTCTGTCACTCTTTGTCTGATGGTCACTCTGTATCTGCGGATCACTCGCTCTTAGTCTGAGTGTCACTCGCTCTTTGTCTGAGGTTCACCCACTCTCTGTCTGAGGGTCATTCACTCTCTGTCTGAGGGTCACTCTGTCACAGACAGAGGTTTGCTCTGTCTTTGGGTCACTCACTCCCTGTCTGAGGTTTATTTTTTCTGAGGGTCACTCACTGTATAAAGGTCAGTCTCTCACTGTCTGAGGGTCACTCTCTGTCTGAAAATCACTCACTGCCTGAGGGTCACTCACTCTCTGTCTGATGGTCATTCTCTCTCTGCCTGAGGGCCACTCTGTCTGTATGAGGACCACTCTCTGTCTTGTGAGGGCCACTCTCAGTCTGTCTGAGGGCCACTCTCTCTCCGCCTGAGGGCCACTCTCTCTCTGTCTGAGGGCCACTCCCTCTCTGCATGAGTTCCACTCTCCTTCTGCCTGGGGCCTCTCTCCTTCTGCCTGAGGGCCACTCTCCTTCTGTCTGAGGGCCACTCTCTCTCTGTCTGAGGGCCACTCTCTCTCTGTCTGAGGGCCACTCTCTGTCTGCCTGAGGGCCACTCTCATTCTGCCTGAGGGCCACTCTCTCTCTGCCTGAGGGCCACTCTCTCTCTGCCTGAGGGCCACTCTCTCTCTGCCTGAGGGCCACTCTCTCTCTGCCTGAGGGCCACTCTCTCTCTGTCTGAGGGTCACTTTTTCTCTGTCTGAGGGCCACTCTCTCTCTGTCTGAGGTCCACTCTCACTCTGCCTGAGGGCCACTCTCTCTCTGCCTGAGGGTCACTCTCTCTCTGCCTGAGGGTCACTCTCTCTCTGCCTGTGGGGCCACTCTCTCTCTTCCCGAGGGCCACTCTCTCACTGTCTGATGGTCACTCTCTCTCTCTGCCTGAGGGCCACTCTCTCTCTGCCTGAGGGTTTCTCTATCTCTGTCTGAAGGCCACTCTCTCTCTGCCTGAGGGTTTCTCTCTCTCTGTCTGATGGTCACTCTCTCTCTGCCTGAGGGTCACTCTCTCTCTGTCTGAGGGCCACTCTCTCTCTGTCTGAGGGCCACTCTCTCTCTGTCTGAGGGCCACCCTCTCTCTGTCTGAGGGCCACTATCTCTCTGTCTGAGGGCCACTATCTCTCTGTCTGAGGGCCACTATCTCTCTCTGTGAGGGCCACTATCTCTCTGTCTGAGGGCCACTCACTCTCTGCCTGAGGTCCACTCACTCTCTCTGAGGTCCAAAAACTCTCTGCTTGAGGGCCACACACTCTCTCTGAGGGACACTCACTCTCTGCCTGAGGGCCACTCTCTCTCTGCCTGAAGGCCACTTTCTCTTTGTCTGAGGGCCACTCTCTCTTTCTCTGAGGGCCACTCTCTCACTGCATGATGGCCACTCTCTCTCTTCATGAGGGCCACTCTCTCTCTCTGTCTGAGGGCCACTCTCTCTCTGTCCGAGGGCCACTATCTCTCTGTCTGAGGGCCACTATCTCTCTGTCTGAGGGCCACTCACTCTCTGCCTGAGGTCCACTCACTCTCTCTGAGGTCCAAAAACTCTCTGCTTGAGGGCCACACACTCTCTCTGAGGGACACTCACTCTCTGCCTGAGGGCCACTCTCTCTCTGCCTGAGGGCCACTTTCTCTTTGTCTGAGGGCCACTCTCTCTTTCTCTGAGGGCCACTCTCTCACTGCATGATGGCCACTCTCTCTCTTCATGAGGGCCACTCTCTCTCTCTGTCTGAGGGCCACTCTCTCTCTGCATGAGGGCCACTCTCTCTCTGCATGAGGGCCACTCTCTCTCTGCATGAGGGCCACTCTCTCTCTGCATGAGGGCCCCTCTCTCACTGCCTAAGGGTCACTCTCTGTCTGAGGGTCACTCTCTGAGGGTCACTCACTCACTGTCCGAGAGTCACTCACTCTCTGTCCGAGGGTCACTCACTTTCTGTCCGAGGGTCACTCACTTTCTGTCCGAAGGTCACTCACTCTCTGTCCGATGGTCACTCACTCTCTGTCCGAGGGTCACTCACTCTCTGTCCGAGGGTCACTCACTCAATGTCCGATGCTCACTCACTGCCCGAGGTAATTTTGTCTGAGGGTCACTCTCTCGGAGGTTTATTCTTTTATTCTGCCTGTGGTCACTCACTATCTGAGGGTCAGTCACTCTCTGTCTGAGGTTTACTCTGTCTGATGTTTATTTTGTCTGAGGGTCACTCATTGTCTAAAGGTCAGTCTCTCACTGTCTGAGGGTCACTCTCTGTCTGAAAATCACTAACAGTCTGAAAATCACTCTCTGTCTGAGGGACACTCTCTGACTGAGGGTCACTCTCTGAGTGAGGGTCAGTCTTTGACTGAAGGTTACTCTCTGTCTGAGGGTTACTCTCTGTCTGAGGGGCACTCACTGTCTATCTGAGGTTTACTCTGTCTAAGGGTCACTTCCTCTCTCACAGCCACTCACTCTCTGTCTCAGGTTTACTCACGTCTGAGGGTCACATTCTGTCTGAGGGTCACTCTGTCTCAAGGTCACTCACTCTCTGCCTGAGGGTCACTCACTCCCAGACTGAGGTTTATTTTGTCTGAGGATCACTCACTTTCTAAAGGTCACTCTCTCACTGTCTGAGGGTCAGTCACTCATGTCTGAGGGTCACTCACTCTCTACCTGAGGGTCATTCGCTCTCTGCCTCAGGGTCACTCTCTCTCTGTCTGGGGGTCATTCAACCACTGTCTCAGGATCACTCACTCTCTGCCTCAGGGTCATTCATGCTCTATCTGAGGGCACTTTCTCCCTGCCTGAGGGTCACTCACTCTCTACCTGAGGGTCACTTTTTCTCTGTCTGAGGGCCACTCTCTCTCTGCCCGAGGGCCACTGTCTCTCTGCCTGAGGGCCACTCTCTCTCTGTCTGAGGGACACTCTCTCTCTGTCTGAGGGACACTCTCTCTGTTTGAGGGTCACTCTCTGTCAGAGGGTCACTCACTCAATGTCCGGGTGTCACTAACTGCCTGAGGGTCATTCTGTCTGAGGGTCATTCTCTCTGAGGTTTATTCTGCCTGAGTGTCACTCACTGTCTGACGGTCTGTCACTCTCTATCTGATGGTCACTCTGTATCTGCGGGTCACTCGCTCTTAGTCTGAGTGTCACTCGCTCTTTGTCTGAGGTTCACTCACTCTCTGTCTGAGGGTGATTCACTCTCTGTCTGAGGGTCACTCTGTCACAGACAGAGGTTTGCTCTGTCTTTGGGTCACTCACTCCCTGTCTGAGGTTTATATTGTCTGAGGGTCACTCACTGTATAAAGGTCAGTCTCTCACAGTCTGAGGGTCACTCTCTGTCTGAAAATCACTCACTGCCTGAGGGTCACTCACTCTCTGTTTGAGGGCCACTCTCTCTCCGCCTGAGGGCCACTCTCTCTCTGACTGAGGGCCATTCTCTCTCTGACTGAGGGCCACTCTCTCTCTGCCTGAGGGCCACTCTCTCTCCGCCTGAGGGCCACTCTCTCTCCGCCTGAGGGCCACTCTCTCTCCGCCTGAGGGCCACTCTCTCTCCGCCTGAGGGCCACTCTCTCTCCGCCTGAGGGCCACTCTCTCTCTGTCTGAGCGCCATTCCCTCTCTGCATGAGTTCCACTCTCCTTCTTCCTGGGGCCTCTCTCCTTCTGCCTGAGGGCCACTCTCCTTCTGTCTGAGGGCCACTCTCTCTCTGTCTGAGGGCCACTCTCTGTCTGCCTGAGGGCCACTCTCTGTCTGCCTGAGGGCCACTCTCATTCTGCCTGAGGGCCTCTCTCTCACTGCCTAAGGGTCACTCTCTGTCTGAGGGTCACTCTCTGAGGGTCACTCACTCACTGTCCGAGAGTCACTCACTCTCTGTCCGAGGGTCACTCACTTTCTGTCCGAGGGTCACTCACTTTCTGTCCGAAGGTCACTCACTCTCTGTCCGATGGTCACTCACTCTCTGTCCGAGGGTCACTCACTCTCTGTCCGAGGGTCACTCACTCAATGTCCGATGCTCACTCACTGCCCGAGGTAATTTTGTCTGAGGGTCACTCTCTCGGAGGTTTATTCTTTTATTCTGCCTGTGGTCACTCACTATCTGAGGGTCAGTCACTCTCTGTCTGAGGTTTACTCTGTCTGATGTTTATTTTGTCTGAGGGTCACTCATTGTCTAAAGGTCAGTCTCTCACTGTCTGAGGGTCACTCTCTGTCTGAAAATCACTAACAGTCTGAAAATCACTCTCTGTCTGAGGGACACTCTCTGACTGAGGGTCACTCTCTGAGTGAGGGTCAGTCTTTGACTGAAGGTTACTCTCTGTCTGAGGGTTACTCTCTGTCTGAGGGGCACTCACTGTCTATCTGAGGTTTACTCTGTCTAAGGGTCACTTCCTCTCTCACAGCCACTCACTCTCTGTCTCAGGTTTACTCACGTCTGAGGGTCACATTCTGTCTGAGGGTCACTCTGTCTCAAGGTCACTCACTCTCTGCCTGAGGGTCACTCACTCCCAGACTGAGGTTTATTTTGTCTGAGGATCACTCACTTTCTAAAGGTCACTCTCTCACTGTCTGAGGGTCAGTCACTCATGTCTGAGGGTCACTCACTCTCTACCTGAGGGTCATTCGCTCTCTGCCTCAGGGTCACTCTCTCTCTGTCTGGGGGTCATTCAACCACTGTCTCAGGATCACTCACTCTCTGCCTCAGGGTCATTCATGCTCTATCTGAGGGCACTTTCTCCCTGCCTGAGGGTCACTCACTCTCTACCTGAGGGTCACTTTTTCTCTGTCTGAGGGCCACTCTCTCTCTGCCCGAGGGCCACTGTCTCTCTGCCTGAGGGCCACTCTCTCTCTGTCTGAGGGACACTCTCTCTCTGTCTGAGGGACACTCTCTCTGTTTGAGGGTCACTCTCTGTCAGAGGGTCACTCACTCAATGTCCGGGTGTCACTAACTGCCTGAGGGTCATTCTGTCTGAGGGTCATTCTCTCTGAGGTTTATTCTGCCTGAGTGTCACTCACTGTCTGACGGTCTGTCACTCTCTATCTGATGGTCACTCTGTATCTGCGGGTCACTCGCTCTTAGTCTGAGTGTCACTCGCTCTTTGTCTGAGGTTCACTCACTCTCTGTCTGAGGGTGATTCACTCTCTGTCTGAGGGTCACTCTGTCACAGACAGAGGTTTGCTCTGTCTTTGGGTCACTCACTCCCTGTCTGAGGTTTATATTGTCTGAGGGTCACTCACTGTATAAAGGTCAGTCTCTCACAGTCTGAGGGTCACTCTCTGTCTGAAAATCACTCACTGCCTGAGGGTCACTCACTCTCTGTTTGAGGGCCACTCTCTCTCCGCCTGAGGGCCACTCTCTCTCTGACTGAGGGCCACTCTCTCTCTGACTGAGGGCCACTCTCTCTCTGCCTGAGGGCCACTCTCTCTCCGCCTGAGGGCCACTCTCTCTCCGCCTGAGGGCCACTCTCTCTCTGTCTGAGCGCCATTCCCTCTCTGCATGAGTTCCACTCTCCTTCTTCCTGGGGCCTCTCTCCTTCTGCCTGAGGGCCACTCTCCTTCTGTCTGAGGGCCACTCTCTCTCTGTCTGAGGGCCACTCTCTGTCTGCCTGAGGGCCACTCTCTGTCTGCCTGAGGGCCACTCTCATTCTGCCTGAGGGCCACTCTCTCTCTGCCTGAGGGCCACTCTCTCTCTGTCTGAGCGCCATTCCCTCTCTGCAAGAGTTCCACTCTCCTTCTGCCTGGGGCCTCTCTCCTTCTGTCTGAGGGCCACTCTCTCTCTGTCTGAGGGCCACTCTCTGTCTGCCTGAGGTCCACTCTCATTCTGCCTGAGGGCCACTCTCTCTCTGCCTGAGGGCCACTCTCTCTCTGCCTGAGGGCCACTCTCTCTCTGCCTGAGGGCCACTCTCTCTCTGTCTGAGGGTCACTTTTTCTCTGCCTGAGGGCCACTCTCTCTCTGCCTGAGGTCCACTCTCTCTCTGTCTGAGGGCCACTCTCTCTCTGTCTGAGGGCCACTCTCTCTCTGTTTGAGGGCCACTCTCTCTCTGTTTGAGGGCCACTCTCTCTCTGTTTGAGGGCCATCTCTCTCAGTCTGAGGGCCATCTCTCGCTTTCTGAGGGCCACTGTCTCTCTGTCTGAGGGCCACTCTCACTCTGCCTGAAGGCCATTCTCACTGTCTGATGGTCACTCTCTCTCTCTGTCTGAAGGCCACTCTCTCTCTGCCTGAGGGTGTCTCTCTCTCTGTCTGATGGTCACTCTCTCTCTGCCTGAGGGCCACTCTCTCTCTGTCCGAGGGCCACTATCTCTCTGTCTGAGGGCCACTATCTCTCTGTCTGAGGGCCACTCTCTGTCTGCCTGAGGTCCACTCTCATTCTGCCTGAGGGCCACTCTCTCTCTGCCTGAGGGCCACTCTCTCTCTGCCTGAGGGCCACTCTCTCTCTGCCTGAGGGCCACTCTCTCTCTGTCTGAGGGTCACTTTTTCTCTGCCTGAGGGCCACTCTCTCTCTGCCTGAGGGTCACTCTCTCTCTGCCTGAGGGTCACTCTCTCTCTGCCTGTGGGGCCACTCTCTCTCTTCCCGAGGGCCTCTCTCTCTCAGACTGAGGGGCACTCTCACTCTGCCTGATGGTCAATCTCTCTCTGCTTGATGGCCACTCTCTCTCTGCCTGAGGGTCACTCTCTCTCTGCCTGAGGTCCACTCTCTCTCTGTCTGAGGGCCACTCTCTCTCTGTCTGAGGGCCACTCTCTCTCTGTTTGAGGGCCACTCTCTCTCTGTTTGAGGGCCATCTCTCTCAGTCTGAGGGCCATCTCTCGCTTTCTGAGGGCCACTGTCTCTCTGTCTGAGGGCCACTCTCACTCTGCCTGAAGGCCACTCTCACTGTCTGATGGTCACTCTCTCTCTCTGCCTGATGGCCACTCTCTCTCTGCCTGAGGGTTTCTCTCTCTCTGTCTGAAGGCCACTCTCTCTCTGCCTGAGGGTTTCTCTCTCTCTGTCTGATGGTCACTCTCTCTCTGCCTGAGGGTCACTCTCTCTCTGTCTGAGGGCCACTATCTCTCTGTCTGAGGGCCACTATATCTCTGTCTGAGGGCCACTCACTCTCTGCCTGAGGTCCACTCACTCTCTCTGAGGGCCACTCACTTTCTGCTTGAGGGCCACACACTCTCTTTGAGGGCCACTCACTCTCTGCCTGAGGGCCACTCTCTCTCTGCCTGAGGGCCACTCTCTCTCTGCCTGAGGGCCACTTTCTCTTTGTCTGAGGGCCTCTCTCTCTTTCTCTGAGGGCCACTCTCTCACTGTCTGAGGGCTACTCTCTCACTGCATGATGGCCACTCTTTCTCTGCATGAGGGCCACTCTCTCTCTGCATGAGGGCCACTCTCTCTCTGCATGAGGGGCTCTCTCTCTCTGCCTGAGGGTCACTCTCTGTCTGAGGGTCACTCTCTGAGGGTCACTCACTCACTGTCCGAGGGTCACTCACTCTCTGTCCGAGGGTCACTCACTTTCTGTCCGAGGGTCACTCACTTTCTGTCCGAAGGTCACTCACTCTCTGTCGGATGGTCACTCACTCTCTGTCCGAGGGTCACTCACTCAATGTCCGAGGCTCACTCACTGCCTGAGGTAATTTTGTCTGAGGGTCACTCTCTCGGAGGTTTATTCTTTTATTCTGCCTGAGGGTCACTCTCTGTCTGAGGGTCACTCTCTGAGGGTCACTCTCTTTCTGTCTGAGGGCCACTGTCTTTCTGTCTGAGGGTCACATTTTCTCTGTCTGAGGGCCACTCTCTCTCTGTCTGCGAGCCACTCTCTCTCTGTCGGAGGGCCACTCTCTCTCTGTCTGAGGGCCACTCTCTCTCTGTCTGAGGGCCACTCTCTCTCTGTCTGAGGGCCACTCTCTCTCTGTCTGAGGGCCACTTTCTCTCTGTTTGAGGGCAACTCTCTCTCTGCCTGAGGGCCACTCTCTCTCTGCCTCAGGGTCAATCATGCTCTATCTGAGGGCACTTTCTCCCTGTCTGAGTTTCACTCACTCTCTGCCGTGGGTCACTCACTCTCTGCCTGAGGGCCACACTCTCTCTGCCTGAGGTCCACTCTCTCTCTGCCTGAGGGCCACTCTCCTTCTGTCTGAGGGCCACTCTCTGTCTGAGGGCCACTCTCTCTCTGTCTGAGGGCCACTCTGTCTCTGCCTGAGGGCCACTCTCTCTCTCTCTGAGGGCATCTCTCTCTCTGTCTGCGGGCCACTCTCTCTCATTCTGAGGGCCACTCTCTCTGTCTGAGGTCCACTCTCTCTCTCTGAGGGCCACTCACTCTCTGTCTGACGGCCACTCTCTGTCTCAGGGCCACTCACTCTCTGCCTGAGGGCCACACTCTCACGGCCTGAGGGCCACTCTCTCTCGGCCTGTGGGCCACTCTCTCTCTGTCTGAGGGCCACTCTCTCTCTGTCTGAGAGCCATTCTCTCTCTGTCTGAGGGCCATTCTCTCTCTGTCTGAGGGCCACTCTCTCTCAGTCTGAGGGCCACTCTCTCCCCGTCTGCGGGCCACTCTCTCTCAATCTGAGGGCCACAGTCTCTCAATCTGAGGGCCACTCTCTCTCAGTCTGAGGGCCACTCTCTCTCAGTCTGAGGGCCACTCTCTCTCAGTCTGAGGGCCACTCTCTCTCTGTCTGAGTGCCACTCTCTCTCTCTGTCTGAGGGCCACTCTCTCTCTGCCTGAGGGCCAGTCTCTGCCAGAGGGCCACTCTCTCTCTCTGTCTGAGGGCCACTCTCTCTCTGTCTGAGAGCCAATCTCTTTCTGCCTGAGGGCCACTCACACTCTGCCTGAGGGCCACTCTCTCTCTGCCCGAGGGCCACTGTCTTCCTGCCTGAGGGCCACTCTCTCTCTGTCTGAGGGCCACTCTCTCTCTGTCTGAGGGACACTCTCTCTGTTTGAGGGTCACTCTCTGTCTGAGGGTCACTCTCTGTCTGAGGGTCACTCTCTGTCAGAGGGTCACTCACTCAATGTCTGAGTGTCACTCACTGCCTGAGGGTCATTCTGTCTGAGGGTCATTCTCTCTGAGGTTTATTCTGCCTGAGAGTCACTCACTGTCTGACGGTCTGTCACTCTCTGTCTGATGGTCGCTCTGTATCTGCGGGTCACTCGCTCTTAGTCTGAGTGTCACTCGCTCTTTGTCTGAGGTTCACTCACTCTCTGTCTGAGGGTGATTCACTCTCTGTCTGAGGGTCACTCTGTCACAGACAGAGGTTTGCTCTGTCTTTGGGTCACTCACTCCCTGTCTGAGGTTTATATTGTCTGAGGGTCACTCACTGTATAAAGGTCAGTCTCTCACTGTCTGAGGGTCACTCTGTCTGAAAATCACTCACTGCCTGAGGGTCACTCACTCTCTGTTTGAGGGCCACTCTCTCTCTGTCTGAGGTCCACTCTCTCTCTGCCTGAGGGCCACTCTCTCTCTGCCTTTGGGCCACTCTCACTCTGCCTGAGGGCCACTCTCACTCTGCCTGAGGGCCACTCTCTCTCTGCCTGATGGCCACTCTCCTTCTGTCTGAGGGCCAATCTCCTTCTGTCTGAGGGCCACTGTCTCTCTGTCTGAGGGCCTCTCTCTCTCTGCCTGAGGGCAAGTCTCTCTCTGTCTGAGGGCCACTCTCTCTCTGCCTGAGCGCCACTCACTCTCTGCCTGAGGGCCACTCTCTCTCTGCGTCAGGCTCAATCATGCTGTTTCTGAAGGCACTTTCTCTCTCTCTGAGGGTCACTCTCTCTCTGCCTGTGGGCCAATCTCACTCTGCCTGAGGGCCACTCTCACTCTGCCTGAGGGCCACTCTCTCTCTGCCTGAGGGCCACTGTCTCTGCCTGAGGGCCACTCTCCTTCTGTCTGAGGGCCACTGTCTCTCTGTCTGAGGGCCACTCTCTGTCTGTCTGAGGACCACTCTCTGTCTGTCTGAGGGCCACTCTCTGTCTGTCTGAGGGCCACTCTCTCTCCGCCTGAGGGCCACTCTCTCTCTGTCTGAGGGCCACTCTCTCTCTGTCTGAGGGCCACTTTCGCTCTGCCTGAGGGCCACTCTCTCGCTGTCTGAGTGCCACTCTCTCGCTGTCTGAGGGCCACTTGTTTTCTGTCTGAGGGTCACATTTTCTCTGTCTGAGGGTCACATTTTCTCTGTCTGAGGGCCACTCTCTCTCTGTCTGAGAGCCACTCTCTCTCTGTCGGAGGGCCACTCTCTCTCTGTCTGAGAGCCACTCTCTCTCTGTCTGAGGGCCACTTTCTCTCTGTTTGAGGGCAACTCTCTGCCTGAGGGCCACTCACTCTGCCTGAGGGCCACTCACTCTGCCTGAGGGCCACTTTCTCTCTGTCTGAGGGCCACTTTCTCTCTGTTTGAGGGCAACTCTCTCTCTGTCTGAGAGCCACTCTCTCTCTGTCTGAGGCACACTCTCTCTCTGTCTGAGGGCCACTCTCTGTCTGTCTGAGGACCACTCTCTGTCTGTCTGAGGGCCACTCTCTCTCTGTCTGAGGGCCACTCTCTCTCTGTCTGAGGGCCACTTTCGCTCTGCCTGAGGGCCACTCTCTCGCTGTCTGAGTGCCACTCTCTTTCTGTCTGAGGGCCACTTGTTTTCTGTCTGAGGGTCACATTTTCTCTGTCTAAGGGCCACTCTCTCTCTGTCTGAGAGCCACTCTCTCTCTGTCGGAGGGCCACTCTCTCTCTCTCTGAGAGCCACTCTCTCTCTGTCTGAGGGCCACTTTCTCTCTGTTTGAGGGCCACTTTCTCTCTGTTTGAGGGCAACTCTCTCTCTGCCTGAGGGCCACTCACTCTGCCTGAGGGCCACTTTCTCTCTGTCTGAGGGCCACTTTCTCTCTGTTTGAGGGCAACTCTCTCTCTGTCTGAGAGCCACTCTCTCTCTGTCTGAGGCACACTCTCTCTCTGTCTGAGGGCCACTCTCTCTCTGCCTGAGGGCCACTCTCTCTCAGTCTGAGGGCTACTCTCTCCCCGTCTGCGGGCCACTCTCCCTCAGTCTGAGGGCCACTCTCTCTCAATCTGAGGGCCACTCTCTCTCAATCTGAGGGCCACTCTCTCTCAGTCTGAGGGTCTCTCTCTCTCAGTCTGAGGGCCACTCTCTCTCTGTCTGAGTGCCACTCACTTTCTGCCTGAGGGCCACTCTCTCTCTGCCTGAGGGCCACTCTCTCTCTGCCTGAGGGCCAGTCTCTCTCTTCTGAGAGCCAATCTCTTTCTGCCTCAGGGCCACTCACACTCTGCCTGAGGGCCACTCTCTCTCTGCCCGAGGGCCACTGTCTTTCTGCCTGAGGGCCACTCTCTCTCTGTCTGAGGGCCACTCTCTCTCTGTCTGAGGGACACTCTCTCTCTGTCTGAGGGCCACTCTCTCTCTGTCTGAGGGCCACTCTCTCTCTGCCCGAGGGCCACTGTCTCTCTGCCTGAGGGCCACTCTCTCTCTGTCTGAGGGACACTCTCTCTGTTTGAGGGTCACTGTCTGTCTGAGGGTCACTCTCTGTCTGAGGGTCACTCTCTGTCTGAGGGTCACTCTCTGTCAGAGGGTCACTCACTCAATGTCCGAGTGTCACTCACTGCCTGAGGGTCATTCTGTCTGAGGGTCATTCTCTCTGAGGTTTATTCTGCCTGAGAGTCACTCACTGTCTGACGGTCTGTCACTCTCTGTCTGATGGTCAGTCTGTATCTGCGGGTCACTCGCTCTTAGTCTGAGTGTCACTCGCTCTTTGTCAGAGGCTCACTCACTCTCTGTCTGAGGGTCATTCACTCTCTGTCTGAGGGTCACTCTGTCACAGACAGAGGTTTGCTCTGTCTTTGGGTCACTCACTCCCTGTCTGAGGTTTATATTGTCTGAGGGTCACTCACTGTATAAAGGTCAGTCTCTCACTGTCTGAGGGTCACTCTCTGTCTGAAAATCACTCACTGCCTGAGGGTCACTCACTCTCTGTCTGAGGGCCACTCTCTCTCTGTCTGAGGGCCACTCTCTCTCTGACTGAGGGCCACTCTCTCTCTGACTGAGGGCCACTCTCTCCCTGCCTGAGGGCCACTCTCTCCCTGCCTGAGGGCCACTCTCTCTCTGTCTGAGGGCCACTCACTCTCTGCCTAAGGGCCACACTCTCTCTGCGTCAGGCTCAATCATGCTGTTTCTGAAGGCACTTTCTCCCACTCTGAGGGTCACTCACTCTCTGCCTGTGGGTCACTCACTCTCTGGCTGAGGGCCACTCTCTCCCTGCCTGAGGGCCACTCTCTCTCTGTCTTAGGGACACTCTCTCTCTGTCTGAGGGACACTCTCTCTCTGTCTGAGGCCCACTCTCTCTCTGCCCGAGGGCCACTGTCTCTCTGCCTGAGGGCCACTCTCTCTCTGTCTGAGGGACACTCTCTCTGTTTGAGGGTCACTGTCTGTCTGAGGGTCACTCTCTGTCTGAGGGTCACTCTCTGTCAGAGGGTCACTCACTCAATGTCGGAGTGTCACTCACTGCCTGAGGGTCATTCTGTCTGAGGGTCATTCTCTCTGAGGTTTATTCTGCCTGAGAGTCACTCACTGTCTGACGGTCTGTCACTCTCTGTCTGATGGTCACTCTGTATCTGCGGGTCACTCGCTCTTAGTTTGAGTGTCACTCGCTCTTTGTCTGAGGTTCACTCACTCTCTGTCTGAGGGTGATTCACTCTCTGTCTGAGGGTCACTCTGTCACAGACAGAGGTTTGCTCTGTCTTTGGGTCACTCACTCCCTGTCTGAGGTTTATATTGTCTGAGGGTCACTCACTGTATAAAGGTCAGTCTCTCACTGTCTGAGGGTCACTCTCTGTCTGAAAATTACTCACTGCCTGAGGGTCACTCACTCTCTGTCTGAGGGCCACTCTCTCTCTGTTAGGGGGCCACTCTCTCTCTGATTGAGGGCCACTCTCTGTCTGTTTGAGGGCCACTCTCTCTCTGCCTGAGGGCCACTCTCTCCCTGCCTGAGGGCCACTCTCTCTCTGTCTGAGCGCCACTCACTCTCTGCCTGAGGGCCACTCTCTCTCTGCGTCAGGCTCAATCATGCTGTTTCTGAAGGCACTTTCTCCCTCTCTGAGGGTCACTCACTCTCTGACTGAGGGCCACTCTCTCTCTGCCTGTGGGCCACTCTCTCTCTGCCTGTGGGCCACACTCACTCTGCCTGAGGGCCACTCTCACTCTGCCTGAGGGCCACTCTCTCTCTGCGTCAGGCTCAATCTTGCTGTTTCTGAAGGCACTTTCTCCCTCTCTGAGGGTCACTCACTCTCTGCCTGAGGGCCACTCTCTCTCTGCCTGTGGGCCACTCTCACTCTGCCTGAGGGCCACTCTCACTCTGCCAGAGGGCCACTCTCTCTCTGCCTGAGGGCCACTCTCCTTCTGTCTGAGGGCCACTCTCCTTCTGCCTGAGGGCCACTGTCTCTCTGTCTGAGGGCCTCTCTCTCTCTGCCTGAGGGCAAGTCTCTCTCTGTCTGAGGGCCACTCTCTCGCTGCCTGAGCGCCACTCTCTCAGTCTGAGCGCCACTCTCTCAGTCTGAGGGCCACTCTCTCAGTCTGAGGGCCACTCTCTCAGTCTGAGGGCCACTTTCTCAGTCTGAGGGCCACACTTTCTCAGTCTGAGGGCCACTCTTTCTCAGTCTGAGGGACACTCTCTATCAGTCTGAGGGCCACTCTCTCTCAGTCTGAGGGCTACTCTCTCTAAGTCTCAGTTTCAATCTCTCTCAGTCTGAGGGCCACTCTCTCTCTGCCTGAGGGCCAATCTCTCTCTGCCTGAGGGCCACTCTCTCTCTGCCTGAGGGCCATTCTCTCTCTGCCCGATGGCAACTCTCTCTCTGCCTGTGGACGACTCTCTCTCGGTCTTAAGGCCACTCTCTCTCTGCCTGAGGGCCACTCTCTCTCTGTCTGTGGGCCAATCTCTCTCAGTCTGAGGGCCACTCTCTCTCTGCCTGAGGGCCACTCTCTCTCTGTCTGAGGGCCACTCTCTCTCTGTCTGAGGGCCACTCTCTCTCTGTCTGAGGGCCACTCTGTCTCTGCCTGAGGGCCACTCTCTCTCTCTCTGAGGGCCTCTCTCTCTCTGTCTGCGGGCCACTCTCTCTCATTCTGAGGGCTACTCTCTCTGTCTGAGGGCCACTCACTCTCTCTCTGACGGCCACTCTCTGTCTGAGGGCCACTCACTCTCTGCCTGAGGGCCACACTCTCTCGGCCTGAGGGCCACTCTCTCTCGGCCTGTGGGCCACTCTCTCTCTGTCTGAGGGCCACTCTCTCTCTGTCTGACGGCCACTCTCTCTCAGTCTGAGGGCCACTCTCTCCCCGTCTGCGGGCCACTCTCTCTCAATCTGAGGGCCACTCTCTCTCAGTCTGAGGGCCACTCTCTCTCAGTCTACGGGCCACTCTCTCTCTGTCTGAGGGACAATCTCTCTCTGTCTGAGGGCCACTCTCTGTCTGAGGGCCACTCTCTCTCAGTCTGAGGGCCACTCTCTCCCCGTCTGCGGGCCACTCTCTCTCAATCTGAGGGCCACTCTCTCTCAGTCTGAGGGCCACTCTCTCTCAGTCTACGGGCCACTCTCTCTCTGTCTGAGGGACAATCTCTCTCTGTCTGAGGGACAATCTCTCTCTGTCTGAGGGCCACTCTCTCTCTGTCTGAGTGCCACTCACTTTCTGCCTGAGGGCCACTCTCTCTCTGCCTGAGGGCCACTCTCTCTCTGCCTGAGGGCCAGTCTCTCTCTGCCAGAGGGCCACTCACTCTCTCTGTCTGAGGGCCACTCTCTCTCTGTCTGAGAGCCAATCTCTTTCTGCCTGAGGGCCACTCACACTCTGCCTGAGGGCCACTGTCTTTCTGCCTGAGGGCCACTCTCTCTCTGTCTGAGGGACACTCTCTCTCTGTCTGAGGGCCACTCTCTCTCTGTCTGAGGGCCACTGGCTCTCTGCCTGAGGGCCACTCTCTCTCTGTCTGAGGGACACTCTCTCTGTTTGAGGGTCACTGTCTGTCTGAGAGTCACTCTCTGTCTGCGGGTCACTCTCTGTCAGAGGGTCACTCACTCAATGTCCGAGTGTCACTCACTGCCTGAGGGTCATTCTGTCTGAGGGTCATTCTGTCTGAGGGTCATTCTCTCTGAGGTTTATTCTGCCTGAGAGTCACTCACTGTCTGAAGGTCTGTCACTCTCTGTCTGATGGTCACTCTGTATCTGCGGGTCACTCGCTCTTAGTCTGAGTGTCACTCGCTCTTTGTCTAAGGTTCACTCACTCTCTGTCTGAGGGTCATTCACTCTCTGTTTGAGGGTCACTCTGTCACAGACAGAGGTTTGCTCTGTCTTTGGGTCACTCACTCCCTGTCTGAGGTTTATATTGTCTGAGGGTCACTCTCTGTCTAAAAATCACTCACTGCCTGAGGGGCACTCACTCTCTGTCTGAGGGCCACTCTCTCTCTGTCTGAGGGCCACTCTCTCTCTGTTAGAGGGCCACTCTCTCTCTGATTGATGGCCACTCTCTCTCTGATTGAGGGCCACTCTCTGTCTGTTAGAGGGCCACTCTCTGTCTGAGGGCCACTCTCTCTCTGCCCGAGGGCCACTGTCTCTCTGCCTGAGGGCCACTCTCTCTCTGTCTGAGGGACACGCTCTCTGTTTGAGGGTCACTGTCTGTCTGAGGGTCACTCTCTGTCTGAGGGTCACTCTCTGTCTGAGGGTCACTCTCTGTCAGAGGGTCACTCACTCAATGTCCGAGTGTCACTCACTGCCTGAGGGTCATTCTCTCTGAGGGTCATTCTCTCTGTGGTTTATTCTGCCTGAGAGTCACTCACTGTCTGACGGTCTGTCACTCTCTGTCTGATGGTCACTCTGTATCTGCTGGTCACTCGCTCTTAGTTTGAGTGTCACTCGCTCTTTGTCTGAGGTTCACTCACTCTCTGTCTGAGGGTCATTCACTCTCTGTCTGAGGGTCACTCTGTCACAGACAGAGGTTTGCTCTGTCTTTGGGTCACTCACTCCCTGTCTGAGGTTTATATTGTCTGAGGGTCACTCACTGTATAAAGGTCAGTCTCTCACTGTCTGAGGGTCACTCTCTGTCTGAAAATCACTCACTGCCTGAGGGTCACTCACTCTCTGTCTGAGGGCCACTCTCTCTCTGTCTTAGGTCCACTCTCTCTCTGACTGAGGGCCACTCTCTCTCTGACTGAGGGCCACTCTTTCTCTGCCTGAGGGCCACTCTCTCTCTGCCTGAGGGCCACTCTCTCCCTGCCTGAGGGCCACTCTCTCCCTGCCTGAGGGCCACTCTCTCTCTGTCTGAGCACCACTCACTCTCTGCCTGAGGGTCACTCTCTCTCTGCGTCAGGCTCAATCATGCTGTTTCTGAAGGCACTTTCTCCCTCTCTGAGGGTCACTCACTCTCTGCCTGTGGGTCACTCACTCTCTGGCTGAGGGCCACTCTCTCTCTGCCTGAGGGCCACTCTCTCTCTGCCTGAGGGCCACTCTCTCTCTGCCTGAGGGCCACTCTCTCTCTGCCTGTGGGCCACTCTCACTCTGCCTGAGGGCCACTCTCACTCTGCCTGAGGGCCACTCTCTCTCTGCCTGAGGGCCACTCTCCTTCTGACTGAGCGCCACTCTCCTTCTGTCTGAGGGCCACTGTCTCTCTGTCTGAGGGCCTCTCTCTCTCTACCTGAGGGCAAGTCTCTCTCTGCCTGAGCGCCACTCACTCTCTGCCTGAGGGCCACTCTCTCTCTGCGTCAGGCTCAATCATGCTGTTTCTGAAGGCACTTTCTCTCTCTCTGAGGGTCACTCACTCTCTGCCTGTGGGTCACTCGCTCTCTGGCTGAGGGCCACTCTCTCTCTGCCTGAGGGCCACTCTCTCTCTGCCTGTGGGCAATCTCACTCTGCCTGAGGGCCACTCTCACTCTGCCTGAGGGCCACTCTCTCTCTGCCTGAGGGCCACTCTCTCTCTGCCTGAGGGCCACTCTCTCTGCCTGAGGGCCACTCTCCTTCTGTCTGAGGGCCACTGTCTCTCTGTCTGAGGGCCACTCTCTGTCTGTCTGAGGACCACTCTCTGTCTGTCTGAGGGCCACTCTCTGTCTGTCTGAGGGCCACTCTCTCTCCGCCTGAGGGCCACTCTCTCTCTGTCTGAGGGCCACTCTCTCTCTGTCTGAGGGCCACTTTCGCTCTGCCTGAGGGCCACTCTCTCGCTGTCTGAGTGCCACTCTCTTTCTGTCTGAGGGCCACTGTCTTTCTGTCTGAGGGTCACATTTTCTCTGTCTGAGGGCCACTCTCTCTCTGTCTGAGAGCCACTCTCTCTCTGTCGGAGGGCCACTCTCTCTCTGTCTGAGGGCCACTCTCTCTCTGTCTGAGGGCCACTTTCTCTCTGTTTGAGGGCAACTCTCTCTCTGCCTGAGGGCCACTCACTCTGCCTGAGGGCCACTCTCTCTCTGCCTGAGGGCCACTCTCTCTCTGCCTGAGGGCCACTCACTCTTTGCCTGAGGGCCACTCTCTCTCTGCCTCAGGGTCAATCATGCTCTATCTGAGGGCACTTTCTCCCTGTCTGAGTTTCACTCACTCTCTGCCTGAGGGTCACTCACTCTCTGTCTGAGGGGCACTCTCTCTCTGTCTGAGGGCCACTCTCTCTCTGCCTGAGGGCCACTCTCTCTCTGTCTGAGGGTCACTTATTCTCTGCCTGAAGGCCACTCTCTCTCTGTCTGAGGGCCACTCTCTCTCTGCCTGAGGGACCCTCTCTCTCTGCCCGAGGGCCACTGTCTTTCTGCCTGAGGGCCACTCTCTCTCTGTCTGAGGGACACTCTCTCTCTGTCTGAGGGCCACTCTCTCTCTGTCTGAGGGCCACTCTCTCTCTGCCCGAGGGCCACTGTCTCTCTGCCTGAGGGCCACTCTCTCTCTGTCTGAGGGACACTCTCTCTGTTTGAGGGTCACTGTCTGTCTGAGGGTCACTGTCTGTCTGAGGGTCACTGTCTGTCTGAGGGTCACTCTCTGTCAGAGGGTCACTCACTCAATGTCGGAGTGTCACTCACTGCCTGAGGGTCATTCTGTCTGAGGGTCATTCTCTCTGAGGTTTATTCTGCCTGAGAGTCATTCACTGTCTGACGGTCTGTCACTCTCTGTCTGATGGTGGCTCTGTATCTGATGGTCACTCGCTCTTAGTCTGAGTGTCACTCGCTCTTTGTCTGAGGTTCACTCACTCTCTGTCTGAGGGTCATTCACTCTCTGTCTGAGGGTCACTCTGTCACAGATAGACGTTTGCTCTGTCTTTGGGTCACTCACTCCCTGTCTGAGGTTTATTTTGTCTGAGGGTCACTCACTGTATAAAGGTCAGTCTCTCACTGTCTGAGGGTCACTCTCTGTCTGAAAATCACTCACTGCCTGAGGGCCACTCTCTCTCTGTCTGAGGGCCACTCTCTCTCTGTTAGAGGGCCACTCTCTCTCTGATTGAAGGCCACTCTCTGTCTGTTTGAGGGCCACTCTCTCTCTGTCTGAGGGCCACTCTCTCTCTGTCTGAGGGCCACTCTCTCTCTGTCTGTGGGCCACTCTCTCTCTGCCCGAGGGCCACTGTCTCTTTGCCTGAGGGCTACTCTCTCTCTGTCTGAGGGACACTCTCTCTGTTTGAGGGTCACTGTCTGTCTGAGGGTCACTCTCTGTCTGAGGGACACTCTCTGTCAGAGGGTCACTCACTCAATGTCCGAGTGTCACTCACTGCCTGAGGGTCATTCTGTCTGAGGGTCATTCTCTCTGAGGTTTATTCTGCCTGAGAGTCACTCACTGTCTGACGGTCTGTCACTCTCTGTCTGATGGTCGCTCTGTATCTGCGGGTCACTCGCTCTTAGTCGGAGTGTCACTCGCTCTTTGTCTGAGGTTCACTCACTCTCTGTCTGAGGGTCATTCACTCTCTGTCTGAGGGTCACTCTGTCACAGATAGACGTTTGCTCTGTCTTTGGGTCACTCACTCCCTGTCTGAGGTTTATTTTGTCTGAGGGTCACTCACTGTATAAAGGTCAGTCTCTCACTGTCTGAGGGTCACTCTCTGTCTGAAAATCACTCACTGCCTGAGGGCCACTCTCTCTCTGTCTGAGGGCCACTCTCTCTCTGTCTGAGGGCCACTCTCTCTCTGTTAGAGGGCCACTCTCTCTCTGATTGAAGGCCACTCTCTGTCTGTTTGAGGGCCACTCTCTCTCTGTCTGAGGGACACTCTCTCTCTGTCTGAGGGCCACTCTCTCTCTGTCTGTGGGCCACTCTCTCTCTGCCCGAGGGCCACTGTCTCTTTGCCTGAGGGCTACTCTCTCTCTGTCTGAGGGACACTCTCTCTGTTTGAGGGTCACTGTCTGTCTGAGGGTCACTCTCTGTCTGAGGGTCACTCTCTGTCAGAGGGTCACTCACTCAATGTCCGAGTGTCACTCACTGCCTGAGGGTCATTCTGTCTGAGGGTCATTCTCCCTGAGGTTTATTCTGCCTGAGAGTCACTCACTGTCTGACGGTCTGTCACTCTCTGTCTGATGGTCACTCTGTATCTGCGGGTCACTCGCTCTTAGTCTGAGTGTCACTCGCTCTTTGTCTGAGGTTCACTCACTCTCTGTCTGAGGGTCATTCACTCTCTGTCTGAGGGTCACTCTGTCACAGACAGAGGTTTGCTCTGTCTTTGGGTCACTCACTCCCTGTCTGAGGTTTATATTGTCTGAGGGTCACTCACTGTCAGTCTCTCACTGTCTGAGGGTCACTCTCTGTCTGAAAATTCCTCACTGCCTGAGGGTCACTCACTCTCTGTCTAAGGGTCACTCTCTCTCTGTCTGAGGGCCACTCTCTCTCTGATTGAGGGCCACTCTCTGTCTGTTTGAGGGCCACTCTCTCTCTGCCTGAGGGCCACTCTCTCTCTGACTGAGGGCCACTCTCTCTCTGCCTGAGGGCCACTCTCTCTCTGCCTGAGGGCCACTCTCTCTCTGCCTGAGGGCCACTCTCTCCCTGCCTGAGGGCCACTCTCTCTCTGTCTGAGGGCCACTCACTCTCTGCCTGAGTGCCACTCTCTGCGTCAGGCTCAATCATGCGGTTTCTGAAGGCACTTTCTCCCTCTCTGAGGGTCACTCACTCTCTGCCTGTGGGTCACTCACTCTCTGGCTGAGGGCCACTCTCTCTCTGCCTGAGGGCCACTCTCTCTCTGCCTGTGGGCCACTCTCACTCTGCTTGAGGGCCACTCTCACTCTGCCTGAGGGCCACTCTCTCTCTGCCTGAGGGCCACTCTCCTTCTGTCTGAGGGCCTCTCTCTCTCTGCCTGAGGGCAAGTCTTTCTCTGTCTGAGGGCCACTCTCTCTCTGCCTGAGCGCCACTCTCTCAGTCTGAGGGCCACTCTCTCAGTCTGAGGGCCACTCTCTCTCTCTGAGTTTCACTGTCTGTCTGAGGGTCACTCTCTGTCTGAGGGTCTCTCTCTGTAGGAGGGTCACTCACTTCGTTTGAGGGTCACTCACGCCCTGTCCGAGCGATACTTACTGACTGTCCGAGGGTCACTCACTCATTGTCCGAGTGTCACTCACTCATTGTCCGAGTGTCACTCACTGCCTGAGGGTCATTCTGTCTGAGGGTCATTCTCTCTGAGGTTTATTCTGCCTGAGATTCGGTCACTGTCTGAGGGTCAGTCACTCTCTGTCTGAGGTTTGCTCTGTCTGAGGCTCACTCTGTATCAGCGGGTCACTCGCTCTTTATCTGAGTGTCACTCGCTCTTTTTCTGAGGTTCACTCATTCTCTGTCTGTGGGTCATTCACTCTCTGTGTGAGGGTCACGCTGTCACAGACGGAGGTTTACTCTGTCTTTGGGTCACTCACTCCCTGTCTGAGGTTTATTTTGTCTGAGGGTCACTCACTGTATAAAGGTCAGTCTCTCACTGTCTGAGGGTCACTCTCTGTCTGAAAATCACTCACCGCCTGAGGGTCACTCTCTCTCTGCCTGAGGGCCACACTCTCTCTGCCTGAGGGCCACTCTCTCTCTGCCTGAGGGCCACTCTCTCTCTGCCTGAGGGCCACTCTCTCTCTTCCTGAGGGCCACTCTCTCTCTTCCTGAGTGCCACTCTCTCTCTGCCTGAGGGCCTCTCTCTCTCTGCCTGAGGGCCACTCTCTCTCTGCCTGAGGGCCACTCTCTCTGAGGGCCACTCTCTTTCCGTCTGAAGGCCACTCTCTTTGTGTCTGAGTGCCCCTGTCTCTCTTTCTGAGGGCCACTCTCTCTGTCTGTCACTGTCTGTCTGAGGGTCTCTCTCTGTCTGAGGGTGACTCTCTGTCGGAGGGTCACTCTCTGTCGGAGGGTCACTCTCTGTCGGAGCGTCACTCACTTCGTTTGAGGGTCACTCACGCTCTGTCCGAGGGACACTTACTCACTGTCCGAGGGTCACTCACTCAATGTCTGAGGGTCACTCACTGCCTGAGGGTCATTCTGTCTGAGTGTCATTCTCTCTGAGGTTTATTCTGCCTGAGAGTCACTCACTTTCCGAAGGTCAGTCTCTCTCTGTCTGAGGTTTACTCTGTCTGAGGGTCACTCTGTATCTGCGGGTCAATCGCTCTTTGTCTGAGTGTCACTCGCTCTTTGTCTGAGGTTCACTCACTTTCTGTCTGAGGGTCATTCCCCATCTGTCTGAGGGTCACTCACTCTCTGTCTGAGGGTCACTCTGTCACAGACGGATGTTTACTCTGTCTTTGGATCACTCACTCCCTGTCTGTGGTTTATTTTGTCTTAGGGTCACTCACTGTATAAAGTTCAGTCTCTCACTGTCTGAGGGTCACTCTCTGTCTGAAAATCACTCACTGCCTGAGGGTCACTCACTCTCTGCCTGAGGATCACTCTCTCTCTGCCTGAGGTTCACTCTCTCTCTGCCTGAGGGCCAGTCTCTCTCTGCCTGAGGGCCACTCTCTCTCTGCCTGAGGGCCACTCTCTCTCTGCCTGAGGGCCACTCTCTCTCAGTCTGCGGGCCACTCATTTTCAGTCTGAGGGCCACTCTCTCTCAGTCTGTGGGCCACTCTCTCTCAGTCTGAGGGCCTCTCTCTCTCTGTCTGAGGGCCACCTCTCTCTGTCTGAGGGCCACTCTGTCTCTGCCTGAGGCCACTCTATGCCTGAGGGCCACTCTCTCTCTGTCTGAGGGCCTCTCTCTCTCTGTCTGAGGGCCACTCTATCTCTGTCTGAGGGCCACACTCTCTCAGTCTGAGGGCCACTCTCTCTCAGTCTGAGGGCCACTCTCTCTCAGTCTGAGGGCCACTCTCTCTCTGTCTGAGGGCCACTCTCTCTCAGTCTTAGGGCCACTCTCTCTCAGTCTGAGGGCCACTCTCACTCTGTCTGAGGGCCACTCTCTCTGCCTGAGGATTACTGTCTCTGTCTAAGGGTCACTCTCAATCTGAGGGTCACTCTCTCTCAGTCTGATGGTCACTCTCTCTCAGTCTGATGGCCGCTCTCTCTCTGTCCGAGGGACACTCACTCACTGTCCGAGGGACACTCACTCAATGTCCGAGCGTCACTCACTGCCTGAGAGTCATTCTGTCTGAGGTTTATTCTGCCTGAGGGTCAGTCACTGTCTGAGGCTCAGTCACTCTCTGTCTGAGGTTTACTCTGTCTGAGGGTCGATTACTGTCTAAATGTCAGTCTCTCACTGTCTGAGGGTCAGTCACTCACTGTCTAAGGTTTACTCTGTCTGAGGGTCACTCTGTATCAGCGGGTCACTCGCTCTTTATCTGAGTGTCACTCGCTCTCTGTCTGAGGTTCACTCATTCTCTGTCTGTGGGTCATTCACTCTCTGTGTGAGGGTCACGCTGTCACAGACGGAGGTTTACTCTGTCTTTGGGTCACTCACTCCCTGTCTGAGGTTTATTTTGTCTGAGGATCACTCACTGTATAAAGGTCAGTCTCTCACTGTCTGAGGGTCACTCTCTGTCTGAAAATCACTCACCGCCTGAGGGTCACTCTCTCTCTGCCTGAGGGCCACACTCTCTCTGCCTGAGGGCCACTCACTCTCTGCCTGAGGGCCACTCTCTCTCTTCCTGAGGACCACTCTCTCTCTTCCTGAGTGCCACTCTCTCTCTGCCTGAGGGCCTCTCTCTCTCTGCCTGAGGGCCACTCCCTCTCTGCCTGAGGGCCACTCTCTCTGAGGGCCACTCTCTTTCCGTCTGAAGGCCACTCTCTTTGTGTCTGAGTGCCCCTGTCTCTCTTTCTGAGGGCCACTCTCTCTGTCTGTCACTGTCTGTCTGAGGGTCTCTCTCTGTCTGAGGGTGACTCTCTGTCGGAGGGTCACTCTCTGTCGGAGGGTCACTCTCTGTCGGAGCGTCACTCACTTCGTTTGAGGGTCACTCACGCTCTGTCCGAGGGACACTTACTCACTGTCCGAGGGTCACTCACTCAATGTCTGAGGGTCACTCACTGCCTGAGGGTCATTCTGTCTGAGTGTCATTCTCTCTGAGGTTTATTCTGCCTGAGAGTCACTCACTTTCCGAAGGTCAGTCTCTCTCTGTCTGAGGTTTACTCTGTCTGAGGGTCACTATGTATCTGCGGGTCAATCGCTTTTTGTCTGAGTGTCACTCGCTCTTTGACGTTCACTCACTTTCTGTCTGAGGGTCATTCCCCATCTGTCTGAGGGTCACTCACTCTCTGTCTGAGGGTCACTCTGTCACAGACAGATGTTTACTCTGTCTTTGGATCACTCACTCTCTCTCTGTGGTTTATTTTGTCTGAGGGTCACTCACTGTATAAAGTTCAGTCTCTCACTGTCTGAGGGTCACTCTCTGTCTGAAAATCACTCACTGCCTGAGGGTCACTCACTCTCTGCCTGAGGATCACTCTCTCTCTGCCTGAGGGCCACTCTCTCTCTGCCTGAGGGCCACTCTCTCTCTGCCTGAGGGCCACTCTCTCTCTGCCTGAGTGCCCCTCTCTCTCAGTCTGAGGGCCTCTCTCTCTCTCCCTGCGGACCACTCCCTCTCAGTCTGAGGGCCACTCTCTCTCTGTCTGAGGGCCACCTCTCTCTGTCTGAGGGCCACTCTGTCTCTGCCTGAGGCCACTCTATGCCTGAGGGCCACTCTCTCTCTGTCTGAGGGCCTCTCTCTCTCTGTCTGAGGGCCACTCTATCTCTGTCTGAGGGCCACACTCTCTCAGTCTGAGGGCCACTCTCTCTCAGTCTTAGGGCCACTCTCTCTCAGTCTGAGGGCCACTCTCTCTCAGTCTTAGGGCCACTCTCTCTCAGTCTGAGGGCCACTCTCACTCTGTCTGAGGGCCACTCTCTCTGCCTGAGGATCACTGTCTCTGTCTAAGGGTCACTCTCAATCTGAGGGTCACTCTCTCTCAGTCTGATGGTCACTCTCTCTCAGTCTGATGGCCGCTCTCTCTCTGTCCGAGGGACACTCACTCACTGTCTGAGGGACACTCACTCAATGTCCGAGCGTCACTCACTGCCTGAGGGTCATTCTGTCTGAGGTTTATTCTGCCTGAGGGTCAGTCACTGTCTGAGGCTCAGTCACTCTCTGTCTGAGGTTTACTCTGTCTGAGGGTCGATTACTGTCTAAATGTCAGTCTCTCACTGTCTGAGGGTCAGTCACTCTCTGTCTAAGGTTTACTCTGTCTGAGGGACACTCTATATCTGCGGGTCACTCGCTCTTTGTCTGAGTGTCACTCGCTCTTTGTCTAAGGTTCACTCACTCTCTGTCTGAGGGTCACTCACTCTCTGTCTGAGGGTCACTGTCTCAGATGGCAGTTTACTCTGTCTTTGGGTCACTCACTCCCTGTCTGAGGTTTATTTTGTCTGAGGGTCACTCACTGTATAAAGGTCAGTCTCTCACTGTCTGAGGGTCACTCTCTGTCTGAAAATTACTCACTGCCTGAGGGTCACTCACTCTCTGCCTGAGGGTCACTCACTCTCTGCCTGAGGGTCACTCTCTCTCTGCCTGAGGGCCACTCTCTCTCTGCTTGAGGGCCAATCTCTCTTTGCCTGTGGGCCACTCTCTATCTCTCTGAGGGACACTGTCTCTCTCTGAGGGCCACTCTCGGTCTGAGGGGTCACTCTCTGTCAGAGGGTCATTCTCTGTCGGAGGGTCACTCACTTCATTTGAGGGTCATTCACGCTCTGTCCGAGGGACGCTCACTCACTGTCCGAGGATCACTCAATCAATGTCCAAGTGTCACTCAATGCCTGAGGGTCATTCTGTCTGAGGGTCATTCTGTCTGAGGGTCATTCTGTCTGAGGGTCACTCTCTCTCTGCCTGAGGGCCACTCTGTCTCTGCCTGAGGGCCACTCTCTGTCTGAGGTCCAATCTATTTCTGTCTGAGGGCCACTCTCTTTCTGCCTGAGGGCCACTCTCTCTCTGCCTGAGTGCCACTCTCTCTCTGCCTGAGGGACACTCTCTCTGTCTAAGGGTCACTCTCTCTCTGAGGGTCACTCTCTGTCGGAGGGTCACTCACTTCGTTTGAGGTTCACTCACTATCTGTCCGAGGGACAATCACTCAATGTCCAAGGGTCACTCAATTCCTGAGGGTCATTCTGTCTGAGGGTCACTGCCTCTGAGGTTTATTCTGCCTGAGGTTCACTCACTGTCTGAGGGTCAGTCACTCTTTGTCTGAGGTTTATTTTGTCTGAGGGTTGCTCACTGTCTAGAGGTCAGTCTCTCACTGTCTGTGGGTCACTCACTGTCTATCTGAGGTTTACTCTGTCTAAGGGTCACTCTATATCTGCGGGTCACTCGTTCTTTGTCTGAGTGTCACTCGCTCTTTGTCTGAGGTTCACTCTCTCTCTGTCTGAGGGTCACTCACTCTCTGTCTGAAGGTCACTCTGTCACAGACGGAATTTTACTCTGTCTTTGGGTCACTCACACACTGTCTGTGGTTTATTTTGTCTGAGGGTCACTCACTGTATAAAGGTCAGTCTCTCACGGTCTGAGGGTCACTCTCTGTCTGAAAATCACTCACTGCCTGAGGGCCACTCTCTCTCTGCCTGAGGGCCACTCTCTCTCAGTCTGAGGGCCACTCTCTCTCAGTCTGAGGGCCACTCTCTCTCAGTGTGAGCGCCACTCTCTCTCAGTCTGAGGGCCACTCTCTCTCAGTCTGAGGGCCACTCTCTCTCAGTCTGAGGGCCACTCCCTCTCAGTCTGAGGGCCACTCTCTCTCAGTCTGAGGGCCACTCTCTCTCCACATGAGGGCCACTCTCTCTCCGTCGGGGGGCCACTCTCTCTCTGCCTGAGGGCCACTCTCTATCTGACTGAGGGACAAGCTCTCTCAGTCTGAGGGACACTCTCTCTCAGCCTGAGGGCCACTCTCTCTCTGTCTGAGGGCCACTGTATCTCTCTCTGTGGGCCACTCCCTCTCTGCCTGAGGGCCACTCTCTCTCTGTCTGATGGCCACTCTCACTCTGTCTGAGGGCCACTCTCTCTCTGTTTGAGGGCCACTCTCTCTCTGTCTGAGGGCCACTCTCTCTCTTTCTGAGGGCCACTCTCTCTCTTTCTGAGGGCCACTCTCTTTCTGCCTGAGGGCCACTCTCTTTCTGCCTGAGGGCCACTCTCTCTCTGCCTGAGGGCCACTCTCTCTCTGCCTGAGGGCCACTCTCTCTCAGTCTGAGGGCCACTCTCTCTCTGTCTGAGCGCCACACTGTCTATGTCTGAGGGCCACTCTCTCTCTGTCTGAGGGCCTCTCTCTCTCTGTCTGAGGGCCACTCTATCTCTGTCTGAGGGCCACACTCTCTCAGTCTGAGGGCCACTCTCTCTCAGTCTTAGGGCCACTCTCTCTCAGTCTGAGGGCCACTCTCTCTCAGTCTGAGGGCCACTCTCTCTCAGTCTGAGGGCCACTCTCACTCTGTCTGAGGGCCACTCTCTCTGCCTGAGGATCACTGTCTCTGTCTAAGGGTCACTCTCAATCTGAGGGTCACTCTCTCTCAGTCTGATGGTCACTCTCTCTCAGTCTGATGGCCGCTCTCTCTCTGTCCGAGGGACACTCACTCACTGTCTGAGGGACACTCACTCAATGTCCGAGCGTCACTCACTGCCTGAGGGTCATTCTGTCTGAGGTTTATTCTGCCTGAGGGTCAGTCACTGTCTGAGGCTCAGTCACTCTCTGTCTGAGGTTTACTCTGTCTGAGGGTCGATTACTGTCTAAATGTCAGTCTCTCACTGTCTGAGGGTCAGTCACTCTCTGTCTAAGGTTTACTCTGTCTGAGGGACACTCTATATCTGCGGGTCACTCGCTCTTTGTCTGAGTGTCACTCGCTCTTTGTCTAAGGTTCACTCACTCTCTGTCTGAGGGTCACTCACTCTCTGTCTGAGGGTCACTGTCTCAGATGGCAGTTTACTCTGTCTTTGGGTCACTCACTCCCTGTCTGAGGTTTATTTTGTCTGAGGGTCACTCACTGTATAAAGGTCAGTCTCTCACTGTCTGAGGGTCACTCTCTGTCTGAAAATTACTCACTGCCTGAGGGTCACTCACTCTCTGCCTGAGGGTCACTCACTCTCTGCCTGAGGGTCACTCTCTCTCTGCCTGAGGGCCACTCTCTCTCTGCTTGAGGGCCAATCTCTCTTTGCCTGTGGGCCACTCTCTATCTCTCTGAGGGACACTGTCTCTCTCTGAGGGCCACTCTCGGTCTGAGGGGTCACTCTCTGTCAGAGGGTCATTCTCTGTCGGAGGGTCACTCACTTCATTTGAGGGTCATTCACGCTCTGTCCGAGGGACGCTCACTCACTGTCCGAGGATCACTCAATCAATGTCCAAGTGTCACTCAATGCCTGAGGGTCATTCTGTCTGAGGGTCATTCTGTCTGAGGGTCATTCTGTCTGAGGGTCACTCTCTCTCTGCCTGAGGGCCACTCTGTCTCTGCCTGAGGGCCACTCTCTGTCTGAGGTCCAATCTATTTCTGTCTGAGGGCCACTCTCTTTCTGCCTGAGGGCCACTCTCTCTCTGCCTGAGTGCCACTCTCTCTCTGCCTGAGGGACACTCTCTCTGTCTAAGGGTCACTCTCTCTCTGAGGGTCACTCTCTGTCGGAGGGTCACTCACTTCGTTTGAGGTTCACTCACTATCTGTCCGAGGGACAATCACTCAATGTCCAAGGGTCACTCAATTCCTGAGGGTCATTCTGTCTGAGGGTCACTGCCTCTGAGGTTTATTCTGCCTGAGGTTCACTCACTGTCTGAGGGTCAGTCACTCTTTGTCTGAGGTTTATTTTGTCTGAGGGTTGCTCACTGTCTAGAGGTCAGTCTCTCACTGTCTGTGGGTCACTCACTGTCTATCTGAGGTTTACTCTGTCTAAGGGTCACTCTATATCTGCGGGTCACTCGTTCTTTGTCTGAGTGTCACTCGCTCTTTGTCTGAGGTTCACTCTCTCTCTGTCTGAGGGTCACTCACTCTCTGTCTGAAGGTCACTCTGTCACAGACGGAATTTTACTCTGTCTTTGGGTCACTCACACACTGTCTGTGGTTTATTTTGTCTGAGGGTCACTCACTGTATAAAGGTCAGTCTCTCACGGTCTGAGGGTCACTCTCTGTCTGAAAATCACTCACTGCCTGAGGGCCACTCTCTCTCTGCCTGAGGGCCACTCTCTCTCAGTCTGAGGGCCACTCTCTCTCAGTCTGAGGGCCACTCTCTCTCAGTGTGAGGGCCACTCTCTCTCAGTCTGAGGGCCACTCTCTCTCAGTCTGAGGGCCACTCTCTCTCAGTCTGAGGGCCACTCCCTCTCAGTCTGAGGGCCACTCTCTCTCAGTCTGAGGGCCACTCTCTCTCCATATGAGGGCCACTCTCTCTCCGTCGGGGGGCCACTCTCTCTCTGCCTGAGGGCCACTCTCTATCTGACTGAGGGACAAGCTCTCTCAGTCTGAGGGACACTCTCTCTCAGCCTGAGGGCCACTCTCTCTCTGTCTGAGGGCCACTGTATCTCTCTGTGGGCCACTCCCTCTCTGCCTGAGGGCCACTCTCTCTCTGTCTGATGGCCACTCTCACTCTGTCTGAGGGCCACTCTCTCTCTGTTTGAGGGCCACTCTCTCTCTGTCTGAGGGCCACTCTCTCTCTTTCTGAGGGCCACTCTCTCTCTTTCTGAGGGCCACTCTCTTTCTGCCTGAGGGCCACTCTCTCTCTGCCTGAGGGCCACTCTCTCTCTGCCTGAGGGCCACTCTCTCTCAGTCTGAGGGCCACTCTCTCTCTGTCTGAGCGCCACACTGTCTATGTCTGAGGGCCACTGTCTCTCTGTCTGAGGGCCACTCTCTCTCTGTCTGAGGGCCACTCACTCTCTGTCTGAGGGCCACTCTCTCTCTGTCTGAGGGCCACTCTCTCTCAGTCTGAGGGCCACTCTCTCTGTCTGAGGGCCACTCTCTCTCAGTCTGAGGACCACTCTCTCTCTGTCTGAGGGCCACTCTCTCTCTGTCTGAGGGACACTCTCTCTGTCTGAGGGACACTCTCTCTATCTAAGGGTCACTCTCTGTCTGAGGGTCACTCTCTGTCTGAGGGTCACTCTCTGTCAGAGGGTCACTTCCTTCGTTTGAGGAACACTCACGCTCTGTCCGAGGGACACTCGCTCACTGTCCGAGGGACACTCACTCAATGTCCGAGCGTCACTCACTGCCTGAGTGTCATTCTGTCTGAGGTTTATTCTGCCTGAGGGTCACTCACTGTCTGAGGGTCAGTCACTCTCTGTCTGAGGTTTACTCTGTCTGAGGTTTATTTTGTCTGAGGGTCGATTACTGTCTAAATGTCAGTCTCTCACTGTCTGAGGGTCAGTCACTCTCTGTCTAAGGTTTACTCTGTCTGAGGGACACTCTATATCTGCGGGTCACTCACTCTCTGTCTGAGGGTCACTCGCTCTTTGTCTGAGGTTCACTCACTCACTGTCTGAGGGTCACTCACTCTCTGTCTGAGGGTCACTCTGTCACAGACGGAGGTTAATTCTGTCTTTGGGTCACTCACTCCCTGTCGGAGTTTTATTTTGTCTGAGGGTCACACTGTATAACTGTCAGTCTCTCACTGTCTGAGGGTCACTCTCTGTCTGAAAATCAATCACTGCTTGAGGGTCACTCACTCTCTGTCTGAGGGCCACTCTCAGTCTGACGGCCACTCTCTCTCAGTCTGTGGGCCACTCTCTCTCTGTCTGAGGGCCACTCTCTCTGCCTGAGGATCACTGTCTCTGTCTAAGGGTCACTCTCAATCTGAGGGTCACTCTCTCTCAGTCTGATGGTCACTCTCTCTCAGTCTGATGGCCACTCTCTCTCTGTCTGAGGGCCACTCTCTCTCTTTCTGAGGGCCACTCTCTCTCTTTCTGAGGGCCACTCTCTTTCTGCCTGAGGGCCACTCTCTCTCTGCCTGAGGGCCACTCTCTCTCTGCCTGAGGGCCACTCTCTCTCAGTCTGAGGGCCACTCTCTCTCTGTCTGAGCGCCACACTGTCTATGTCTGAGGGCCACTGTCTCTCTGTCTGAGGGCCACTCTCTCTCTGTCTGAGGGCCACTCACTCTCTGTCTGAGGGCCACTCTCTCTCTGTCTGAGGGCCACTCTCTCTCAGTCTGAGGGCCACTCTCTCTGTCTGAGGGCCACTCTCTCTCAGTCTGAGGACCACTCTCTCTCTGTCTGAGGGCCACTCTCTCTCTGTCTGAGGGACACTCTCTCTGTCTGAGGGACACTCTCTCTATCTAAGGGTCACTCTCTGTCTGAGGGTCACTCTCTGTCTGAGGGTCACTCTCTGTCAGAGGGTCACTTCCTTCGTTTGAGGAACACTCACGCTCTGTCCGAGGGACACTCGCTCACTGTCCGAGGGACACTCACTCAATGTCCGAGCGTCACTCACTGCCTGAGTGTCATTCTGTCTGAGGTTTATTCTGCCTGAGGGTCACTCACTGTCTGAGGGTCAGTCACTCTCTGTCTGAGGTTTACTCTGTCTGAGGTTTATTTTGTCTGAGGGTCGATTACTGTCTAAATGTCAGTCTCTCACTGTCTGAGGGTCAGTCACTCTCTGTCTAAGGTTTACTCTGTCTGAGGGACACTCTATATCTGCGGGTCACTCACTCTCTGTCTGAGGGTCACTCGCTCTTTGTCTGAGGTTCACTCACTCACTGTCTGAGGGTCACTCACTCTCTGTCTGAGGGTCACTCTGTCACAGACGGAGGTTAATTCTGTCTTTGGGTCACTCACTCCCTGTCGGAGTTTTATTTTGTCTGAGGGTCACACTGTATAACTGTCAGTCTCTCACTGTCTGAGGGTCACTCTCTGTCTGAAAATCAATCACTGCTTGAGGGTCACTCACTCTCTGTCTGAGGGCCACTCTCAGTCTGACGGCCACTCTCTCTCAGTCTGTGGGCCACTCTCTCTCTGTCTGAGGGCCACTCTCTCTGCCTGAGGATCACTGTCTCTGTCTAAGGGTCACTCTCAATCTGAGGGTCACTCTCTCTCAGTCTGATGGTCACTCTCTCTCAGTCTGATGGCCGCTCTCTCTCTGTCCGAGGGACACTCACTCACTGTCCGAGGGACACTCACTCAATGTCCGAGCGTCACTCACTGCCTGAGAGTCATTCTGTCTGAGGTTTATTCTGCCTGAGGGTCAGTCACTGTCTGAGGCTCAGTCACTCTCTGTCTGAGGTTTACTCTGTCTGAGGGTCGATTACTGTCTAAATGTCAGTCTCTCACTGTCTGAGGGTCAGTCACTCACTGTCTAAGGTTTACTCTGTCTGAGGGTCACTCTGTATCAGCGGGTCACTCGCTCTTTATCTGAGTGTCACTCGCTCTCTGTCTGAGGTTCACTCATTCTCTGTCTGTGGGTCATTCACTCTCTGTGTGAGGGTCACGCTGTCACAGACGGAGGTTTACTCTGTCTTTGGGTCACTCACTCCCTGTCTGAGGTTTATTTTGTCTGAGGATCACTCACTGTATAAAGGTCAGTCTCTCACTGTCTGAGGGTCACTCTCTGTCTGAAAATCACTCACCGCCTGAGGGTCACTCTCTCTCTGCCTGAGGGCCACTCACTCTCTGCCTGATGGCCACTCTCTCTCTGCCTGAGGGCCACTCTCTCCTGCCTGAGGGCCACTCTCTCTCTTCCTGAGGGCCACTCTCTCTCTTCCTGAGTGCCACTCTCTCTCTGCCTGAGGGCCTCTCTCTCTCTGCCTGAGGGCCACTCTCTCTCTGCCTGAGGGCCACTCTCTCTGAGGGCCACTCTCTTTCCGTCTGAAGGCCACTCTCTTTGTGTCTGAGTGCCCCTGTCTCTCTTTCTGAGGGCCACTCTCTCTGTCTGTCACTGTCTGTCTGAGGGTCTCTCTCTGTCTGAGGGTGACTCTCTGTCGGAGGGTCACTCTCTGTCGGAGGGTCACTCTCTGTCGGAGCGTCACTCACTTCGTTTGAGGGTCACTCACGCTCTGTCCGAGGGACACTTACTCACTGTCCGAGGGTCACTCACTCAATGTCTGAGGGTCACTCACTGCCTGAGGGTCATTCTGTCTGAGTGTCATTCTCTCTGAGGTTTATTCTGCCTGAGAGTCACTCACTTTCCGAAGGTCAGTCTCTCTCTGTCTGAGGTTTACTCTGTCTGAGGGTCACTCTGTATCTGCGGGTCAATCGCTCTTTGTCTGAGTGTCACTCGCTCTTTGTCTGAGGTTCACTCACTTTCTGTCTGAGGGTCATTCCCCATCTGTCTGAGGGTCACTCACTCTCTGTCTGAGGGTCACTCTGTCACAGACGGATGTTTACTCTGTCTTTGGATCACTCACTCCCTGTCTGTGGTTTATTTTGTCTGAGGGTCACTCACTGTATAAAGTTCAGTCTCTCACTGTCTGAGGGTCACTCTCTGTCTGAAAATCACTCACTGCCTGAGGGTCACTCACTCTCTGCCTGAGGATCACTCTCTCTCTGCCTGAGGTTCAGTCTCTCTCTGCCTGAGGGCCACTCTCTCTCTGCCTGAGGGCCACTCTCTCTCTGCCTGAGGGCCACTCTCTCTCAGTCTGCGGGCCACTCATTTTCAGTCTGAGGGCCACTCTCTCTCAGTCTGTGGGCCACTCTCTCTCTGTCTGAGTGCCCCTCTCTCTCAGTCTGAGGGCCTCTCTCTCTCTCCCTGCGGACCACTCCCTCTCAGTCTGAGGGCCACTCTCTCTCTGTCTGAGGGCCACCTCTCTCTGTCTGAGGGCCACTCTCTCTCTGCCTGAGGCCACTCTATGCCTGAGGGCCACTCTCTCTCTGTCTGAGGGCCTCTCTCTCTCTGTCTGAGGGCCACTCTATCTCTGTCTGAGGGCCACACTCTCTCAGTCTGAGGGCCACTCTCTCTCAGTCTTAGGGCCACTCTCTCTCAGTCTGAGGGCCACTCTCTCTCAGTCTGAGGGCCACTCTCTCTCAGTCTGAGGGCCACTCTCACTCTGTCTGAGGGCCACTCTCTCTGCCTGAGGATCACTGTCTCTGTCTAAGGGTCACTCTCAATCTGAGGGTCACTCTCTCTCAGTCTGATGGTCACTCTCTCTCAGTCTGATGGCCGCTCTCTCTCTGTCCGAGGGACACTCACTCACTGTCTGAGGGACACTCACTCAATGTCCGAGCGTCACTCACTGCCTGAGGGTCATTCTGTCTGAGGTTTATTCTGCCTGAGGGTCAGTCACTGTCTGAGGCTCAGTCACTCTGTGTCTGAGGTTTACTCTGTCTGAGGGTCGATTACTGTCTAAATGTCAGTCTCTCACTGTCTGAGGGTCAGTCACTCTCTGTCTAAGGTTTACTCTGTCTGAGGGACACTCTATATCTGCGGGTCACTCGCTCTTTGTCTGAGTGTCACTCGCTCTTTGTCTAAGGTTCACTCACTCTCTGTCTGAGGGTCACTCACTCTCTGTCTGAGGGTCACTGTCTCAGATGGCAGTTTACTCTGTCTTTGGGTCACTCACTCCCTGTCTGAGGTTTATTTTGTCTGAGGATCACTCACTGTATAAAGGTCAGTCTCTCACTGTCTGAGGGTCACTCTCTGTCTGAAAATTACTCACTGCCTGAGGGTCACTCACTCTCTGCCTGAGGGTCACTCACTCTCTGCCTGAGGGTCACTCTCTCTCTGCCTGAGGGCCACTCTCTCTCTGCTTGAGGGCCAATCTCTCTTTGCCTGTGGGCCACTCTCTATCTCTCTGAGGGACACTGTCTCTCTCTGAGGGCCACTCTCGGTCTGAGGGGTCACTCACTGTCAGAGGGTCATTCTCTGTCGGAGGGTCACTCACTTCATTTGAGGGTCATTCACGCTCTGTCCGAGGGACGCTCACACTGTCCGAGGATCACTCAATCAATGTCCAAGTGTCACTCAATGCCTGAGGGTCATTCTGTCTGAGGGTCATTCTGTCTGAGGGTCATTCTGTCTGAGGGTCACTCTCTCTCTGCCTGAGGGCCACTCTGTCTCTGCCTGAGGGCCACTCTCTGTCTGAGGTCCAATCTATTTCTGTCTGAGGGCCACACCCTTTCTGCCTGAGGGCCACTCTCTCTCTGCCTGAGTGCCACTCTCTCTCTGCCTGAGGGACACTCTCTCTGTCTAAGGGTCACTCTCTCTCTGAGGGTCACTCTCTGTCGGAGGGTCACTCACTTCGTTTGAGGTTCACTCACTATCTGTCCGAGGGACAATCACTCAATGTCCAAGGGTCACTCAATTCCTGAGGGTCATTCTGTCTGAGGGTCACTGCCTCTGAGGTTTATTCTGCCTGAGGTTCACTCACTGTCTGAGGGTCAGTCACTCTTTGTCTGAGGTTTATTTTGTCTGAGGGTTGCTCACTGTCTAGAGGTCAGTCTCTCACTGTCTGTGGGTCACTCACTGTCTATCTGAGGTTTACTCTGTCTAAGGGTCACTCTATATCTGCGGGTCACTCGTTCTTTGTCTGAGTGTCACTCGCTCTTTGTCTGAGGTTCACTCTCTCTCTGTCTGAGGGTCACTCACTCTCTGTCTGAAGGTCACTCTGTCACAGACGGAATTTTACTCTGTCTTTGGGTCACTCACACACTGTCTGAGGTTTATTATGTCTGAGGGTCACTCACTGTATAAAGGTCAGTCTCTCACGGTCTGAGGGTCACTCTCTGTCTGAAAATCACTCACTGCCTGAGGGCCACTCTCTCTCTGCCTGAGGGCCACTCTCTCTCAGTCTGAGGGCCACTCTCTCTCAGTCTGAGGGCCACTCTCTCTCAGTGTGAGGGCCACTCTCTCTCAGTCTGAGGGCCACTCCCTCTCAGTCTGAGGGCCACTCCCTCTCAGTCTGAGGGCCACTCCCTCTCAGTCTGAGGGCCACTCCCTCTCAGTCTGAGGGCCACTCTCTCTCAGTCTGAGGGCCACTCTCTCTCAGTCTGAGGGCCACTCTCTCTCCACATGAGGGCCACTCTCTCTCCGTCGGGGGGCTACTCTCTCTCTGCCTGAGGGCCACTCTCTATCTGACTGAGGGACAAGCTCTCTCAGTCTGAGGGACACTCTCTCTCAGCCTGAGGGCCACTCTCTCTCTGTCTGAGGGCCACTGTATCTCTCTCTGTGGGCCACTCACACTCTGCCTGAGGGCCACTCTCTCTCTGCCTGAGGGCCACTCTCTCTCTGCCTGAGGGCCACTCTCTCTCTGTCTGATGGCCACTCTCACTCTGTCTGAGGGCCACTCTCTCTCTGTTTGAGGGCCACTCTCTCTCTGTCTGAGGGCCACTCTCTCTCTTTCTGAGGGCCACTCTCTCTCTTTCTGAGGGCCACTCTCTTTCTGCCTGAGGGCCACTCTCTCTCTGCCTGAGGGCCACTCTCTCTCTGCCTGAGGGCCACTCTCTCTCTGCCTGAGGGCCACTCTCTCTCAGTCTGAGGGCCACTCTCTCTCTGTCTTAGCGCCACACTGTCTGTGTCTGAGGGCCACTGTCTCTCTGTCTGAGGGCCACTCTCTCTCTGTCTGAGGGCCACTCTCTCTCTGTCTGAGGGCCACTCTCTCTCAGTCTGAGGGCCACTCTCTCTGTCTGAGGGCCACTCTCTCTCAGTCTGAGGACCACTCTCTCTCTGTCTGAGGGCCACTCTCTCTCTGTCTGAGGGACACTCTCTCTGTCTGAGGGACACTCTCTCTATCTAAGGGTCACTCTCTGTCTGAGGGTCACTCTCTGTCTGAGGGTCACTCTCTGTCAGAGGGTCACTTCCTTCGTTTGAGGAACACTCACGCTCTGTCCGAGGGACACTCGCTCACTGTCCGAGGGACACTCACTCAATGTCCGAGCGTCACTCACTGCCTGAGTGTCATTCTGTCTGAGGTTTATTCTGCCTGAGGGTCACTCACTGTCTGAGGGTCAGTCACTCTCTGTCTGAGGTTTACTCTGTCTGAGGTTTATTTTGTCTGAGGGTCGATTACTGTCTAAATGTCAGTCTCTCACTGTCTGAGGGTCAGTCACTCTCTGTCTAAGGTTTACTCTGTCTGAGGGACACTCTATATCTGCGGGTCACTCACTCTCTGTCTGAGGGTCACTCGCTCTTTGTCTGAGGTTCACTCACTCACTGTCTGAGGGTCACTCACTCTCTGTCTGAGGGTCACTCTGTCACAGACGGAGGTTAATTCTGTCTTTGGGTCACTCACTCCCTGTCGGAGTTTTATTTTGTCTGAGGGTCACACTATATAACTGTCAGTCTCTCACTGTCTGAGGGTCACTCTCTGTCTGAAAATCAATCACTGCTTGAGGGTCACTCACTCTCTGTCTGAGGGCCACTCTCAGTCTGACGGCCACTCTCTCTCAGTCTGTGGGCCACTCTCTCTCTGTCTGAGGGCCACACTCTTTCCGTCTGAGGGCCACACACTTTGTTTCTGATGGCCACTCTCTCTCTGTCTGAGGGCCACTCCCATCTGTCTGAGTGTCACTGTCTGTCTGAGGGTCACTCTCTGTCTGAGGGTCACTCTCTGTCGGACGGTCACTCTCTTTCTGTCTGAGGGCCACTCTCTATCTGTCTGAGGGCCACTCTCTCTCTGCTTGAGGTCCACTCTCTCTCTGCCTGAGTGCCACTCTCTCTCTGTCTGAGGGCCACTCACTCTCTGCCTGAGGGCCACTCTCTCTCTGTCTGAGGGCCACTCTCTCTCTGTCTGAGGGACACTCTCTCTGTCTAAGGGTCACTCTCTCTCTGAGGGTCACTCTAACTCTCAGGGTCACTCTCTGTCGGAGGGTCACTCACTTCTTTTTAGGGTCACTCACGCTCTGTCCGAGGGACATTCAATCAATGTCCGAGGGTCACTCAATGCCTGAGGGACATTCTGTCTGAGGGTCACTCCCTCTGAGGTTTATTCTGCATGATGTTCACTCACTATCTGAGGGTCAGTCACTCCCTGTCTGAGGTTTACTCTGTCTGAGGTTTATTTTGTCTGAGGGTCGCTCACTGTCTAAAGGTCAGTCTCTCACTGTCTATGGGTCACTCAATGTCGATCTGAGGTTTACACTGTCTGAGGGTCACGCTATATCTGTGGGTCACTCGCTCTTTGTCTGAGTGTCACTCGCTCTTTGTCTGAGGTTCACTCTCTGTCTGAGGGTCACTCACTTTCTGTCTGAAGGTCACTCTGTCACAGACGGAGGTTTACTCTGTTTTTGGGTCACTCACACCCTGTCTGAGGTTTATTTTGTCTGAGGGTCACTCACTGTATAAAGGTCAGTCTCTCACTGTCTGAGGGTCGCTCTCTGTCTGAAAATCACTCACTGCCTGAGGGCCACTCCCTCTCTGCCTGAGGGCCACTCTCTCTCTGCCTGAGGGCCACTCGCTCTCTCCCTGAGGGCCACTCGCTCTCTCCCTGAGGGCCACTCTCTCTCAGTCTGAGGGCCACTCTCTCTCAGTCTGAGGGACACTCTCTCTCAGTCTGAGGGCTACACTCTCTCATTCTGAGGGCCACTCTCTCTAAGTCTGAGGGACACTCTCTCTCTGCCTGAGGGCCACTCGCTCTCTCCCTGAGGGCCACTCTCTCTCAGTCTGAGGGCCACTCTCTCTCAGTCTGAGGGACACTCTCTCTCAGTCTGAGGGCCACACTCTCTCATTCTGAGGGCCACTCTCTCTAAGTCTGAGGGACACTCTCTCTCAGTCTGAGGACCACTCTCTCTCTGTCTGAGGGCCACTCTCTCTCTGTCTGAGGGACACTCTCTCTGTCTGAGGGACACTCTCTCTGTCTGAGGGACACTCTCTCTATCTAAGGGTCACTCTCTGTCTGAGAGTCACTCTCTGTCTGAGGGTCTCTCTCTGTCAGAGTGTCACTTCCTTCGTTTGAGGAACACTCACGCTCTGTCCGAGGGACACTCACTCACTGTCCGAGCGACACTCACTCAATTTCCGAGCGTCACTCACTGCCTGAGGGTCATTCTGTCTGATGTTTATTCTGCCTGAGGGTCACTCACTGTCTGAGGGTCAGTCACTCTCTGTCTGAGGTTTACTCTGTCTGAGGTTTATTTTGTCTGAGGGTCGATTACTGTCTAAATGTCAATCTCTCACTGTCTGAGGGTCAGTCACTCTCTGTCTAAGGTTTACTCTGTCTGAGGGACACTCTATATCTGCGGGTCACTCGCTCTTTGTCTGAGTGTCACTCGCTCTTTGTCTAAGATTCACTCACTCTCTGTCTGAGGGTCACTCACTCTCTGTCTGAGGGTCACTGTCTCAGATGGCAATTTACTCTGTCTTTGGGTCACTCACTCCCAGTCTGAGGTTTATTTTGTCTGAGGGTCACTCACTGTATAAAGGTCAGTCTCTCACTGTCTGAGGGTCACTCTCTGTCTGAAAATTACTCACTGCCTGAGGGTCACTCTCTTTCTGCCTGAGGGCCACTCTCTCTCTGCCTGAAGGCCAATCTCTCTGTCTGAGGGCCACTCTCTCTGTCAGAGGGACACTCTCTCTATCTGAGCGTCACTCTCTGTCTGAGGGTCACTCTCTGTCAGAGGGTCACTTCCTTCGTTTGAGGAACTCTCACGCTCTGTCCGAGGGACACTCACTCACTGTCCGAGGGACACTCACTCAATGTCCGAGCGTCACTCACTGCCTGAGGGTCATTCTGTCTGAGGTTTATTCTGCATGAGGGTCACTCACTGTCTGAGGGTCAGTCACACTCTGTCTGAGGTTTACTCTGTCTGAGGTTTATTTTGTCTGAGGGTCGATTACTGTCTAAATGTCAGTCTCTCACTGTCTGAGGGTCAGTCACTCACTGTCTAAGGTTTACTCTGTCTGAGGGACACTCTATATCTGAGGGTCACTCGCTCTTTGTCTGAGTGTCACTCGCTCTTGGTCTGAGTGTCACTCGCTCTTTGTCTAAGGTTCACTCACTCTCTGTCTGAGGGTCATTCACTCTCTGTCTGAGGGTCACTGTCTCAGATGGCAGTTTACTCTGTCTTTGGGTCACTCACTCCCTGTCTGAGGTTTATTTTGTCTGAGGTTCACTCACTGTATAAACGTCAGTCTCTCACTGTCTGAGGGTCACTCTCTGTCTGAAAATTACTCACTGCCTGAGGGTCACTTACTCTCTGCCTGAGGGTCACTCACTCTCTGCCTGAGGGCCACTCTCTCTCTGCCTGAGGGCCACTCTCTCTCCACATGAGGGCCACTCTCTCTCCGTCGGGGGGCCACTCTCTCTCTGCCTGAGGGCCACTCTCTATCTGACTGAGGGACAAGCTCTCTCAGTCTGAGGGACACTCTCTCTCAGCCTGAGGGCCACTCTCTCTCTGTCTGAGGGCCACTGTATCTCTCTCTGTGGGCCACTCCCTCTCTGCCTGAGGGCCACTCTCTCTCTGCCTGAGGGCCACTCTCTCTCTGCCTGAGGGCCACTCTCTCTCTGTCTGATGGCCACTCTCACTCTGTCTGAGGGCCACTCTCTCTCTGTTTGAGGGCCACTCTCTCTCTGTTTGAGGGCCACTCTCTCTCTGTCTGAGGGCCACTCTCTCTCTTTCTGAGGGCCACTCTCTTTCTGCCTGAGGGCCACTCTCTCTCTGCCTGAGGGCCACTCTCTCTCAGTCTGAGGGCCACTCTCTCATTGTCTGAGCGCCACACTGTCTATGTCTGAGGGCCACTGTCTCTCTGTCTTAGGGCCACTCTCTCTCTGTCTGAGGGCCACTCTCTCTCAGTCTGAGGGCCACTCTCTCTGTCTGAGGGCCACTCTCTCTCAGTCTGAGGACCACTCTCTCTCTGTCTGAGGGCCACTCTCTCTCTGTCTGAGGGACACTCTCTCTGTCTGAGGGACACTCTCTCTATCTAAGGGTCACTCTCTGTCTGAGGGTCACTCTCTGTCTGAGGGTCACTCTCTGTCAGAGGGTCACTTCCTTCGTTTGAGGAACACTCACGCTCTGTCCGAGGGACACGCGCTCACTGTCCGAGGGACACTCACTCAATGTCCGAGCGTCACTCACTGCCTGAGTGTCATTCTGTCTGAGGTTTATTCTGCCTGAGGGTCACTCACTGTCTGAGGGTCAGTCACTCTCTGTCTGAGGTTTACTCTGTCTGAGGTTTATTTTCTCTGAGGGTCGATTACTGTCTAAATGTCAGTCTCTCACTGTCTGAGGGTCAGTCACTCTCTGTCTAAGGTTTACTCTGTCTGAGGGACACTCTATATCTGCGGGTCACTCACTCTCTGTCTGAGGGTCACTCGCTCTTTGTCTGAGGTTCACTCACTCACTGTCTGAGGGTCACTCACTCTCTGTCTGAGGGTCACTCTGTCACAGACGGAGGTTAATTCTGTCTTTGGGTCACTCACTCCCTGTCGGAGTTTTATTTTGTCTGAGGGTCACACTGTATAACTGTCAGTCTCTCACTGTCTGAGGGTCACTCTCTGTCTGAAAATCAATCACTGCTTGAGGGTCACTCACTCTCTGTCTGAGGGTCACTCACTCTCTGTCTGAGGGCCACTCTCAGTCTGACGGCCACTCTCTCTCAGTCTGTGGGCCACTCTCTCTCTGTCTGAGGGCCACACTCTTTCCGTCTGAGGGCCACACACTTTGTTTCTGATGGCCACTCTCTCTCTGTCTGAGGGCCACTCCCATCTGTCTGAGTGTCACTGTCTGTCTGAGGGTCACTCTCTGTCTGAGGGTCACTCTCTGTCGGACGGTCACTCTCTTTCTGTCTGAGGGCCACTCTCTATCTGTCTGAGGGCCACTCTCTCTCTGCTTGAGGTCCACTCTCTCTCTGCCTGAGTGCCACTCTCTCTCTGTCTGAGGGCCACTCACTCTCTGCCTGAGGGCCACTCTCTCTCTGTCTGAGGGCCACTCTCTCTCTGTCTGAGGGACACTCTCTCTGTCTAAGGGTCACTCTCTCTCTGAGGGTCACTCTATCTCTCAGGGTCACTCTCTGTCGGAGGGTCACTCACTTCTTTTTAGGGTCACTCACGCTCTGTCCGAGGGACATTCAATCAATGTCCGAGGGTCACTCAATGCCTGAGGGACATTCTGTCTGAGGGTCACTCCCTCTGAGGTTTATTCTGCATGATGTTCACTCACTATCTGAGGGTCAGTCACTCCCTGTCTGAGGTTTGCTCTGTCTGAGGTTTATTTTGTCTGAGGGTCGCTCACTGTCTAAAGGTCAGTCTCTCACTGTCTATGGGTCACTCAATGTCTATCTGAGGTTTACACTGTCTGAGGGTCACGCTATATCTGTGGGTCACTCGCTCTTTGTCTGAGTGTCACTCGCTCTTTGTCTGAGGTTCACTCTCTGTCTGAGGGTCACTCACTTTCTGTCTGAAGGTCGCTCTGTCACAGACGGAGGTTTACTCTGTCTTTGGGTCACTCACCCCCTGTCTGAGGTTTATTTTGTCTGAGGGTCACTCACTGTATAAAGGTCAGTCTCTCACTGTCTGAGGGTCGCTCTCTGTCTGAAAATCACTCACTGCCTGAGGGCCACTCCCTCTCTGCCTGAGGGCCACTCTCTCTCTGCCTGAGGGCCACTCGCTCTCTCCCTGAGGGCCACTCTCTCTCAGTCTGAGGGCCACTCTCTCTCAGTCTGAGGGACACTCTCTCTCAGTCTGAGGGCCACACTCTCTCATTCTGAGGGCCACTCTCTCTAAGTCTGAGGGCCACTCTCTCTCAGTCTGAGGGACACTCTCTCTCAGTCTGAGGGCCACACTCTCTCAGTCTAAGGGCCACTCTCTCTCAGTCTGAGGGCCACTCTCTCTCAGTCTGAGGGCCACTCTCAGTCTGAGGACCACTCTCTCTCAGTCTGAGGGCCACTCTCTCTCAGTCTGAGGACCACTCTCTCTCTGTCTGAGGGCCACTCTCTCTCTGTCTGAGGGACACTCTCTCTCTGTCTGAGGGACACTCTCTCTGTCTGAGGGACAATCTCTCTATCTAAGGGTCACTCTCTGTCTGAGAGTCACTCTCTGTCTGAGGGTCACTCTCTGTCAGAGTGTCACTTCCTTCGTTTGAGGAACACTCACGCTCTGTCCGAGGGACACTCACTCACTGTCCGAGGGACACTCACTCAATTTCCGAGCGTCACTCACTGCCTGAGGGTCATTCTGTCTGAGGTTTACTCTGTCTGAGGTTTATTTTGTCTGAGGGTCGATTACTGTCTAAATGTCAATCTCTCACTGTCTGAGGGTCAGTCACTCTCTGTCTAAGGTTTACTCTGTCTGAGGGACACTCTATATCTGCGGGTCACTCGCTCTTTGTCTGAGTGTCACTCGCTCTTTGTCTAAGGTTCACTCATTCTCTGTCTGAGGGTCACTCACTCTCTGTCTGAGGGTCACTGTCTCAGATGGCAGTTTACTCTGTCTTTGGGTCACTCACTCCCTGTCTGAGGTTTATTTTGTCTGAGGGTCACTCACTGTATAAAGGTCAGTCTCTCACTGTCTGAGGGTCACTCTCTGTCTGAAAATTACTCACTGCCTGAGGGTCACTCTCTCTCTGCCTGAGGGCCACTCTCTCTCTGCCTGAAGGCCAATCTCTCTGTCTGAGGGCCACTCTCTCTGTCAGAGGGACACTCTCTCTATCTGAGCGTCACTCTCTGTCTGAGGGTCACTCTCTGTCAGAGGGTCACTTCCTTCGTTTGAGGAACTCTCACGCTCTGTCCGAGGGACACTCACTCACTGTCCGAGGGACACTCACTCAATGTCCGAGCGTCACTCACTGCCTGAGGGTCATTCTGTCTGAGGTTTATTCTGCATGAGGGTCACTCACTGTCTGAGGGTCAGTCACACTCTGTCTGAGGTTTACTCTGTCTGAGGTTTATTTTGTCTGAGGGTCGATTACTGTCTAAATGTCAGTCTCTCACTGTCTGAGGGTCAGTCACTCACTGTCTAAGGTTTACTCTGTCTGAGGGACACTCTATATCTGCGGGTCACTCGCTCTTTGTCTGAGTGTCACTCGCTCTTGGTCTGAGTGTCACTCGCTCTTTGTCTAAGGTTCACTCACTCTCTGTCTGAGGGTCACTCACTCTCTGTCTGAGGGTCACTGTCTCAGATGGCAGTTTACTCTGTCTTTGGGTCACTCACTCCCTGTCTGAGGTTTATTTTGTCTGAGGTTCACTCACTGTATAAACGTCAGTCTCTCACTGTCTGAGGGTCACTCTCTGTCTGAAAATTACTCACTGCCTGAGGGTCACTTACTCTCTGCCTGTGGGTCACTCACTCTCTGCCTGAGGGTCACTCTCTCTCTGCCTGAGGGCCACTCTCTCTCTGCTTGAGGGCCAATCTCTCTCTGCCTGTGGGCCACTCTCTATCTCTCTGAGGGACACTGTCTCTCTCTGAGGGCCACTCTCTTTCTGAGGCGTCACTCTCTGTCGGAGGGTTATTCTCTGTCGGAGGGTCACTCACTTCATTTGAAGGTCATTTACGCTCTGTCCGAGGGACACTCACTCACTGTCCGAGGATCACTCAATCAATGTCCAACTGTCACTCAATGCCTGAGGGTCATTCTGTGTGAGGGTCATTCTGCCTGAGGGCCACTCTGTCTCTGTCTGAGGGCCACTCTCTGTCTGAGGGCCAATCTATTTCTGTCTAAGGGCCACTCTCTTTCTGCCTGAGGGCCACTCTCTCTCTGTCTGAGGGCCACTCTCTCTGCTTGACGTCCACTCTCTATCTGCCTGAGTGCCACTCTCTCTCTGCCTGAGTGCCACTTTCTCTCTGCCTGAGGGCCACTCTCTCTCTGTCTGAGGGACACTCTCTCTGTCTAAGTGTCACTCTCTCTCTGAGGGTCACTCTCTGTCGGAGGGTCACTCACTTCGTTTGAGGGTCACTCACTTCGTTTGAGGGTCACTCACGCTCTGTCCGAGGGACACTCACTCAATGTCCAAGCGTCACTCACTTCCTGAGGGTCATTCTGTCTGAGGGTCACTGCCTCTGAGGTTTATTCTGCATGAGGTTCACTCACTGTCTGAGGGTCAGTCACTCTCTGAGGTTTATTTTGTCTGAGGGTTGCTCACTGTCTAGAGGTCAGTCTCTCACTCTCTGTGGGTCACTCACTGTCTATCTGAGGTTTACTCTGTCTGAGGGTCACTCTATATCTGCGGGTCACTCGCTCTTTGTCTGAGTTTCACTCTCTCTATGTCTGAGGGTCACTCACTCTCTGTCTGAAGGTCACTCTGTCACAGACGGAAATTTACTCTGTCTTTGGGTCACTCACACCCTGTCTGAGGTTTATTTTGTCTGAGGGTCACTCACTGTATAAAGGTCAGTCTCTCACTGTCTGAGGGTCACTCTCTGTCTGAAAATCACTCACTGCCTGAAGGCCACTCTCTCTCTCCCTGAGGGACACTCTCTCTCAGTCTGAGGGCCACACTCTCTCAGTCTGAGGTTCACTCTCTCTCAGTCAAAGGGCCACTCTCTCTCCGTCTGAGGGCCACTCTCTCTCCACATGAGAGCCACTCTCTCTCCACATGAGGGCCACTCTCTCTCCGTCGGGGGGCCACTCTCTCTCTGCCTGAGGGCCACTCTCTCTCTGCCTGAGGGCCACTCTCTCTCTGCCTGAGGGCCACTCTCTCTCTGCCTGAGGGCCACTCTCTCTCTGCCTGAGGGCCTCTCTCTCTCTGCCTGAGGGCCACTCTTTCTCTGTCTGATGGCCACTCTCACTCTGTCTGAGGGCCACTCTCTCTCTGTTTGAGGGCCAGTCTCTCTCTGTCTGAGGGCCACTCTCTCTCTTTCTAAGGGCCACTCTCTTTCTGCCTGAGGGTCACTCTCTTTCTGCCTGAGGACCACTCTCTCTCTGTCTGAGGGCCACTCTCTCTATCTAAGGGTCACTCTCTCTGTCTGAGAGTCACTCTCTGTTTGAGGGTCACTCTCTGTCAGAGGGTCACTTCCTTCGTTTGAGGAACACTCACGCTCTGTCCGAGGGACACTCACTCACTGTCCGAGGGACACTCACTCACTGTCCGATGGACACTCACTCAATGTCCGAGCGTCACTCTCTGCCTGAGTGTCATTCTGTCTGAGGTTTATTCTGCCTGAGGGTCACTCACTGTCTGAGGGTCACTCACTCTCTGTCTGAGGGTCACTCTGTCACAGACGGAGGTTTACTCTGTCTTTGGGTCACTCACTCCCTGTCGGAGTTTTCTTTTGTCTGAGGGTCACACTGTATAAATGTCAGTCTCTCACTGTCTGAGGGTCACTCTCTGTCTGAAAATCAATCACTGCCTGAGGGTCACTCACTATCTGTGTGAGGGTCACTCACTCTCTGTCTGAGGGCCACTCTCAGTCTGACGGCCACTCTCTCTCAGTCTGTGGGCCACTCTCTCTCTGTCTGAGGGCCACACTCTTTCCGTCTGAGGGCCACACACTTTGTTTCTGATGGCCACTCTCTCTCTGTCTGAGGGCCACTCCCATCTGTCTGAGTGTCATTGTCTGTCTGAGGGTCACTCTCTGTCTGAGGGTCACTCTCTGTCTGAGGGTCACTCTCTGTCGGACGGTCACTCTCTTTCTGTCTGAGGGCCACTCTCTATCTGTCTGAGGGCCACTCTCTCTCTGCTTGAGGTCCACTCTCTCTCTGCCTGAGTGCCACTCTCTCTCTCTGTCTGATGGCCACTCTCTCTCTGTCTGAGGGACACTCTCTCTGTCTAAGGGTCACTCTCTCTCTGAGGGTCACTCTATCTCTGAGGGTCACTCTCTGTCGGAGGGTCACTCACTTCTTTTCAGGGTCACTCACGCTCTGTCCGAGGGACATTCAATCAATGTCCGAGGGTCACTCAATGCCTGAGGGACATTCTGTCTGAGGGTCACTCCCTCTGAGGTTTATTCTGCATGAGGTTCACTCACTATCTGAGGGTCAGTCACTCCCTGTCTGAGGTTTACTCTGTCTGAGGTTTATTTTGTCTGAGGGTCGCTCACTGTCTAAAGGTCAGTCTCTCACTGTCTGAGGGTCACTCAATGTCTATCTGAGATTTACACTGTCTGAGGGTCACGCTATATCTGTGGGTCACTCGCTCTTTGTCTGAGTGTCACTCGCTCTTTGTCTGAGGTTCACTCTCTGTCTGAGGGTCACTCACCTTCTGTCTGAAGGTCACTCAGTCACAGACGGAGGTTTACTCTGTCTTTGGGTCACTCACACCCTGTCTGAGGTTTATTTTGTCTGAGGGTCACTCACTGTATAAAGGTCAGTCTCTCACTGTCTGAGGGTCACTCTCTGTCTGAAAATCACTCACTGCCTGAGGGCCACTCCCTCTCTGCCTGAGGGCCACTCTCTCTCTGTCTGAGGGCCACTCTCTCTTTCTGAGGGCCACTCTCTTTCCGTCTGAGGGCCACTCTCTTTCCGTCTGAGGGCCACTCTCTTTGTGTCTGAGTGCCACTCTCAATCTGTCTGAGGGACACTCTCTCTGTCTGAGGTTCACTCTTTGTCTGAGGGTCACTCTCTGTCGGAGGGTCACTCTCTGTCGGAGGGTCACTCACTTCGTTTGAGGGTCACTCACGTGCTGTCCGAGGGACACTTACTCACTGTCTGAGGGTCACTCACTCAATGTCTGAGGGTCACTCATTTCGTTTGAGTGTCATTCTGTCTGAGGGTCATTCTCTCTGAGGTTTATTCTGCCTGAGGGTCACTCACTGTCTGAGGGTCAGTCACTCTCTTTCTGTGGTTTACTCTGTCTGCGGTTTATTTTGTCTGAGGGTCGATTACTGTCTACAGGTCAGTCTCTCACTGTCTGAGGGTCACTCACTGTCTATCTGAGGTTTACTCTGTCTGAGGGGCACTCTGTATCTGCGGGTCACTCGCTCTTTGTCTGAGTGTCACTCGCTCTTTGTCTAAGGTTCACTCACTCTCTGTCTGAGGGTCACTCACTCTCTGTCTGAGGGTCACTGTCTCAGATGGCAGTTTACTCTGTCTTTGGGTCACTCACTCCCTGTCTGAGGTTTATTTTGTCTGAGGGTCACTCACTGTATAAAGGTCAGTCTCTCACTGACTGAGGGTCACTCTCTGTCTGAAAATTACTCACTGCCTGAGGGACACTCACTCTCTGCCTGAGGGTCACTCACTCTCTGCCTGAGGGTCACTCTCTATCTGCCTGAGGGCCACTCTCTCTCTGCTTGTGGGCCAATCTCTCTCTGCCTGTGGGCCACTCTCTATCTCTCTGAGGGACACCGTCTCTCTCTGAGGGCCACTCTCTTTCTGAGACGTCACTCTCTGTCGGAGGGTCATTCTCTGTCGGAGGGTCACTCACTTCATTTGAAGGTCATTTACGCTCTGTCCGAGGGACGCTCACTCACTGTCCGAGGATCACTCAATCAATGTCCAAGTGTCACTCAATGCCTGAGGGTCATTCTGTCTGAGGGTCATTCTGTCTGAGGGTCATTCTGTCTGAGGGTCACTCTCTCTCTGCCTGAGGGCCACTCTGTCACTGCCTGAGGGACACTCTCTGTCTGAGGGCCAATCTATTTCTGTCTAAGGGCCACTCTCTTTCTGCCTGAGGGCCACTCTCTCTCTGTCTGAGGGCCACTCTCTCCCTGTCTGTGGGCCACTCTCTCTCTGCTTGAGGTCCACTCTCTGTCTGCCTGAGTGCCACTCTCTCTCTGCCTGAGGGCCACTCTCTCTCTGCCTGAGGGCCACTCTCTCTCTGCCTGAGGGCCACTCTCTCTCAGTCTGAGGGCCACTCTCTCTCTGTCTGAGCGCCACACTGTCTATGTCTGAGCGCCACACTGTCTATGTCTGAGGGCCACTCTCTCTTTCTGAGGGCCACTCTCTTTCCGTCTGAGGGCCACTCTCTTTCCGTCTGAGGGCCACTCTCTTTGTGTCTGAGTGCCACTCTCACTCTGTCTGAGGGCCACTCTCTCTGTCTGAGTGTCACTGTCTGTCTGAGGTTCACTCTTTGTCTGAAGGTCACTCTCTGTCGGAGGGTCACTCTCTGTCGGTGGGTCACACTTCGTTTGGGGGTCTCTCACGTGTTGTCCGAGGGACAGTTACTCACTGTCTGACGGTCACTCACTCAATGTCCGAGGGTCACTCATTTCGTTTGAGTGTCATTCTGTCTGAGGGTCATTCTCTCTGAGGTTTATTCTGCCTGAGGGTCACTCACTGTCTGAGGGTCAGTCACTCTCTTTCTGTGGTTTACTCTGTCTGAGGTTTATTTTGTCTGAGGGTCGATTACTGTCTACAGGTCAGTCTCTCACTGTCTGAGGGTCACACTGTCTATCTGAGGTTTACTCTGTCTGAGGGGCACTCTGTATCTGCGGGTCACTCGCTCTTTGTCTGAGTGTCACTCGCTCTTTGTCTAAGGTTCACTCTCTCTCTGTCTGAGGGTCACTCACTCTCTGTCTGAGGGTCACTCACTGTATAAAGGTCAGTCTCTCACTGTCTGAGGGTCACTCTCTGTCTGAAAATCACTCACTACCTGAGGGTCACTCATTCTCTGTCTGAGGGCCACTCTCTCTCAGTCTGAGGGCCACTCTCTCTCAGTCTGAGGGCCACTCTCTCTCAGTCTGAGGGCCACTCTCTCTCTCCCTGAGTGCCATTCACTCTCTGTCGGAGGGTCACTCACTTCGTTTGAGGGTCACTCATGCTCTGTCCGAGGCATACTCACGCACTGTCCGAGGGTCACTCATTGCCTGAGGGTCATTCTGTCTGAGGGTCATTCTCTCTGACGCTTATTCTGCCTGAGAGTCACTCACTGTCTAAGGGTCAGTCACTCTCTGTCTGAGGTTTCCTCGTTCTGAGGGTCACTCCGTGTCAGACGGAGGTTTACTCTGTCTTTGGGTCACTCACTCCCTGTCTGAGGTTTATTTTGTCTGTGGGTCACTCACTGTATAAAGGTCAGTCTCTCACTGTCTGAGGGTCACTCTCTGTCTGAAAATCACTCACTGCCTGAGGGTCACTCATTCTCTGTCTGAGGGTCACTTACTCTCTGCCTGAGGGTCACTCTCTCTCTGCCTGAGGGCCACTCTCTCTCAGTCTGAGGGCCACTCTCTCTCAATCTGAGGGCCACTCTCTCTCAGTCTGAGGGCCACTCTCTCTCAGTCTGAGGGCCACTCTCTCTCTCCCTGAGTGCCATTCACTCTCTGTTGGAGGGTCACTCACTTCGTTTGAGGGTCACTCACGCACTGTCCGAGGGTCACTCATTGCCTGAGGGTCATTCTGTCTGAGGGTCATTCTCTCTGACGTTTATTCTGCCTGAGAGTCACTCACTGTCTAAGGGTCAGTCACTCTCTGTCTGAGGTTTCCTCGTTCTGAGGGTCACTCCGTGTCAGACGGAGGTTTACTCTGTCTTTGGGTCACTCACTCCCTGTCTGAGGTTTATTTTGTCTGTGGGTCACTCACTGTATAAAGGTCAGTCTCTCACTGTCTGAGGGTCAATCTCTGTCTGGGGGTCACTCTCTCTCTGAAAATCACTCACTGCCTGATGTTCACTCACTTTCTGTCTGAGGGTCACTCTCTCTATGCCTGAGGCACACTCTCTCTCTGCCTCAAGGTCACTCTCTCTCTGTCTGAGGGCCACTCTCTCTCCGTCTGAGGGCCACTCTCTCTCCGTCTGAGGGCCACTCTCTCTCCGTCTCAGGGCCACTCTCTCTCTGTCTGAGGGCCACTCTCTCTCAGTCTGAGGGCCACTCTCTCTCAGTCTGAGGGCCACTCTCTCTCAGTCTGAGGGCCACTCTCTCTCAGTCTGAGGGCCACTCTCTCTCAGTCTGAGGGCCACTCTCTCTCAGTCTGAGGGCCACTCTCTCTCAGTCTGAGGGCCACTCACTCTCAGTCTGAGGGCCACTCTCTCTCAGTCTGAGCGCCACTCTCTCTCAGTCTGAGGGCCACTCTCTCTCAGTCTGAGGGCCACTCTCTCTCAGTCTGAGGGCCACTCTCTCTCAGTCTGAGGACCACTCTCTCTCTGTCTGAGGGCCACTCTCTCTGTCTGAGGGCCACTCTCTCTGTCTGAGGGACACTCTCTCTATCTAAGGGTCACTCTCTGTCTGAGGGTCACTCTCTGTCTGAGGGTCACTCTCTGTCAGAGGGTCACTTCCTTCGTTTGAGGAACACTCACGCTCTGTCCGAGGGACACTCACTCACTGTCCGAGGGACACTCACTCAATGTCCGAGCGTCACTCACTGCCTGAGGGTCATTCTGTCTGAGGTTTATTCTGCCTGAGGGTCACTCACTGTCTGAGGGTCAGTCACACTCTGTCTGAGGTTTACTCTGTCTGAGGTTTATTTTGTCTGAGGGTCGATTACTGTCTAAATGTCAGTCTCTCACTGTCTGAGGGTCAGTCACTCACTGTCTAAGGTTTACTCTGTCTGAGGGACACTCTATATCTGCGGGTCACTCGCTCTTTGTCTGAGTGTCACTCGCTCTTTGTCTAAGATTCACTCACTCTCTGTCTGAGGGTCACTCACTCTCTGTCTGAGGGTCACTGTCTCAGATGGCAGTTTACTCTGTCTTTGGGTCACTCACTCCCAGTCTGAGGTTTATTTTGTCTGAGGGTCACTCACTGTATAAAGGTCAGTCTCTCACTGTCTGAGGGTCACTCTCTGTCTGAAAATTACTCACTGCCTGAGGGTCACTCACTCTCTGCCTGAGGGCCACTCTCTCTCTGCCTGAGGGCCAATCTCTCTCTGCCTGAGGGCCACTCTCAATCTCTATGAGGGACACTGTCACTCTCTGAGGGCCACTCTCTTTCTGAGGCGTCACTCTCTGTCGGAGGGTCATTCTCTGTCGGAGGGTCACTCACTTCATTTGAAGGTCGTTCACGCTCTGTCCGAGGGACGCTCACTCACTGTCCGAGGATCACTCAATCAATGTCCAAATGTCACTCAATGCCTGAAGGTCATTATGTCTGAGGGTCATTCTGTCTGAGGGTCATTCTGTCTGAGGGTCACTCTCTCTCTGCCTGAGGGCCACTCTGTCTCTGTCTGAGGGCCACTCTCTGTCTGAGGGCCAATCTATTTCTGTCTAAGGGCCACTCTCTTTCTGCCTGAGGGCCACTCTCTCTCTGTCTGAGGGCCACTCTCTCTCTGCTTGAGGTCCACTCTCTATCTGCCTGAGTGCCACTCTCTCTCTGCCTGAGTGCCACTCTCTCTCTGCCTGAGGGCTACTCTCTCTCTGCCTGAGGGACACTCTCTCTCTGCCTGAGGGCCACACTGTCTATGTCTGAGGGCCACTCTCTCTCAGTCTGAGGGCCACTCTCTCTCTGTCTGAGGGCCACTCTCTGTCTGAGGGCCACTCTCTCTTTCTGAGGGCCACTCTCTTTCCGTCTGAGGGCCACTCTCTTTCCGTCTGAGGGCCACTCTCTTTGTGTCTGAGTGCCACTCTCAATCTGTCTGAGGGACACTCTCTCTGTCTGAGGTTCACTCTTTGTCTGAGGGTCACTCTCTGTCGGAGGGTCACTCTCTGTCGGAGGGTCACTCACTTCGTTTGAGGGTCACTCACGTGCTGTCCGAGGGACACTTACTCACTGTCTGAGGGTCACTCACTCAATGTCTGAGGGTCACTCATTTCGTTTGAGTGTAATTCTGTCTGAGGGTCATTCTCTCTGAGGTTTATTCTGCCTGAGGGTCACTCACTGTCTGAGGGTCAGTCACTCTCTTTCTGTGGTTTACTCTGTCTGCGGTTTATTTTGTCTGAGGGTCGATTACTGTCTACAGGTCAGTCTCTCACTGTCTGAGGGTCACTCACTGTCTATCTGAGGTTTACTCTGTCTGAGGGGCACTCTGTATCTGCGGGTCACTCGCTCTTTGTCTGAGGTTCACTCTCTCTATGTCTGAGGGTCACTCACTCTCTGTCTGAAGGTCACTCTGTCACAGACGGAAATTTACTCTGTCTTTGGGTCACTCACACCCTGTCTGAGGTTTATTTTGTCTGAGGGTCACTCACTGTATAAAGGTCAGTCTCTCACTGTCTGAGGGTCACTCTCTGTCTGAAAATCACTCACTGCCTGGGGGCCACTCTCTCTCCCCCTGAGGGCCACTCTCTCTCATTCTGAGGGCCACACTCTCTCAGTCTGAGGTTCACTCTCTCTCAGTCAAAGGGCCACTTTTTTCTCCACATGAGGGCCACTCTCTCTCCGTCGGGGGGCCACTCTCTCTCTGCCTGAGGGCCACTCTCTCTCTGCCTGAGGGCCACTCTCTCTCTGCATGAGGGCCCTCTCTCTCTGCCTGAGGGCCACTCTCTCTCTGCCTGAGGGCCACTCTCTCTCTGCCTGAGGGCCACTCTCTCTCTGCCTGAGGGCCACTCTCTCTCTGCCTGAGGGCCACTCTTTCTCTGTCTGATGGCCACTCTCACTCTGTCTGAGGGCCACTCTCTCTCTGTTTGAGGGCCAGTCTCTCTCTGCCTGAGGGCCACTCTCTCTCTTTCTGAGGGCCACTCTCTCTCTTTCTGAGGGCCACTCTCTTTCTGCCTGAGGGCCACTCTCTTTCTGTCTGAGGACCACTCTCTCTCTGTCTGAGGGCCACTCTCTCTCTGTCTGAGGGACACTCTCTCTATCTAAGGGTCACTCTCTCTGTCTGAGAGTCACTCTCTGTTTGAGGGTCACTCTCTGTCAGAGGGTCACTTCCTTCATTTGAGGAACACTCACGTTCTTCCGAGGGACACTCACTCACTGTCCGATGGACACTCACTCAATGTCCGAGCGTCACTCACTGCCTGAGGGTCATTCTGTCTGAGGTTTATTCTGCCTGAGGGTCACTCACTGTCTGAGGGTCACTCACTCTCTGTTTGAGGGTCACTCTGTCACAGATGGAGGTTTACTCTGTCTTTGGGTCACTCACTCCCTGTCGGAGTTTTCTTTTGTCTGAGGGTCACACTGTATAAATGTCAGTCTCTCACTGTCTGAGGGTCACTCTCTGTCTGAAAATCAATCACTGCCTGAGGGTCACTCACTATCTGTGTGAGGGTCACTCACTCTCTGTCTGAGGGACACTCTCAGTCTGACGGCCACTCTCTCTCAGTCTGTGGGCCACTCTCTCTCTGTCTGAGGGCCACACTCTTTCCGTCTGAGGGCCACACACTTTGTTTCTGATGGCCACTCTCTCTCTGTCTGAGGGCCACTCCCATCTGTCTGAGTGTCATTGTCTGTCTGAGGGTCACTCTCTGTCTGCTTGAGGTCCACTCTCTCTCTGCCTTAGTGCCACTCTCTCTCTGTCTGAGGGCCACTCACTCTCTGCCTGAGGGCCACTCTCTCTCTCTGTCTGATGGCCACTCTCTCTCTGTCTGAGGGACACTCTCTCTGTCTAAGGGTCACTCTCTCTCTGAGGATCACTCTATCTCTGAGGGTCACTCTCTGTCGGAGGGTCACTCACTTCTTTTCAGGGTCACTCACGCTCTGTCCGAGGGACATTCAATCAATGTCCGAGGGTCACTCAATGCCTGAGGGACATTCTGTCTGAGGGTCACTCCCTCTGAGGTTTATTCTGCATGAGGTTCACTCACTATCTGAGGGTCAGTCACTCCCTGTCTGAGGTTTACTCTGTCTGTGGTTTATTTTGTCTGAGGGTCGCTCACTGTCTAAAGGTCAGTCTCTCACTGTCTGTGGGTCACTCAATGTCTATCTGAGGTTTACACTGTCTGAGGGTCACGCTATATCTGTGGGTCACTCGCTCTTTGTCTGAGTGTCACTCGCTCTTTGTCTGAGGTTCACTCTCTGTCTGAGGGTCACTCACTTTCTGTCTGAAGGTCACTCTGTCACAGACGGAGGTTTACTCTGTCTTTGGGTCACTCACACCCTGTCTGAGGTTTATTTTGTCTGAGGGTCACTCACTGTATAAAGGTCAGTCTCTCACTGTCTGAGGGTCACTCTCTGTCTGAAAATCACTCTCTGCCTGAGGGCCACTCTCTCTCTGCCTGAGGGCCACTCGCTCTCTCCCTGAGGGCCACTCTCTCTCAGTCTGAGAGCCACTCTCTCAGTCTGAGGGCCACTCTCTCTCAGTCTGAGGGCCACACTCTCTCACTCTGAGGTTCAATCTCTCTCAGTCTAAGGGCCACTCTCTCTCAGTCTGAGGGCCACTCTATCTCAGTCTGAGCGCCACTCTCTCTCAGTCTGAGGGCCACTCGCTCTTTGTCTAAGGTTCACTCACTCTCTGTCTGAGGGTCACTCACTCTCTGTCTGAGGGTCACTGTCTCAGATGGCAGTTTACTCTGTCTTTGGGTCACTCACTCCCTGTCTGAGGTTTATTTTGTCTGAGGGTCACTCACTGTATAAAGGTCAGTCTCTCACTGTCTGAGGGTCACTCTCTGTCTGAAAATTACTCACTGCCTGAGGGTCACTCACTCTCTGCCTGAGGGTCACTCACTCTCTGCCTGAGGGTCACTCTCTCTCTGCCTGAGGGCCACTCTCTCTCTGCTTGAGGGCCAATCTCTCTCTGCCTGTGGGCCACTCTCTATCTCTCTGAGGGACACCGTCTCTCTCTGAGGGCCATTCTCTTTCTGAGGCGTCACTCTCTGTCAGAGGGTCATTCTCTGTCGGAGGGTCACTCACTTCATTTGAAGGTCATTTACGCTCTGTCCGAGGGACACTCACTCACTGTCCGAGGATCACTCAATCAATGTCCAAGTGTCACTCAATGCCTGAGGGTCATTCTGTGTGAGGGTCATTCTGCCTGAGGGCCACTCTGTCTCTGCCTGAGGGCCACTCTCTGTCTGAGGGCCAATCTATTTCTGTCTAAGGGCCACTCTCTTTCTGTCTGAGGGCCACTCTCTCTCTGTCTGAGGGCCACTCTCTCTCTGTCTGAGGGCCACTCTCTCTCTGCCTGAGTGCCACTCTCTCTCTGCCTGAGGGCCACTCTCTCTCTGCCTGAGGGACACTCTCTCTCTGCCTGAGGGCCACTCTCTCTCAGTCTGAGGGCCACTCTCTCTCTGTCTGAGGGACACTCTCTCTGTCTAAGGGTCACTCTCTCTCTGAGGGTCACTCTCTGTCGGAGGGTCACTGTCTCAGATGGCAGTTTACTCTGTCTTTGGGTCACTCACTCCCTGTCTGAGGTTTATTTTGTCTGAGGGTCACTCACTGTATAAAGGTCAGTCTCTCACTGTCTGAGGGTCACTCTCTGTCTGAAAATTACTCACTGACTGAGGGTCACTCTCTCTCTGCCGGAGGGCCACTCTCTCTCTGCCTGAGGGCCAATCTCTCTCTGCCTGAGGGCCACTCTCTATCTCTCTGAGGGACACTGTCTCTCTCTGAGGGCCACTCTCTTTCTGAGGCGTCACTCTCTGTCGGAGGGTCATTCTCTGTCGGAGGGTCACTCACTTCATTTGAAGGTCATTTACGCTCTGTCCGAGGGACACTCACTCACTGTCCGAGGATCACTCAATCAATGTCCAAGTGTCACTCAATGCCTGAGGGTCATTCTGTGTGAGGGTCATTCTGCCTGAGGGCCACTCTGTCTCTGCCTGAGGGCCACTCTCTGTCTGAGGGCCAATCTATTTCTGTCTAAGGGCCACTCTCTTTCTGTCTGAGGGCCACTCTCTCTCAGTCTGAGGGCCACTCTCTCTCAGTCTGAGGGCCACTCTCTCAGTCTGAGGGCCACTCTCTCTCAGTCTGAGGGCCACTCTCTCTCAATCTGAGGGCCACTCTCTCTCAGTCTGAGGGCCACTCTCTCTCAGTCTGAGGGCCACTCTCTCTCTCCCTGAGTGCCATTCACTCTCTGTTGGAGGGTCACTCTCTTCGTTTGAGGGTCACTCACGCACTGTCCGAGGGTCACTCATTGCCTGAGGGTCATTCTGTCTGAGGGTCATTCTCTCTGACGTTTATTCTGCCTGAGAGTCACTCACTGTCTAAGGGTCAGTCACTCTCTGTCTGAGGTTTCCTCGTTCTGAGGGTCACTCCGTGTCAGACGGAGGTTTACTCTGTCTTTGGGTCACTCACTCCCTGTCTGAGGTTTATTTTGTCTGTGGGTCACTCACTGTATAAAGGTCAGTCTCTCACTGTCTGAGGGTCAATCTCTGTCTGGGGGTCACTCTCTCTCTGAAAATCACTCACTGCCTGATGTTCACTCACTTTCTGTCTGAGGGTCACTCTCTCTATGCCTGAGGCACACTCTCTCTCTGCCTCAAGGTCACTCTCTCTCTGTCTGAGGGCCACTCTCTCTCCGTCTGAGGGCCACTCTCTCTCCATCTGAGGGCCACTCTCTCTCCGTCTCAGGGCCACTCTCTCTCTGTCTGAGGGCCACTCTCTCTCAGTCTGAGGGCCACTCTCTCTCAGTCTGAGGGCCACTCTCTCTCAGTCTGAGGGCCACTCTCTCTCAGTCTGAGGGCCACTCACTCTCAGTCTGAGGGCCACTCTCTCTCAGTCTGAGCGCCACTCTCTCTCAGTCTGAGGGCCACTCTCTCTCAGTCTGAGGGCCACACTCTCTCAGTCTGAGGACCACTCTCTCTCTGTCTGAGGGCCACTCTCTCTGTCTGAGGGCCACTCTCTTTGTCTGAGGGACACTCTCTCTATCTGAGGGTCACTCTCTGTCTGAGGGTCACTCTCTGTCTGAGGGTCACTCTCTGTCAGAGGGTCACTTCCTTCGTTTGAGGAACACTCACACTCTGTCCGAGGGACACACTCACTGTCCGAGGGACACTCACTCAATGTCCGAGCGTCACTCACTGCCTGAGGGTCATTCTGTCTGAGGTTTATTCTGCCTGAGGGTCACTCACTGTCTGAGGGTCAGTCACACTCTGTCTGAGGTTTACTCTGTCTGAGGTTTATTTTCTCTGAGGGTCGATTAGTGTCTAAATGTCAGTCTCTCACTGTCTGAGGGTCAGTCACTCACTGTCTAAGGTTTACTCTGTCTGAGGGACACTCTATATCTGCGGGTCACTCGCTCTTTGTCTGAGTGTCACTCGCTCTTGGTCTGAGTGTCACTCGCTCTTTGTCTAAGGTTCACTCACTCTCTGTCTGAGGGTCACTCACTCTCTGTCTGAGGGTCACTGTCTCAGATGGCAGTTTACTCTGTCTTTGGGTCACTCACTCCCTGTCTGAGGTTTATTTTGTCTGAGGGTCACTCACTGTATAAAGGTCAGTCTCTCACTGTCTGAGGGTCACTCTCTGTCTGAAAATTACTCACTGCCTGAGGGTCACTTACTCTCTGCCTGAGGGTCACTCACTCTCTGCCTGAGGGTCACTCTCTCTCTGCCTGAGGGCCACTCTCTCTCTGCTTGAGGGCCAATCTCTCTTTAACTGTGGGCCACTCTCTATCTCTCTGAGGGACTCTGTCTCTCTCTGAGGGCCACTCTCTTTCTGAGACGTCACTCTCTGTCGGAGGGTTATTCTCTGTCGGAGGGTCACTCACTTCATTTGAAGGTCATTTACGCTCTGTCCGAGGGACACTCACTCACTGTCCGAGGATCACTCAATCAATGTCCAACTGTCACTCAATGCCTGAGGGTCATTCTGTGTGAGGGTCATTCTGCCTGAGGGCCACTCTGTCTCTGTCTGAGGGCTACTCTCTGTCTGAGGGCCAATCTATTTCTTTCTAAGGGCCACTCTCTTTCTGCCTGAGGTCCACTCTCTCTCTGTCTGAGGGCCACTCTCTCTCTGCTTGAGGTCCACTCTCTATCTGCCTGAGCGCCACTCTCTCTCTGCCTGAGTGCCACTCTCTCTCTGCCTGACGGCCACTCTCTCTCTGTCTGAGGGACACTCTCTCTGTCTAAGTGTCACTCTCTCTCTGAGGGTCACTCTCTGTCGGAGGGTCACTCTCTGTCGGAGGGTCACTCACTTCGTTTGAGGGTCACTCTCTTCGTTTGAGGGTCACTCACGCTCTGTCCGAGGGACACTCACTCAATGTCCAAGCGTCACTCACTTCCTGAGGGTCATTCTGTCTGAGGGTCACTGCCTCTGAGGTTTATTCTGCCTGAGGTTCACTCACTGTCTGAGGGTCAGTCACTCTCTGTCTGAGGTTTATTTTGTCAGAGGGTTGCTCACTGTCTAGAGGTCAGTCTCTCACTGTCTGTGGGTCACTCACTGTCTATCTGAGGTTTACTCTGTCTGAGGGTCACTCTATATCTGCGGGTCACTCGCTCTTTGTCTGAGGTTCACTCTCTCTATGTCTGAGGGTCACTCACTCTCTGTCTGAAGGTCACTCTGTCACAGACGGAAATTTACTCTGTCTTTGGGTCACTCACACCCTGTCTGAGGTTTATTTTGTCTGAGGGTCACTCACTGTATAAAGGTCAGTCTCTCACTGTCTGAGGGTCACTCTCTGTCTGAAAATCACTCACTGCCTGGGGGCCACTCTCTCTCCCCCTGAGGGCCACTCTCTCTCATTCTGAGGGCCACACTCTCTCAGTCTGAGGTTCACTCTCTCTCAGTCAAAGGGCCACTTTTTTCTCCACATGAGGGCCACTCTCTCTCCGTCGGGGGGCCACTCTCTCTCTGCCTGAGGGCCACTCTCTCTCTGCCTGAGGGCCACTCTCTCTCTGCATGAGGGCCCTCTCTCTCTGCCTGAGGGCCACTCTCTCTCTGCCTGAGGGCCACTCTCTCTCTGCCTGAGGGCCACTCTCTCTCTGCCTGAGGGCCACTCTCTCTCTGCCTGAGGGCCACTCTTTCTCTGTCTGATGGCCACTCTCACTCTGTCTGAGGGCCACTCTCTCTCTGTTTGAGGGCCAGTCTCTCTCTGCCTGAGGGCCACTCTCTCTCTTTCTGAGGGCCACTCTCTTTCTGCCTGAGGGCCACTCTCTTTCTGTCTGAGGACCACTCTCTCTCTGTCTGAGGGCCACTCTCTCTCTGTCTGAGGGACACTCTCTCTATCTAAGGGTCACTCTCTCTGTCTGAGAGTCACTCTCTGTTTGAGGGTCACTCTCTGTCAGAGGGTCACTTCCTTCATTTGAGGAACACTCACGTTCTTCCGAGGGACACTCACTCACTGTCCGATGGACACTCACTCAATGTCCGAGCGTCACTCACTGCCTGAGGGTCATTCTGTCTGAGGTTTATTCTGCCTGAGGGTCACTCACTGTCTGAGGGTCACTCACTCTCTGTTTGAGGGTCACTCTGTCACAGACGGAGGTTTACTCTGTCTTTGGGTCACTCACTCCCTGTCGGAGTTTTCTTTTGTCTGAGGGTCACACTGTATAAATGTCAGTCTCTCACTGTCTGAGGGTCACTCTCTGTCTGAAAATCAATCACTGCCTGAGGGTCACTCACTATCTGTGTGAGGGTCACTCACTCTCTATCTGAGGGACACTCTCAGTCTGACGGCCACTCTCTCTCAGTCTGTGGGCCACTCTCTCTCTGTCTGAGGGCCACACTCTTTCCGTCTGAGGACCACACACTTTGTTTCTGATGGCCACTCTCTCTCTGTCTGAGGGCCACTCCCATCTGTCTGAGTGTCATTGTCTGTCTGAGGGTCACTCTCTGTCTGCTTGAGGTCCACTCTCTCTCTGCCTTAGTGCCACTCTCTCTCTGTCTGAGGGCCACTCACTCTCTGCCTGAGGGCCACTCTCTCTCTCTGTCTGATGGCCACTCTCTCTCTGTCTGAGGGACACTCTCTCTGTCTAAGGGTCACTCTCTCTCTGAGGATCACTCTATCTCTGAGGGTCACTCTCTGTCGGAGGGTCACTCACTTCTTTTCAGGGTCACTCACGCTCTGTCCGAGGGACATTCAATCAATGTCCGAGGGTCACTCAATGCCTGAGGGACATTCTGTCTGAGGGTCACTCCCTCTGAGGTTTATTCTGCATGAGGTTCACTCACTATCTGAGGGTCAGTCACTCCCTGTCTGAGGTTTACTCTGTCTGTGGTTTATTTTGTCTGAGGGTCGCTCACTGTCTAAAGGTCAGTCTCTCACTGTCTGTGGGTCACTCAATGTCTATCTGAGGTTTACACTGTCTGAGGGTCACGCTATATCTGTGGGTCACTCGCTCTTTGTCTGAGTGTCACTCGCTCTTTGTCTGAGGTTCACTCTCTGTCTGAGGGTCACTCACTTTCTGTCTGAAGGTCACTCTGTCACAGACGGAGGTTTACTCTGTCTTTGGGTCACTCACACCCTGTCTGAGGTTTATTTTGTCTGAGGGTCACTCACTGTATAAAGGTCAGTCTCTCACTGTCTGAGGGTCACTCTCTGTCTGAAAATCACTCTCTGCCTGAGGGCCACTCTCTCTCTGCCTGAGGGCCACTCGCTCTCTCCCTGAGGGCCACTCTCTCTCAGTCTGAGAGCCACTCTCTCAGTCTGAGGGCCACTCTCTCTCAGTCTGAGGGCCACACTCTCTCACTCTGAGGTTCAATCTCTCTCAGTCTAAGGGCCACTCTCTCTCAGTCTGAGGGCCACTCTATCTCAGTCTGAGCGCCACTCTCTCTCAGTCTGAGGGCCACTCGCTCTTTGTCTAAGGTTCACTCACTCTCTGTCTGAGGGTCACTCACTCTCTGTCTGAGGGTCACTGTCTCAGATGGCAGTTTACTCTGTCTTTGGGTCACTCACTCCCTGTCTGAGGTTTATTTTGTCTGAGGGTCACTCACTGTATAAAGGTCAGTCTCTCACTGTCTGAGGGTCACTCTCTGTCTGAAAATTACTCACTGCCTGAGGGTCACTCACTCTCTGCCTGAGGGTCACTCACTCTCTGCCTGAGGGTCACTCTCTCTCTGACTGAGGGCCACTCTCTCTCTGAGTGAGGGCCAATCTCTCTCTGCCTGTGGGCCACTCTCTATCTCTCTGAGGGACACCGTCTCTCTCTGAGGGCCATTCTCTTTCTGAGGCGTCACTCTCTGTCAGAGGGTCATTCTCTGTCGGAGGGTCACTCACTTCATTTGAAGGTCATTTACGCTCTGTCCGAGGGACACTCACTCACTGTCCGAGGATCACTCAATCAATGTCCAAGTGTCACTCAATGCCTGAGGGTCATTCTGTGTGAGGGTCATTCTGCCTGAGGGCCACTCTGTCTCTGCCTGAGGGCCACTCTCTGTCTGAGGGCCAATCTATTTCTGTCTAAGGGCCACTCTCTTTCTGTCTGAGGGCCACTCTCTCTCTGTCTGAGGGCCACTCTCTCTCTGCCTGAGTGCCACTCTCTCTCTGCCTGAGGGCCACTCTCTCTCTGCCTGAGGGACACTCTCTCTCTGCCTGAGGGCCACTCTCTCTCAGTCTGAGGGCCACTCTCTCTCTGTCTGAGGGACACTCTCTCTGTCTAAGGGTCACTCTCTCTCTGAGGGTCACTCTCTGTCGGAGGGTCACTGTCTCAGATGGCAGTTTACTCTGTCTTTGGGTCACTCACTCCCTGTCTGAGGTTTATTTTGTCTGAGGGTCACTCACTGTATAAAGGTCAGTCTCTCACTGTCTGAGGGTCACTCTCTGTCTGAAAATTACTCACTGCCTGAGGGTCACTCTCTCTCTGCCGGAGGGCCACTCTCTCTTTGCCTGAGGGCCAATCTCTCTCTGCCTGAGGGCCACTCTCTATCTCTCTGAGGGACACTGTCTCTCTCTGAGGGCCACTCTCTTTCTGAGGCGTCACTCTCTGTCGGAGGGTCATTCTCTGTCGGAGGGTCACTCACTTCATTTGAAGGTCATTTACGCTCTGTCCGAGGGACACTCACTCACTGTCCGAGGATCACTCAATCAATGTCCAAGTGTCACTCAATGCCTGAGGGTCATTCTGTGTGAGGGTCATTCTGCCTGAGGGCCACTCTGTCTCTGCCTGAGGGCCACTCTCTGTCTGAGGGCCAATCTATTTCTGTCTAAGGGCCACTCTCTTTCTGTCTGAGGGCCACTCTCTCTCTGTCTGAGGGCCACTCTCTCTCTGCCTGAGTGCCACTCTCTCTCTGCCTGAGGGCCACTCTCTCTCTGCCTGAGGGACACTCTCTCTCAGTCTGAGGGCCACTCTCTCTCAGTCTGAGGGCCACTCTCTCTCTGTCTGAGGGACACTCTCTCTGTCTAAGGGTCACTCTCTCTCTGAGGGTCACTCTCTGTCGGAGGGTCACTGTCTCAGATGGCAGTTTACTCTGTCTTTGGGTCACTCACTCCCTGTCTGAGGTTTATTTTGTCTGAGGGTCACTCACTGTATAAAGGTCAGTCTCTCACTGTCTGAGGGTCACTCTCTGTCTGAAAATTACTCACTGCCTGAGGGTCACTCTCTCTCTGCCGGAGGGCCACTCTCTCTCTGCCTGAGGGCCAATCTCTCTCTGCCTGAGGGCCACTCTCTATCTCTCTGAGGGACACTGTCTCTCTCTGAGGGCCACTCTCTTTCTGAGGCGTCACTCTCTGTCGGAGGGTCATTCTCTGTCGGAGGGTCACTCACTTCATTTGAAGGTCATTCACGCTCTGTCCGAGGGACGCTCACTCACTGTCCGAGGATCCCTCAATCAATGTCCAAGTGTCACTCAATGCCTGAGGGTCATTCTGTCTGAGGGTCATGCTGTCTGAGGTTCATTCTGTCTGAGGGTCACTCTCTCTCTGCCTGAGGGCCACTCTCTGTCTGAGGGCCAATCTATTTCTGTCTAAGGGCCACTCTCTTTCTGCCTGAGGGCCACTCTCTCTCTGTCTGAGGGCCACTCTCTCCCTCTCTGTGGGCCACTCTCTCTCTGCTTGAGGTCCACTCTCTATCTGCCTGAGTGCCACTCTCTCTCTGCCTGAGGGCCACTCTCTCTCTGCCTGAGGGCCACTCTCTCTCTGCCTGAGGGCCACTCTCTCTCAGTCTGAGGGCCACTCTCTCTCTGTCTGAGCGCCACACTGTCTATGTCTGAGGGCCACTCTCTCTTTCTGAGGGCCACTCTCTTTCCGTCTGAGGGCCACTCTCTTTGTGTCTGAGTGCCACTCTCACTCTGTCTGAGGGACACTCTCTCTGTCTGAGTGTCACTGTCTGTCTGAGGTTCACTCTTTGTCTTAGGGTCACTCTCTGTCGGAGGGTCACTCTCTGTCGGAGGGTCACACTTCGTTTGAGGGTCACTCACGTGTTGTCCGAGGGACACTTACTCACTGTCTGAGGGTCACTCACTCAATGTCTGAGGGTCACTCATTTCGTTTGAGTGTCATTCTGTCTGAGGGTCATTCTCTCTGAGGTTTATTCTGCCTGAGGGTCACTCACTGTCTGAGGGTCAGTCACTCTCTTTCTGTGGTTTACTCTGTCTGAGGTTTATTTTGTCTGAGGGTCGATTACTGTCTACAGGTCAGTCTCTCACTGTCTGAGGGTCACTCACTGTCTATCTGAGGTTTACTCTGAGGGGCACTCTGTATCTGCGGGTCACTCGCTCTTTCTCTGAGTGTCACTCGCTCTTTGTCTAAGGTTCACTCTCTCTCTGTCTGAGGGTCACTCACTCTCTGTCTGAGGGTCACTCACTGTATAAAGGTCAGTCTCTCACTGTCTGTGGGTCACTCTCTGTCTGAAAATCACTCACTGCCTGAGGGTCACTCATTCTCTGTCTGAGGGTCACTCACTCTCTGCCTGAGGGTCACTCTCTCTCTGCCTGAGGGCCACTCTCTCTCAGTCTGAGGGCCACTCTCTCTCAATCTGAGGGCCACTCTCTCTCAATCTGAGGGCCACTCTCTCTCAGTCTGAGGGCCACTCTCTCTCAGTCTGAGGGCCACTCTCTCTCAGTCTGAGGGCCACTCTCTCTCAGTCTGAGGGCCACTCTCTCTCAGTCTGAGGGCCACTCTCTCTCTCCCTGAGTGCCATTCACTCTCTGTCGGAGGGTCACTCACTTCGTTTGAGGGTCACTCATGCTCTGTCCGAGGCATACTCACGCACTGTCCGAGGGTCACTCATTGCCTGAGGGTCATTCTGTCTGAGGGTCATTCTCTCTGACGTTTATTCTGCCTGAGAGTCACTCACTGTCTAAGGGTCAGTCACTCTCTTTCTGAGGTTTCCTCGTTCTGAGGGTCACTCCGTGTCAGACGGAGGTTTACTCTGTCTTCGGGTCACTCACTCCCTGTCTGAGGTTTATTTTGTCTGTGGGTCACTCACTGTATAAAGGTCAGTCTCTCACTGTCTGAGGGTCAATCTCTGTCTGGGGGTCACTCTCTCTCTGAAAATCACTCACTGCCTGATGTTCACTCACTTTCTGTCTGAGGGTCACTCTCTCTATGCCTGAGGCACACTCTCTCTCTGCCTCAAGGTCACTCTCTCTCTGTCTGAGGGCCACTCTCTCTCCGTCTGAGGGCCACTCTCTCTCCATCTGAGGGCCACTCTCTCTCCGTCTCAGGGCCACTCTCTCTCTGTCTGAGGGCCACTCTCTCTCAGTCTGAGGGCCACTCTCTCTCAGTCTGAGGGCCACTCTCTCTCAGTCAGAGGGCCACTCTCTCTCAGTCTGAGGGCCACTCACTCTCAGTCTGAGGGCCACTCTCTCTCAGTCTGAGGGCCACTCTCTCTCAGTCTGAGGGCTACTCTCTCTCAGTCTGAGGACCACTCTCTCTCAGTCTGAGGGCCACTCTCTCTCAGTCTGAGGGCTACTCTCTCTCAGTCTGAGGACCACTCTCTCTCTGTCTGAGGGCCACTCTCTCTCTGTCTGAGGGACACTCTCTCTGTCTGAGGGACACTCTCTCTATCTAAGGGTCACTCTCTGTCTGAGAGTCACTCTCTTTCTGAGGGTCACTCTCTGTCAGAGGGTCACTTCCTTCGTTTGAGGAACACTCACGCTCTGTCCGAGGGACAATCGCTCACTGTCCGAGGGACACTCACTCAATTTCCGAGCGTCACTCACTGCCTGAGGGTCATTCTGTCTGAGGTTTATTCTGCCTGAGGGTCACTCACTGTCTGAGGGTCAGTCACACTCTGTCTGAGGTTTACTCTGTCTGAGGTTTATTTTGCCTGAGGGTCGATTACTGTCTAAATGTCAGTCTCTCACTGTCTGAGGGTCAGTCACTCTCTGTCTAAGGTTTACTCTGTCTGAGGGTCACTCTATATCTGCGGGTCACTCGCTCTTTGTCTGAGGTTCACTCTCTCTATGTCTTTGGGTCACTCACTCCCTGTCTGAGGTTTATTTTGTCTGAGGGTCACTCACTGTATAAAGGTCAGTCTCTCACTGTCTGAGGGTCACTCTCTGTCTGAAAATTACTTACTGCCTGAGGGTCACTCACTCTCTGTCTGAGGGCTACTCTCTCTCTGCCTGAGGGCCAATCTCTCTCTGCCTGAGGGCCACTCTCTATCTCTCTGAGGGACACTGTCTCTCTCTGAGGGCCACTCTCTTTCTGAGGCGTCACTCTGTCGGAGGGTCATTCTCTGTCGGAGGGTCACTCACTTCATTTGAAGGTCATTCACGCTCTGTCCAAGGGACGCTCACTCACTGTCCGAGGATCACTCAATCAATGTCCAAGTGTCACTCAATGCCTGAGGGTCATTCTGTCTGAGGGTCATTCTGTCTGAGGGTCACTCTCTCTCTGCCTGAGGGCCACTCTGTCTCTGCCTGAGGGCCACTCTCTGTCTGAGGGCCAATCTATTTCTGTCTAAGGGCCACTCTCTTTCTGCCTGAGGGCCACTCTCTCTCTGTCTGAGGGCCACTCTCACTCTGCTTGAGGTCCACTCTCTATCTGCCTGAGTGCCACTCTCTCTCTGCCTGAGTGCCACTCTCTCTCTGCCTGAGTGCCACTCTCTCTCTGCCTGAGGGCCACTCTCTCTCTGTCTGAGGGACACTCTCTCTGTCTAAGGTCACTCCCTCTCTGAGGGTCACTCTCTGTCGGAGGGTCACTCACTTTGTTTGAGGGTCACTCACGCTCTGTCCGAGGGACTCTCACTCAATGTCCAAGCGTCATTCACTTCCTGATTGTCATTCTGTCTGAGGGTCACTACCTCTGAGGTTTATTCTGCCTGAGGTTCACTCATTGTCTGAAGGTCAGTCGCTCTGGGTCTGAGGTTTATTTTGTCTGAGGGTTGCTCACTGTCTAGAGGTCAGTCTCTCACTGTCTGTGGGTCACTCACTGTCTATCTGAGGTTTACTCTGTCTGAGGGTCACTCTATATCTGCGGGTCACTCGCTCTTTGTCTGAGGTTCACTCTCTCTATGTCTGAGGGTCACTCACTCTCTGTCTGAAGGTCACTCTGTCACAGACGGAATTTTACTCTGTCTTTGGGTCACTCACACCCTGTCTGAGGTTTATTTTGTCTGAGGGTCACTCACTGTCTAAAGGTCAGTCTCTCACTGTCTGAGGGTCACTCTCTGTCTGAAAATCACTCACTGTCTAAGGGCCACTCTCTTTCTGCCTGAGGGCCACTCTCTCTCTGTCTGAGGGCCACTCTCACTCTGCTTGAGGTCCACTCTCTATCTGCCTGAGTGCCACTCTCTCTCTGCCTGAGTGCCACTCTCTCTCTGCCTGAGGGCCACTCTCTCTCTGTCTGAGGGACACTCTCTCTGTCTAAGGTCACTCCCTCTCTGAGGGTCACTCTCTGTCGGAGGGTCACTCACTTTGTTTGAGGGTCACTCACGCTCTGTCCGAGGGACTCTCACTCAATGTCCAAGCGTCACTCACTTCCTGAGGGTCATTCTGTCTGAGGGTCACTGCCTCTGAGGTTTATTCTGCCTGAGGTTCACTCATTGTCTGAAGGTCAGTCGCTCTGGGTCTGAGGTTTATTTTGTCTGAGGGTTGCTCACTGTCTAGAGGTCAGTCTCTCACTGTCTGTGGGTCACTCACTGTCTATCTGAGGTTTACTCTGTCTGAGGGTCACTCTATATCTGCGGGTCACTCGCTCTTTGTCTGAGGTTCACTCTCTCTATGTCTGAGGGTCACTCACTCTCTGTCTGAAGGTCACTCTGTCACAGACGGAATTTTACTCTGTCTTTGGGTCACTCACACCCTGTCTGAGGTTTATTTTGTCTGAGGGTCACTCACTGTATAAAGGTCAGTCTCTCACTGTCTGAGGGTCACTCTCTGTCTGAAAATCACTCACTGCCTGAGGGCCACTCTCTCTCTGCCTGAGGGCCACTCTCTCTCTGCCTGAGGGCCTCTCTCTCTCTCCCTGAGGGCTACTCTCTCTCAGTCTGAGGGCCACACTCTCTCAGTCTGAGGGCCACTCTCTCTCAGTCAAAGGGCCACTCTCTCTCCGCATGAGAGCCACTCTCTCTCCCCATGAGAGCCACTCTCTCTCCACATGAGGGCCACTCTCTCTCAGTCTGAGGGCCACTCTCTCTCAGCCTGAGGACCACTCTCTCTCTGTCTGAGGGCCACTCTCTCTCTGTCTGAGGGACACTCTCTCTGTCTGAGGGACACTCTCTCTATCTAAGGGTCACTCTCTGTCTGAGGGTCACTCTCTGTCTGAGGGTCACTCTCTCTCAGAGGGTCACTTCCTTCGTTTGAGGAACACTCACGCTCTGTACGAGGGACACTCACTCACTGTCCGAGGGACACTCACTCAATGTCCGAGCGTCACTCACTGCCTGAGGGTCATTCTGTCTGAGGTTTATTCTGCCTGAGGGTCACTCACTGTCTGAGGTTCAGTCACTCTCTGTCTGAGGTTTACTCTGTCTGAGGTTTATTTTGTCTGAGGGTCGATTACTGTCTAAATGTCAGTCTCTCACTCTCTGAGGGTCAGTCACTCTCTGATTAAGGTTTACTCTGTCTGAGGGACACTCTATATCTGCGGGTCACTCGCTCTTTGTCTGAGAGTCACTCGCTCTTTGTCTAAGGTTCACTCACTCTCTGTCTGAGGGTCACTCACTCTCTGTCTGAGGGTCACTGTCTCAGATGGCAGTTTACTCTGTCTTTGGGTCACTCACTCCCTGACTGAGGTTTATTTTGTCTGAGGGTCACTCACTGTATAAAGGTCAGTCTCTCACTGTCTGAGGGTCACTCTCTGTCTGAAACTTACTCACTGCCTGAGGGTCACTCACTCTCTGTCTGAGGGTCACTCACTCTATGCCTGAGGTTCACTCTCTCTCTGCCTGAGGGCCACTCTCTCTCTGCCTGAGGGCCACTCTCTATCTCTCTGAGGGACACTGTCTCTCTCTGAGGGCCACTCTCTGTCCGAGGGGTCACTCTCTGTCGGAGGGTATTCTCTGTCCGAGGGTCACTCTCTTCATTTGAGGTTCATTCACTCTCTGTCCGAGGGACGCTCACTCACTGTCCGAGGATCACTCAATCAATGTCCAAGTATCACTCAATGCCTGAGGGTCATTCTGTCTGAGGGTCATTCTGCCTGAGGGCCACTCTGTCTCTGCCTGAGGGCCACTCTCTGTCTGAGGGCCAATCTATTTCTGTCTAAGGGCCACTCTCTTTCTGCCTGAGTGCCACTCTCTCTCTGCCTGAGGGCCACTCTCTCTCTGTCTGAGGGACACTCTCTCTGTCTAAGGGTCACTCTCTCTCTGAGGGTCACTCTCTGTCGGAGGGTCACTCACTTCGTTTGAGGGTCACTCACGATCTGTCCGAGGGACACTCGCTCAATGTCCAAGGGTCACTCACTTCCTGAGGGTCATTCTGTCTGAGGGTCACTGCGTCTGAGGTTTATTCTGCCTGAGGTTCACTCACTGTCTGAGGGTCAGTCACTCTCTGTCTGAGGTTTATTTTGTCTGAGGGTTGCTCACTGTCTAGAGGTCAGTCTCTCACTGTCTGTGGGTCACTCACTGTCTATCTGAGGTTTACTCTGTCTGAGGGTCACTCTATATCTGCGGGTCACTCGTTCTTTGTCTGAGTGTCACTCGCTCTTTGTCTGAGGTTTACTCTCTCTCTGTCTGAGGGTCACTCACTCTCTGTCTGAAGGTCACTCTGTCACAGACGGAATTTTACTCTGTCTTTGGGTCACTCACACCCTGTCTGAGGTTTATTTTGTCTGAGGGTCATTCACTGTATCAAGGTCAGTCTCTCACTGTCTGAGGGTCACTCTCTGTCTGAAAATCACTCACTGCCTGAGGGCCACTCTCTCTCTGTCTGAGGGCCACTCTCTCTCTGTCTGAGGGCCACTCTCTCTCTGTCTGAGGGCCACTCTCTCTCTGCCTGAGGGCCACTCTCTCTCTGTCTGAGGGCCACTCTCTCTCTCCCTGAGGGCCACTCTCTCTCAGTCTGAGGGCCACTCTCTCTCAGTCTGAGGGCCACTCTCTCTCTGTCTGAGGGCCACCGTATCTCTCTCTATGGGCCACTCTCTCTCTGCCTGAGGGCCACTCTCTCTCTGCCTGAGTGCCACTCTCTCTGTCTGATGGCCACTCTCACTCTGTCTGTGGGCCACTCTCTCTCTATTTGAGGGCCACTCTCTCTCTGTCTGAGGGCCACTCCCTCTCTGTCTGAGGGCCACTCTCTCTCTGTCTGAGGGCCACTCTCTCTCTGCCTGAGGGCCACTCTCTCTCTGTCTGAGGGCCACTCGCTCTCTCCCTGAGGGCCACTCTCTCTCAGTCTGAGGGCCACTCTCTCTCAGTCTGAGGGCCACTCTCTCTCTGTCTGAGGGCCACCGTATCTCTCTCTCTGGGCCACTCTCTCTCTGCCTGAGGGCCACTCTCTCTCTGCCTGAGTGCCACTCTCTCTGTCTGATGGCCACTCTCTCTCTGTCTGTGGGCCACTCTCTCTCTCTTTGAGGGCCACTCTCTCTCTGTCTGAGGGCCACTCCCTCTCTGTCTGAGGGCCACTCTCTCTCTTTCTGAGGGCCACTCTCTTTCAGCCTGAGGGCCACTCTCTCTCTGCCTGAGGGCCACTCTCTCTCAGTCTGAGGGCCACTCTCTCTCAGTCTGAGGGCCACTCTCTCTCAGTCTGAGGACCACTCTCTCTCTGTCTGAGGGCCACTCTCTCTCTGTCTGAGGGACGCTCTCTCTGTCTGAGGGACACTCTCTCTATCTAAGGGTCACTCTCTGTCTGAGGGTCACTCTCTGTCTGAGGGTCACTCTCTGTCAGAGGGTCACTTCCTTCGTTTGAGGAACACTCAAGCTCTGTCCGAGGGACACTCGCTCACTGTCCAAGGGACACTCACTCAATGTCCGAGCGTCACTCACTGCCTGAGGGTCATTCTGTCTGAGGTTTATTCTGCCTGAGGGTCACTCACTGTCTGAGGGTCAGTCTGTCTGAGGTTTACTCTGTCTGAGGTTTATTTTGTCTGAGGGTCGATTACTGTCTAAATGTCAGTCTCTCACTGTCTGAGGGTCAGTCACTCTCTGTCTAAGGTTTACTCTGTCTGAGGGACACTCTATATCTGCGGGTCACTCGCTCTTTGTCTGAGTGTCACTCACTCTTTGTCTAAGGTTCACTCACTCTCTGTCTGAGGGTCACTCACTCTCTGTCTGAGGGTCCATCGCTCTTTGTCTGAGGTTCACTCACTCACTGTCTGAGGGTCACTCACTCTCTGTCTGCGGGTCACTCTGTCACAGACGGAGGTTTACTCTGTCTTTGGGTAACTCACTCCCTGTCGGAGTTTTATTTTGTCTGAGGGTCACACTGTATAACTGTCAGTCTCTCACTGTCTGAGGCTCACTCTTTGTCTGAAAATCAATCACTGCCTCAGGGTCACTCACTCTCTGTCTGAGGGTCACTCACTCTCTGTCTGAGGGCCACTCTCAGTCTGACGGCCACTCTCTCTCAGTCTGTGGGCCACTCTCTCTCTGTCTGAGGGCCACACTCTTGACGTCTGAGGGCCACACACTTTGTTTCTGATGGCCACTCTCTCTCTGTCTGAGGGCCACTCCCATCTGTCTGAGTGTCATTGTCTGTCTGAGGGTCACTCTCTGTCTGAGGGTCAATCTCTGTCGGACGGTCACTCTCTTTCTGTCTGAGGGCCACTCTCTATCTGTCTGATGGCCACTCTCTCGCTGCTTGAGGTCCACTCTCTCTCTGCCTGAGTGCCACTCTCTCTCTGTCTGAGGGCCACTCTCTCTCAGTCTGAGGACCACTCTCTCTCTTTTTGAGGGCCACTCTCTCTCTGTCTGAGGGACACTCTCTCTGTCTGAGGGACACTCTCTCTATCTAAGGGTCACTCTCTGTCTGAGGGTCACTCTCTGTCTGAGGGTCATTCTCTGTCAGAGGGTCACTTCCTTCGTTTGAGGAACACTCAAGCTCTGTCCGAGGGACAATCGCTCACTGTCCGAGGGACACTCACTCAATGTCCGAGCGTCACTCACTGCCTGAGGGTCATTCTGTCTGAGGTTTATTCTGCCTGAGGGTCACTCACTGTCTGAGGGTCAGTCACTCTCTGTCTGAGGTTTACTCTGTCTGAGGTTTATTTTGTCTGAGGGTCGATTACTGTCTAAATGTCAGTCTCTCACTGTCTGAGGGTCAGTCACTCTCTGTCTAAGGTTTACTCTGTCTGAGGGACACTCTATATCTGCGGGTCACTCGCTCTTTGTCTGAGGTTCACTCTCTCTCTGACTGAGGGTCACTCACTCTCTGTCTGAAGGTCACTCTGTCACAGACAGAGGTTTACTCTCTCTTTGGGTCACTCTCACCCTGTCTGAGGTTTATTTTGTCTGAGAAAACTAACTGTATAAATGTCTGTATCACACTGTCTGAGGGTCACTCTCTGTCTGAAAATCACTCACTGCCTGAGGGCCACTCTCTCTCCACCTGAGGGCCACTCTCTCTCCACCTGAGGGTCACTCTCTCTCTCCCTGAGGGCCACTCTCTCTCTGCCTGAGGGCCACTCTCTCTCAGTCTGAGGGCCACTCTCTCTCAGTCTGAGGGCCACCCTCTCTCTGCCTAAGGGCCACTGTCTCTCTGCCTGTGGGCCGCTCTCTTACTGTCTGAGGGCCACTCTCTTACTGTCTGAGGGCCACTCTCTCTCAGTCTGTGGGTCACTCACTCTCTGTCTGAGGGCCACTCTCTCTCAGTCTGAGGGCCACTCTCTCTCAGTCTGAGGGCCACTCTCTCTCAGTCTGAGGGCCACTCTCTCTCAGTCTGAGGGCCATTCTCTCTCAGTCTGAGTGCCACTATCTCTCAGTCTGAGGGCAACTCTCTCTTAGTTTCAGGGCCACTCTTTCTCAGTTTGAGGGCCACTCTCTCTCAGGTTGAGGGCCACTCTCAGTTTGAGGGCCATTCTCTCTCTGCCTAAGGGCCACTGTCTCTCTGCCTGAGGGCCGCTCTCTAACTGACTGAGGGCTACTCTCTCTCAGTCTGTGGGCCACTCTCTCTCTGTCTGAGGGCCACTCTCTCTCTGTCTGAGGGCCACTCTCTCTCAGTCTGAGGGCCACTCTCTCTCAGTCTGAGGGCCACTCTCTCTCAGTCTGAGGGCCACTCTCTCTCAGTCTGAGGGCCACTCTCTCTCAGTCTGAGGGCCACTCTATGTCTGCCTGAGGGCCACTCACTCTCTGCCTGAGGGCCAATCACTCTCTGCCCGAGGGCCTCTCTCTCTCTGCCTGTGGGCCACTCACTCTCTGTCTGAGGGTCACTCTCTGTCGGAGGGTCACTCACTTCGTTTGAGGGTCACTCACGATCTGTCCGAGGGATACTGACTCACTGTCCGAGGGTCACTCACTCAATGTCCGAGTGTCACTCACTGCCTGAGGGTCATTCTGTCTGAGGGTCATTCGCTCTGAGGTTTATTCTACCTGAGAGTCACTCAATGTCTGAGAGTCTGTCACTCTCTGTCTGAGGTTACCTCTGTCTGAGGGTCACTCTGTATCTGCGGGTCACTCGCACTTTGAGTGTCACTCGCTCTTTGTCTGAGGTTCACTCACTCACTGTCTGAGGGTCACTCACTCTCTGTCTGAGGGTCACTCTGTCACAGATGGAGGTTTACTCTGTCTTTGGGTCACTCACTCCCTGTCGGAGTTTTATTTTGTCTGAGGGTCACTCACTGTATAAAGGTCAGTCTCTCACTGTCTGAGGGTCACTCTCTGTCTGAAAATCAGTCACTGCCTGAGGGTCACTCACTATCTGTCTGAGGGTCACTCACTCTCTGTCTGAGGGACACTCTCAGTCTGAGGGCCAGTCTCTCTCAGTCTGAGGGCCACTCTCTCTCTGCCTGAGGGCCACTATCTCTCTGTCTGAGAGCCACTCTCTCTCTGTATGAGGGCCGCTCTCTCTTTCTCTGAGGGCCACTCCCTCTCTGTCTGTGGGCCACTCTCTCTCTGCCTGAGGACCAATCTCTCTCTGCCTGATGGCCACTCTCTCTCTGCCTGAGGGCGACTCACTCTCTTCCTTAGGGCCACTGTCTCACTGCCTGAGGGCCACTCTGTCTCTGCCTGAGGGCCACTCTCTCTCTGCCTGAGAGCCACTCACTCTCTGCTTGAGGGCCACTGTCTCTCTGTCTGAGGGACACTCTCTCTGTCTGCGTGTCACTGTCTGTCTGAGGGTCACTCTCTGTTGGAGGCTCACTGTCTGTCGGAGGGTCACTCTCTGTCGGAGGGTCACTCACTTCGTTTGAGGGTCACACGGTCTGTCCGAGGGATACTCACTCACTGTCCGATGGTGACCCACTCAATGTCCGAGTGTCACTCACTGCCTGAGGATCATTCTGTCTGAGGGTCATTCTCTCTGAGGTTTATTCTGCCTGAGATTCACTCAATGTCTGAGGGTCAGTCACTCTGTCTGAGGTTTATTCTGTCTGAGGATCACTCTGTATCTGCGAGTCAATCGCACTTTGTCTGAGTGTCAATCGCACTTTGTCTGAGTGTCAATTGCTCTTTGTCTGATGTTCACTCACTCATTGTCTGAGGGTCACTCACTCATTGTCTGAGGGTCACTCTGTCACAGACGGAGGTTTACTCTGTCTTTGGTTCACTCACTCCCTGTCTGAGGTTTATTTTGTCTGAGGGTCACTCACTGTATAAAGGTCAGTCTCTCACTGTCTGAGGGTCACTCTCTGTCTGAAAATCAATCACTGCCTGAGGGTCACTCACTATCTGTCTGAGGGTCACTCACTCTCTGTCTGAGGGACACTCTCAGTCTGAGGGCCAGTCTCTCTCAGTCTGAGGGCCACTCTCTCTCTGCCTGAGGGCCACTCTCTCTCTGTCTGAGAGCCACTCTCTCTCTGTATGAGGGCCACTCTCTCTCAGTCTGAGGACCACTCTCTCTCTGTCTGAGGGCCACTCTCTCTCTGTCTGAGGGCCACTCGCTCTCTCCCTGAGGGCCACTCTCTCTCAGTCTGAGGGCCACTCTCTCTCAGTCTGAGGGCCACTCTCTCTCTGTCTGAGGGCCACCGTATCTCTCTCTCTGGGCCACTCTCTCTCTGCCTGAGGGCCACTCTCTCTCTGCCTGAGTGCCACTCTCTCTGTCTGATGGCCACTCTCACTCTGTCTGTGGGCCACTCTCTCTCTATTTGAGGGCCACTCTCTCTCTGTCTGAGGGCCACTCCCTCTCTGTCTGAGGGCCACTCTCTCTCTTTCTGAGGGCCACTCTCTTTCAGCCTGAGGGCCACTCTCTCTCTGCCTGAGGGCCACTCTCTCTCAGTCTGAGTGCCTCTCTCTCTCAGTCTGAGGGCCACTCTCTCTCAGTCTGAGGACCACTCTCTCTCTGTCTGAGGGCCACTCTCTCTCTGTCTGAGGGACGCTCTCTCTGTCTGAGGGACACTCTCTCTATCTAAGGGTCACTCTCTGTCTGAGGGTCACTCTCTGTCTGAGGGTCACTCTCTGTCAGAGGGTCACTTCCTTCGTTTGAGGAACACTCAAGCTCTGTCCGAGGGACACTCGCTCACTGTCCAAGGGACACTCACTCAATGTCCGAGCGTCACTCACTGCCTGAGGGTCATTCTGTCTGAGGTTTATTCTGCCTGAGGGTCACTCACTGTCTGAGGGTCAGTCTGTCTGAGGTTTACTCTGTCTGAGGTTTATTTTGTCTGAGGGTCGATTACTGTCTAAATGTCAGTCTCTCACTGTCTGAGGGTCAGTCACTCTCTGTCTAAGGTTTACTCTGTCTGAGGGACACTCTATATCTGCGGGTCACTCGCTCTTTGTCTGAGTGTCACTCACTCTTTGTCTAAGGTTCACTCACTCTCTGTCTGAGGGTCACTCACTCTCTGTCTGAGGGTCCATCGCTCTTTGTCTGAGGTTCACTCACTCACTGTCTGAGGGTCACTCACTCTCTGTCTGAGGGTCACTCTGTCACAGACGGAGGTTTACTCTGTCTTTGGGTAACTCACTCCCTGTCGGAGTTTTATTTTGTCTGAGGGTCACACTGTATAACTGTCAGTCTCTCACTGTCTGAGGCTCACTCTTTGTCTGAAAATCAATCACTGCCTCAGGGTCACTCACTCTCTGTCTGAGGGTCACTCACTCTCTGTCTGAGGGCCACTCTCAGTCTGACGGCCACTCTCTCTCAGTCTGTGGGCCACTCTCTCTCTGTCTGAGGGCCACACTCTTGACGTCTGAGGGCCACACACTTTGTTTCTGATGGCCACTCTCTCTCTGTCTGAGGGCCACTCCCATCTGTCTGAGTGTCATTGTCTGTCTGAGGGTCACTCTCTGTCTGAGGGTCAATCTCTGTCGGACGGTCACTCTCTTTCTGTCTGAGGGCCACTCTCTATCTGTCTGATGGCCACTCTCTCGCTGCTTGAGGTCCACTCTCTCTCTGCCTGAGTGCCACTCTCTCTCTGTCTGAGGGCCACTCTCTCTCAGTCTGAGGACCACTCTCTCTCTTTTTGAGGGCCACTCTCTCTCTGTCTGAGGGACACTCTCTCTGTCTGAGGGACACTCTCTCTATCTAAGGGTCACTCTCTGTCTGAGGGTCACTCTCTGTCTGAGGGTCATTCTCTGTCAGAGGGTCACTTCCTTCGTTTGAGGAACACTCAAGCTCTGTCCGAGGGACAATCGCTCACTGTCCGAGGGACACTCACTCAATGTCCGAGCGTCACTCACTGCCTGAGGGTCATTCTGTCTGAGGTTTATTCTGCCTGAGGGTCACTCACTGTCTGAGGGTCAGTCACTCTCTGTCTGAGGTTTACTCTGTCTGAGGTTTATTTTGTCTGAGGGTCGATTACTGTCTAAATGTCAGTCTCTCACTGTCTGAGGGTCAGTCACTCTCTGTCTAAGGTTTACTCTGTCTGAGGGACACTCTATATCTGCGGGTCACTCGCTCTTTGTCTGAGGTTCACTCTCTCTCTGACTGAGGGTCACTCACTCTCTGTCTGAAGGTCACTCTGTCACAGACAGAGGTTTACTCTCTCTTTGGGTCACTCTCACCCTGTCTGAGGTTTATTTTGTCTGAGAAAACTAACTGTATAAATGTCTGTATCACACTGTCTGAGGGTCACTCTCTGTCTGAAAATCACTCACTGCCTGAGGGCCACTCTCTCTCCACCTGAGGGCCACTCTCTCTCCACCTGAGGGTCACTCTCTCTCTCCCTGAGGGCCACTCTCTCTCTGCCTGAGGGCCACTCTCTCTCAGTCTGAGGGCCACTCTCTCTCAGTCTGAGGGCCACCCTCTCTCTGCCTAAGGGCCACTGTCTCTCTGCCTGTGGGCCGCTCTCTTACTGTCTGAGGGCCACTCTCTTACTGTCTGAGGGCCACTCTCTCTCAGTCTGTGGGTCACTCACTCTCTGTCTGAGGGCCACTCTCTCTCAGTCTGAGGGCCACTCTCTCTCAGTCTGAGGGCCACTCTCTCTCAGTCTGAGGGCCACTCTCTCTCAGTCTGAGGGCCATTCTCTCTCAGTCTGAGTGCCACTATCTCTCAGTCTGAGGGCAACTCTCTCTTAGTTTCAGGGCCACTCTTTCTCAGTTTGAGGGCCACTCTCTCTCAGGTTGAGGGCCACTCTCAGTTTGAGGGCCATTCTCTCTCTGCCTAAGGGCCACTGTCTCTCTGCCTGAGGGCCGCTCTCTTACTGTCTGAGGGCTACTCTCTCTCAGTCTGTGGGCCACTCTCTCTCTGTCTGAGGGCCACTCTCTCTCTGTCTGAGGGCCACTCTCTCTCAGTCTGAGGGCCACTCTCTCTCAGTCTGAGGGCCACTCTCTCTCAGTCTGAGGGCCACTCTCTCTCAGTCTGAGGGCCACTCTCTCTCAGTCTGAGGGCCACTCTATGTCTGCCTGAGGGCCACTCACTCTCTGCCTGAGGGCCAATCACTCTCTGCCTGAGGGCCTCTCTCTCTCTGCCTGTGGGCCACTCACTCTCTGTCTGAGGGTCACTCTCTGTCGGAGGGTCACTCACTTCGTTTGAGGGTCACTCACGATCTGTCTGAGGGATACTGACTCACTGTCCGAGGGTCACTCACTCAATGTCCGAGTGTCACTCACTGCCTGAGGGTCATTCTGTCTGAGGGTCATTCGCTCTGAGGTTTATTCTACCTGAGAGTCACTCAATGTCTGAGAGTCTGTCACTCTCTGTCTGAGGTTACCTCTGTCTGAGGGTCACTCTGTATCTGCGGGTCACTCGCACTTTGAGTGTCACTCGCTCTTTGTCTGAGGTTCACTCACTCACTGTCTGAGGGTCACTCACTCTCTGTCTGAGGGTCACTCTGTCACAGATGGAGGTTTACTCTGTCTTTGGGTCACTCACTCCCTGTCGGAGTTTTATTTTGTCTGAGGGTCACTCACTGTATAAAGGTCAGTCTCTCACTGTCTGAGGGTCACTCTCTGTCTGAAAATCAATCACTGCCTGAGGGTCACTCACTATCTGTCTGAGGGTCACTCACTCTCTGTCTGAGGGACACTCTCAGTCTGAGGGCCAGTCTCTCTCAGTCTGAGGGCCACTCTCTCTCTGCCTGAGGGCCACTATCTCTCTGTCTGAGAGCCACTCTCTCTCTGTATGAGGGCCGCTCTCTCTTTCTCTGAGGGCCACTCCCTCTCTGTCTGTGGGCCACTCTCTCTCTGCCTGAGGACCAATCTCTCTCTGCCTGATGGCCACTCTCTCTCTGCCTGAGGGCGACTCACTCTCTTCCTTAGGGCCACTGTCTCACTGCCTGAGGGCCACTCTGTCTCTGCCTGAGGGCCACTCTCTCTCTGCCTGAGAGCCACTCACTCTCTGCTTGAGGGCCACTGTCTCTCTGTCTGAGGGACACTCTCTCTGTCTGCGTGTCACTGTCTGTCTGAGGGTCACTCTCTGTTGGAGGCTCACTGTCTGTCGGAGGGTCACTCTCTGTCGGAGGGTCACTCACTTCGTTTGAGGTTCACACGGTCTGTCCGAGGGATACTCACTCACTGTCCGATGGTGACCCACTCAATGTCCGAGTGTCACTCACTGCCTGAGGATCATTCTGTCTGAGGGTCATTCTCTCTGAGGTTTATTCTGCCTGAGATTCACTCAATGTCTGAGGGTCAGTCACTCTGTCTGAGGTTTATTCTGTCTGAGGATCACTCTGTATCTGCGAGTCAATCGCACTTTGTCTGAGTGTCAATCGCACTTTGTCTGAGTGTCAATTGCTCTTTGTCTGATGTTCACTCACTCATTGTCTGAGGGTCACTCACTCATTGTCTGAGGGTCACTCTGTCACAGACGGAGGTTTACTCTGTCTTTGGTTCACTCACTCCCTGTCTGAGGTTTATTTTGTCTGAGGGTCACTCACTGTATAAAGGTCAGTCTCTCACTGTCTGAGGGTCACTCTCTGTCTGAAAATCAATCACTGCCTGAGGGTCACTCACTATCTGTCTGAGGGTCACTCACTCTCTGTCTGAGGGACACTCTCAGTCTGAGGGCCAGTCTCTCTCAGTCTGAGGGCCACTCTCTCTCTGCCTGAGGGCCACTCTCTCTCTGTCTGAGAGCCACTCTCTCTCTGTATGAGGGCCACTCTCTCTTTCTCTGAGGGCCACTCCCTCTCTGTCTGTGGGCCACTCTCTCTCTGCCTGAGGACCAATCTCTCTCTGCCTGATGGCCACTCTCTCTCTGCCTGAGGGCGACTCACTCTCTTCCTTAGGGCCACTGTCTCTCTGCTTGAGGGCCACTCTGTCTCTGCCTGAGGGCCACTCTCTCTCTGCCTGAGAGCCACTCACTCTCTGCTTGAGGGCCACTGTCTCTCTGTCTGAGGGACACTCTCTCTGTCTGCGTGTCACTGTCTGTCTGAGGGTCACTCTCTGTTGGAGGCTCACTGTCTGTCGGAGGGTCACTCTCTGTCGGAGGGTCACTCTCTGTCGGAGGGTCACTCACTTCGTTTGAGGTTCACACGGTCTGTCCGAGGGATACTCACTCACTGTCCGATGGTGACCCACTCAATGTCCGAGTGTCACTCACTGCCTGAGGGTCATTCTGTCTGAGGGTCATTCTCTCTGAGGTTTATTCTGCCTGAGATTCACTCAATGTCTGAGGGTCAGTCACTCTGTCTGAGGTTTATTCTGTCTGAGGATCACTCTGTATCTGCGAGTCAATCGCACTTTGAGTGTCAATCGCACTTTGTCTGAGTGTCAATTGCTCTTTGTCTGATGTTCACTCACTCATTGTCTGAGGGTCACTCACTCATTGTCTGAGGGTCACTCTGTCACAGACGGAGGTTTACTCTGTCTTTGGTTCACTCACTCCCTGTCTGAGGTTTATTTTGTCTGAGGGTCACTCACTGTATAAAGGTCAGTCTCTCACTGTCTGAGGGTCACTCTCTGTCTGAAAATCACTCAATTCCTGAGGGTCACTCACTCTCTGTCTGAGGGTCACTCTCTGTCTGAGGGTCACTCTCCGTCTGAGGGCCACTCTCTTTCAGTCTGTGGGCCATTCTCTCTCTGCCTGAGGGCCACTCTCTGTCAGTCTGAGGGCCACTCTCTCTCAGTCTGAGGGCCACTCTCTCTCCATCTGAGGGGCGCTCTCTCTCTGTCTGAGGGCCACTCTCTCTCAGTCTGTGGGCCACTCTCTCTCTGTCTGAGGGCCACTCTTTTTCCGTCTGAGGGCCACTCTCTTTCCGTCTGAGGGCCACACACTTTGTGTCTGATGGCCACTCTCTCTCTGTCTGAGGGCCACTCTCTCTGTCTGAGTGTCACTGTCTGTCTGAGGGTCACTCTCTGTCTGAGGGTCACTCTCTGTCTGAGGGTCACTCTCTGTCGGAGGGTCACTCTCTGTCGAATGGTCACTCACTGTCAGAGGGTCACTCACTTCGTTTGAGGGTCACTCACGCACTGTCTGAGGTTTACTCTGTCTGAGATTTATTTTGTCTGAGGGTCGCTTACTGTCTAAAGGTCAATCTCTCACTGTCTCAGGGTCACTCACTGTCTATATGAGGTTTACTCTGAGGGTAACTCTGTATCCGCGGGTGACTCGCTCTTTCTCTGAGTGTCACTCGCACTTTGTCTGAGGTTCACTCACTCTATGTCTGAGGTTCACTCACTCTCTGTCTGAGGGTCACTCACTCTCTGTCTGAGGGTCACTCTGTCACAGACGGAGGTTTACTTTGTCTTTGGGTCACTCACTCCCTGTCAGAGGTTTATTTTGTCTGAGGGTTACTCACTGTACAAAGGTCAGTCCCTCACTGTCTGAGGGTCACTTTCTGTCAGAAAATCACTCACTGCCTGAGGGTCACTCACTCTCTGTCTGATGGTCACTCACTCTCAGTCTGAGGGCCACTCTCTCTCTGTCTGAGGGCCACTCTCTCTCTGCTTGAGTTCCACTCTCTCTCTGCCTGAGTGCCACTCTCTCTGTGCCTGAGGGCCACTCTCTCTCAGTCTGAAGGACACTCTCTCTGTCTAAGGGTCACTCTCTCTGTGAGGGTCACTCTCTCTCTGGGGGTCACTCTCTGTCAGAGGGTCACTCACTTCATTTGAGGGTCACTCACGCTCAGTCCGAGGGACTCTCAATCAATGTCCGAGGGTCACTCACTGCCTGAGGGTCATTCTGTCTGAGGGTCACTCCCTCTGAGGTTTATTCTGCCTGAGGTTCACTCACTGTCTGAGGGTCAGTCACTCTCTGTCTGAGGTTTATTTTGTCTGAGGGTCACTCACTCACTGTATAAAGGTCAGTCTCTCACAGTCTGAGGGTAACTCTGTCTGAAAATCACTCACTCTCTGTCTGAAGGTCACTCTGTCACAGACGGAGGTTTACTCTGTCTTTGGGTCACTCACACCCTGTCTGTGGTTTATTTAGTCTGAGGGTCACTCACTGTATAAAGGTCAGTCTCTCACAGTCTGAGGGTAACTCTCTGTCTGAAAATCACTCACTGCCTGAGAGCCACTCTCTCTCTGTCTGAGGGCCACTCTCTCTCTGCCAGAGGGCCACTCTCTCTCTGCCAGAGGGCCACTCTCTCTCAGTCTGGGGGCCACTCTGTCTCTCCCTGAGGGCCACTTTCTCTCAGTCTGAGGGCCACACTCTCTCTGTCTCAGGGCCACTCTCTCTCAGTCTGTGGGCCACTCTCCCTCCGTCTGAGGGCCACTCTCTCTCAGTCTGAGGGCCACTCTCTCTCAGTCTGTGGGCCACTCTCTCTCAGTCTGTGGGCCACTCTCCCTCCATCTGAGGGCCACTCTCTCTCAGTCTGAGGGCCACTCTCTCTCAGTCTGAGGGCCACTCTCTCTCAGTCTGAGGGCCACTCTCTCTCAGTCTGTGGGCCACTCTCTCTCAGTCTGAGGGCCACTCTGTCTCTCCCTGAGGGCCACTTTCTCTCAGTCTGAGGGCCACACTCTCTCTGTCTGAGGGCCACTCTCTCTCAGTCTGTGGGCCACTCTCCCTCTGTCTGAGGGCCACTCTCTCTCAGTCTGAGGGCCACTCTCTCTCAGTCTGAGGGCCACTCTCTCTCAGTCTGTGGGCCACTCTCTCTCAGTCTGAGTGCGACTCTTTCTCTTTCTGAGGGCCAGTCTCTCTCCACCTGAGGGCCACTCTCTCTCAGTCTGTGGGCCACTCTCCCTCCGTCTGAGGACCACTCTCTTTCTGCTTGGTTCCACTCTCTCTCAGTTTGAGGGCCACTCTCTCTCAGTTTGAGGGCCCCTATCTCTCAGTCTGAGGGCCACTCTCTCTCAGTCTGAGGGCCACTCTCTCTCAGTCTGAGGGCCACTCTCTCTCAGTCTGAGGGTCACTCTCCGTCTGAGGGCCACTCTCTCTCTGTCTGAGGGCCACTCTCTCTCAGTCTGTGGGCCACTCTCTCTCTGTCTGAGGGCCACTCTTTTTCCGTCTGAGGGCCACTCTCTTTCCGTCTGAGGGCCACACACTTTGTGTCTGATGGCCACTCTCTCTCTGTCTGAGGGCCACTCTCTCTGTCTGAGTGTCACTGTCTGTCTGAGGGTCACTCTCTGTCTGAGGGTCACTCTCTGTCTGAGGGTCACTCTCTGTCGGAGGGTCACTCTCTGTCGAATGGTCACTCACTGTCAGAGGGTCACTCACTTCGTTTGAGGGTCACTCACGCACTGTCTGAGGTTTACTCTGTCTGAGATTTATTTTGTCTGAGGGTCGCTTACTGTCTAAAGGTCAATCTCTCACTGTCTCAGGGTCACTCACTGTCTATATGAGGTTTACTCTGAGGGTAACTCTGTATCCGCGGGTGACTCGCTCTTTCTCTGAGTGTCACTCGCACTTTGTCTGAGGTTCACTCACTCTATGTCTGAGGTTCACTCACTCTCTGTCTGAGGGTCACTCACTCTCTGTCTGAGGGTCACTCTGTCACAGACGGAGGTTTACTTTGTCTTTGGGTCACTCACTCCCTGTCAGAGGTTTATTTTGTCTGAGGGTTACTCACTGTACAAAGGTCAGTCCCTCACTGTCTGAGGGTCACTTTCTGTCAGAAAATCACTCACTGCCTGAGGGTCACTCACTCTCTGTCTGATGGTCACTCACTCTCAGTCTGAGGGCCACTCTCTCTCTGTCTGAGGGCCACTCTCTCTCTGCTTGAGTTCCACTCTCTCTCTGCCTGAGTGCCACTCTCTCTGTGCCTGAGGGCCACTCTCTCTCAGTCTGAAGGACACTCTCTCTGTCTAAGGGTCACTCTCTCTGTGAGGGTCACTCTCTCTCTGGGGGTCACTCTCTGTCAGAGGGTCACTCACTTCATTTGAGGGTCACTCACGCTCAGTCCGAGGGACTCTCAATCAATGTCCGAGGGTCACTCACTGCCTGAGGGTCATTCTGTCTGAGGGTCACTCCCTCTGAGGTTTATTCTGCCTGAGGTTCACTCACTGTCTGAGGGTCAGTCACTCTCTGTCTGAGGTTTATTTTGTCTGAGGGTCACTCACTCACTGTATAAAGGTCAGTCTCTCACAGTCTGAGGGTAACTCTGTCTGAAAATCACTCACTCTCTGTCTGAAGGTCACTCTGTCACAGACGGAGGTTTACTCTGTCTTTGGGTCACTCACACCCTGTCTGTGGTTTATTTAGTCTGAGGGTCACTCACTGTATAAAGGTCAGTCTCTCACAGTCTGAGGGTAACTCTCTGTCTGAAAATCACTCACTGCCTGAGAGCCACTCTCTCTCTGTCTGAGGGCCACTCTCTCTCTGCCAGAGGGCCACTCTCTCTCTGCCAGAGGGCCACTCTCTCTCAGTCTGGGGGCCACTCTGTCTCTCCCTGAGGGCCACTTTCTCTCAGTCTGAGGGCCACACTCTCTCTGTCTCAGGGCCACTCTCTCTCAGTCTGTGGGCCACTCTCCCTCCGTCTGAGGGCCACTCTCTCTCAGTCTGAGGGCCACTCTCTCTCAGTCTGTGGGCCACTCTCTCTCAGTCTGTGGGCCACTCTCCCTCCATCTGAGGGCCACTCTCTCTCAGTCTGAGGGCCACTCTCTCTCAGTCTGAGGGCCACTCTCTCTCAGTCTGAGGGCCACTCTCTCTCAGTCTGTGGGCCACTCTCTCTCAGTCTGAGGGCCACTCTGTCTCTCCCTGAGGGCCACTTTCTCTCAGTCTGAGGGCCACACTCTCTCTGTCTGAGGGCCACTCTCTCTCAGTCTTTGGGCCACTCTCCCTCTGTCTGAGGGCCACTCTCTCTCAGTCTGAGGGCCACTCTCTCTCAGTCTGAGGGCCACTCTCTCTCAGTCTGTGGGCCACTCTCTCTCAGTCTGAGTGCGACTCTTTCTCTTTCTGAGGGCCAGTCTCTCTCCACCTGAGGGCCACTCTCTCTCAGTCTGTGGGCCACTCTCCCTCCGTCTGAGGACCACTCTCTTTCTGCTTGGTTCCACTCTCTCTCAGTTTGAGGGCCACTCTCTCTCAGTTTGAGGGCCCCTATCTCTCAGTCTGAGGGCCACTCTCTCTCAGTCTGAGGGCCACTCTCTCTCAGTCTGAGGGCCACTCTCTCTCAGTCTGAGGGTCACTCTCCGTCTGAGGGCCACTCTCTTTCAGTCTGTTGGCCATTCTCTCTCTGCCTGAGGGCCACTCTCTCTCCGTCTGAGGGGCGCTCTCTCTCTGTCTGAGGGCCACTCTCTCTCAGTCTGTGGGCCACTCTCTCTCAGTCTGTGGGCCACTCTCTCTCAGTCTGAGGGCCACTCTCTCTCAGTCTGAGGGCCACTCTCTCTCAGTCTGAGGGCCACTCTCTCTCAGTCTGAGGGCCACTCTATGTCTGCCTGAGGGCCACTCACTCTCTTCCTGAGGGCCACACACTCTCTGCCTGAGGGCCTCTCTCTCTCTGCCTGTGGGCCACTCACTCTCTGTCTGAGGGTCACTCTCTGTCGGAGGGTCACTCACTTCGTTTGAGGGTCACTCACGATCTGTCTGAGGGATACTGACTCACTGTCCGAGGGTCACTCACTCAATGTCCGAGTGTCACTCACTGCCTGAGGGTCATTCTGTCTGAGGGTCATTCGCTCTGAGGTTTATTCTACCTGAGAGTCACTCAATGTCTGAGAGTCTGTCACTCTCTGTCTGAGGTTACCTCTGGCTGAGGGTCACTCTGTATCTGCGGGTCACTCGCACTTTGAGTGTCACTCGCTCTTTGTCTGAGGTTCACTCACTCACTGTCTGAGGGTCACTCACTCTCTGTCTGAGGGTCACTCTGTCACAGATGGAGGTTTACTCTGTCTTTGGGTCACTCACTCCCTGTCGGAGTTTTATTTTGTCTGAGGGTCACTCACTGTATAAAGGTCAGTCTCTCACTGTCTGAGGGTCACTCTCTGTCTGAAAATCAATCACTGCCTGAGGGTCACTCACTATCTGTCTGAGGGTCACTCACTCTCTGTCTGAGGGACACTCTCAGTCTGAAGGCCAGTCTCTCTCAGTCTGAGGGCCACTCTCTCTCTGCCTGAGGGCCACTCTCTCTCTGTCTGAGAGCCACTCTCTCTCTGTATGAGGGCCGCTCTCTCTTTCTCTGAGGGCCACTCCCTCTCTGTCTGTGGGCCACTCTCTCTCTGCCTGAGGACCAATCTCTCTCTGCCTGATGGCCACTCTCTCTCTGCCTGAGGGCGACTCACTCTCTTCCTTAGGGCCACTGTCTCTCTGCCTGAGGGCCACTCTGTCTCTGCCTGAGGGCCACTCTCTCCCTGTCTGAGGGCAACTCACTCTCTGCCTGAGGGCCACTCTCTCTCTGTCTGAGAGCCACTCTCTCTCTGCCTGAGGGCCACTATATCTCTGCCTGTGGGCCACTCTCTGTCTGAGGGCCATCTCTTTCTGTCTGAGGTCCACTCTGTCCCTGTCTGAGGGCAACTCACTCTCTGCCTGAGGGCCACTCTCTCTCTGTCTGAGAGCCACTCTCTCTCTGTCTGAGAGCCACTCTCTCTCTGCCTGTGGGCCACTCTCTGTCTGAGGGCCATCTCTTTCTGTCTGAGTTCCACTCTCTCTCTGCCTGAGTGCCACTCTCTCTGTGCCTGAGGGCCACTCACTCTCTGCCTGAGGGCCACTCTCTCTCTGTCTGAGGGCCACTCTCTCTCAGTCTGAAGGACACTCTCTCTGTCTAAGGGTCACTCTCTCTGTGAGGGTCACTCTCTCTCTGAGGGTCACTCTCTGTCAGAGGGTCACTCACTTCATTTGAGGGTCACTCACGCTCAGTCCGAGGGACTCTCAATCAATGTCCGAGGGTCACTCACTGCCTGAGGGTCATTCTGTCTGAGGGTCCCCCCCTCTGAGGTTCATTCTGCCTGAGGTTCACTCACTGTCTGAGGGTCAGTCACTCTCTGTCTGAGGTTTATTTTGTCTGAGGGTCACTCACTGTATAAAGGTCAGTCTCTCACAGTCTGAGGGTAACTCTGTCTGAAAATCACTCACTCTCTGTCTGAAGGTCACTCTGTCACAGACGGAGGTTTACTCTGTCTTTGGGTCACTCACACCCTGTCTGTGGTTTATTTTGTCTGATTGTCACTCACTGTATAAAGGTCAGTCTCTCACAGTCTGAGGGTAACTGTCTGTCTGAAAATCACTCACTGCCTGAGAGCCACTCTCTCTCTGCCTGAGGGCCACTCTCTCTCTGCCAGAGGGCCACTCTCTCTCTGCCAGAGGGCCACTCTGTCTCTCCCTGAGGGCCACTCTGTCTCTCCCTGAGGGCCACTTTCTCTCAGTCTGAGGGCCACACTCTCTCTGTCTGAGGGCCACTCTCTCTCAGTCTGTGGGCCACTCTCTCTCAGTCTGTGGGCCACTCTCTCTCAGTCTGAGGGCCACTCTGTCTCTCCCTGAGGGCCACTTTCTCTCAGTCTGAGGGCCAAACTCTCTCTGTCTGAGGACCACTCTCTCTCAGTCTGAGGGCGACTCTTTCTCTTTCTGAGGGCCAGTCTCTCTCCACCTGAGGGCCACTCTCTCTCAGTCTGTGGGCCACTCTCTCCACCTGAGGGCCACTCTCTCTCAGTCTGTGGGCCAATCTCCCTCCGTCTGAGGACCACTCTCTCTCAGTCTGGGGGCCACTCTCTCTCTGTCTGAGGGCCACTCTCTTTCTGCTTGGGGGCCTCTCTCTCTCAGTTTGAGGGCCACTCTCTCTCAGTCTGAGGGCCACTCTCTCTCAGTCTGAGGGCCACTCTCTCTCAGTCTGAGGGTCACTCTCCGTCTGAGGAACACTCTCTTTCAGTCTGTGGGCCATTCTCTCTCTGCCTGAGGGCCACTCTCTCTCAGTCTGAGGGCCACTCTCTCTCAGTCTGAGGGCCACTCTCTCTCAGTCTGAGGGCCACTCTCTCTCTGTCTGAGGGCCACTCTTTTTCCGTCTGAGGGCCACTCTCTTACTGTCTGAGGGCCACTCTCTTACTGTCTGAGGGCCACTCTCTCTCAGTCTGTGGGCCACTCTCTCTCAGTCTGTGGGCCACTCTCTCAGTCTGAGGGCCACTCTCTCTCAGTCTGAGGGCCACTCTCTCTCAGTCTGAGGGCCACTCTATGTCTGCCTGAGGGCCACTCACTCTCTGCCTGAGGGCCTCTCTCTCTCTGCCTGAGGGCCTCTCTCTCTCTGCCTGTGGGCCACTCACTCTCTGTCTGAGGGTCACTCTCTGTCGGAGGGTCACTCACTTCGTTTGAGGGTCACTCACGATCTGTCCGAGGGATACTGACTCACTGTCCGAGGGTCACTCACTCAATGTCCGAGTGTCACTCACTGCCTGAGGGTCATTCTGTCTGAGGGTCATGCGCTCTGAGGTTTATTCTACCTGAGAGTTACTCAATGTCTGAGAGTCTGTCACTCTCTGTCTGAGGTTACCTCTGTCTGAGGGTCACTCTGTATCTGCGGGTCACTCGCACTTTGAGTGTCACTCGCTCTTTGTCTGAGATTCACTCACTCACTGTCTGAGGGTCACTCACTCTCTGTCTGAGGGTCACTCTGTCACAGATGGAGGTTTACTCTGTCTTTGGGTCACTCACTCCCTGTCGGAGATTTATTTTGTCTGAGGGTCACTCACTGTATAAAGGTCAGTCGCTCACTGTCTGTGGGTCACTCTCTGTCTGAAAATCAATCACTGCCTGAGGGTCACTCACTATCTGTCTGAGGGACACTCTCAGTCTGAGGGCCAGTCTCTCTCAGTCTGAGGGCCACTCTCTCTCTGCCTGAGGGCCACTCTCTCTCCGTCTGAGAGCCACTCTCTCTCTGTATGAGGGCCGCTCTCTCTTTCTCTGAGGGCCACTCCCTCTCTGTCTGTGGGCCACTCTCTCTCTGCCTGAGGACCAATCTCTCTCTGCCTGATGGCCACTCTCTCTCTGCCTGAGGGCGACTCACTCTCTTCCTTAGGGCCACTGTCTCTCTGCCTGAGGGCCACTCTGTCTCTGCCTGAGGGCCACTCTCTCCCTGTCTGAGGGCAACTCACTCTCTGCCTGAGGGCCACTCTGTCTCTGCCTGAGGGCCACTCTCTCCCTGTCTGAGGGCCACTCTCTCTCTGCCTGAGGGCCACTCACTCTCCGCTTGAGGGCCACTGTCTCTCTGTCTGAGGGACACTCTCTCTGTCTGCGTGTCACTGTCTGTCTGAGGGTCACTCTCTGTCGGAGGCTCACTCTCTGTCGGAGGGTCACTCTCTGTCGGAGGGTCACTCACTTCGTTTGAGGTTCACACGGTCTGTCCGAGGGATACTCACTCACTGTCCGATGGTGACCCACTCAATGTCCGAGTGTCACTCACTGCCTGAGGGTCATTCTGTCTGAGGGTCATTCTCTCTGAGGTTTATTCTGCCTGAGATTCACTCAATGTCTGAGGGTCAGTCACTCTGTCTGAGGTTTATTCTGTCTGAGGATCACTCTGTATCTGCGAGTCAATCGCACTTTGTCTGAGTGTCAATCGCACTTTGTCTGAGTGTCAATTGCTCTTTGTCTGATGTTCACTCACTCATTGTCTGAGGGTCACTCACTCATTGTCTGAGGGTCACTCTGTCACAGACGGAGGTTTACTCTGTCTTTGGTTCACTCACTCCCTGTCTGAGGTTTATTTTGTCTGAGGGTCACTCACTGTATAAAGGTCAGTCTCTCACTGTCTGAGGGTCACTCTCTGTCTGAAAATCACTCAATTCCTGAGGGTCACTCACTCTCTGTCTGAGGGTCACTCTCTGTCTGAGGGTCACTCTCCGTCTGAGGGCCACTCTCTTTCAGTCTGTGGGCCATTCTCTCTCTGCCTGAGAGCCACTCTCTGTCAGTCTGAGGGCCACTCTCTCTCAGTCTGAGGGCCACTCTCTCTCCATCTGAGGGGCGCTCTCACTCTGTCTGAGGGCCACTCTCTCTCAGTCTGTGGGCCACTCTCTCTCAGTCTGTGGGCCACTCTCTCTCTGTCTGAGGGCCACTCTTTTTCCGTCTGAGGGCCACTCTCTTTCCGTCTGAGGCCCACACACTTTGTGTCTGATGGCCACTCTCTCTCTGTCTGAGGGCCACTCTCTCTGTCTGAGTGTCACTGTCTGTCTGAGGGTCACTCTCTGTCTGAGGGTCACTCTCTGTCTGAGGGTCACTCTCTGTCTGAGGGTCACTCTCTGTCGGAGGGTCACTCTCTGTCGAATGGTCACTCTCTGTCAGAGGGTCACTCACTTCGTTTGAGGGTCACTCACGCACTGTCTGAGGTTTACTCTGTCTGAGATTTATTTTGTCTGAGGGTCGCTTACTGTCTAAAGGTCAATCTCTCACTGTCTCAGGGTCACTCACTGTCTATATGAGGTTTACTCTGAGGGTAACTCTGTATCCGCGGGTGACTCGCTCTTTGTCTGAGTGTCACTCGCTCTTTGTCTGAGGTTCACTCACTCTATGTCTGAGGTTCACTCACTCTCTGTCTGAGGGTCACTCACTCTCTGTCTGAGGGTCACTCTGTCACAGACGGAGGTTTACTTTGTCTTTGGATCACTCACTCCCTGTCAGAGGTTTATTTTGTCTGAGGGTTACTCACTGTACAAAGGTCAGTCCCTCACTGTCTGAGGGTCACTTTCTGTCAGAAAATCACTCACTGCCTGAGGGTCACTCACTCTCTGTCTGAGGGTCACTCACTCTCAGTCTGAGGGCCACTCTCTCTCAGTCTGAGGGCCACTCTCTCTCAGTCTGAGGGCCACTCTCTCTCAGTCTGAGGGCCGCACTCTCTCAGTCTGAGGGCCATTTTCTCTCATTCTGAGGGCCACTCTCTCTCAGTCTGAGGGCCACTCTCTCCCTGTCTGAGGGCAACTCACTCTCTGCCTGAGGGCCACTCTCTCTCTGTCTGAGGGCCACTCTCTCTCTGTCTGAGGGCCACTCTCTTTCTGCTTTGGGGCCTCTCTCTCTCAGTTTGAGGGCCACTCTCTCTCAGTCTGAGGGCCACTATCTCTCAGTCTGAGGGCCACTCTCTCTCAGTCTGAGGGTCACTCTCCGTCTGAGGAACACTCTCTTTCAGTCTGTGGGCCATTCTCTCTCTGCCTGAGGGCCACTCTCTGTCAGTCTGAGGGCCACTCTCTCTCAGTCTGAGGGCCACTCTCTCTCAGTCTGAGGGCCACTCTCTCTCTGTCTGAGGGCCACTCTTTTTCCGTCTGAGGGCCACTCTCTTACTGTCTGAGGGCTACTCTCTTACTGTCTGAGGGCCACTCTCTCTCAGTCTGTGGGCCACTATCTCTCAGTCTGTGGGCCACTCTCTCTCAGCCTGAGGGCCACTCTCTCTCAGTCTGAGGGCCACTCTCTCTCAGTCTGAGGGCCACTCTATGTCTGCCTGAGGGCCACTCACTCTCTGCCTGAGGGCCTCTCTCTCTCTGCCTGAGGGCCTCTCTCTCTCTGCCTGAGGGCCTCTCTCTCTCTGCCTGTGGGCCACTCACTCTCTGTCTGAGGGTCACTCTCTGTCGGAGGGTCACTCACTTCGTTTGAGCGTCACTCACGATCTGTCCGAGGGATACTGACTCACTGTCCGAGGGTCACTCACTCAATGTCCGAGTGTCACTCACTGCCTGAGGGTCATTCTGTCTGAGGGTCATGCGCTCTGAGGTTTATTCTACCTGAGAGTCACTCAATGTCTGAGAGTCTGTCACTCTCTGTCTGAGGTTACCTCTGTCTGAGGGTCACTCTGTATCTGCGGGTCACTCGCACTTTGAGTGTCACTCGCTCTTTGTCTGAGGTTCACTCACTCACTGTCTGAGGGTCACTCACTCTCTGTCTGAGGGTCACTCTGTCACAGATGGAGGTTTACTCTGTCTTTGGGTCACTCACTCCCTGTCGGAGATTTATTTTGTCTGAGGGTCACTCACTGTTTAAAGGTCAGTCTCTCACTGTCTGAGGGTCACTCTCTGTCTGAAAATCAATCACTGCCTGAGGGTCACTCACTATCTGTCTGAGGGTCACTCACTCTCTGTCTGAGGGACACTCTCAGTCTGAGGGCCAGTCTCTCTCAGTCTGAGGACCACTCTCTCTCTGCCTGAGGGCCACTCTCTCTCCGTCTGAGAGCCACTCTCTCTGTCTGAGTGTCACTGTCTGTCTGAGGGTCACTCTCTGTCTGAGGGTCACTCTGTCTGAGGGTCACTCTGTCTGAGGGTCACTCTGTCTGAGGGTCACTCTGTCTGAGGGTCACTTTCTGTCTGAGGGTCACTCTCTGTCGGAGGGTCACTCTCTGTCGAATGGTCACTCTCTGTCAGAGGGTCACTCACTTCGTTTGAGGGTCACTCACGCACTGTCTGAGGTTTACTCTGTCTGAGATTTATTTTGTCTGAGGGTCGCTTACTGTCTAAAGGTCAATCTCTCACTGTCTCAGGGTCACTCACTGTCTATATGAGGTTTACTCTGAGGGTAACTCTGTATCCGCGGGTGACTCGCTCTTTGTCTGAGTGTCACTCGCACTTTGTCTGAGGTTCACTCACTCTATGTCTGAGGTTCACTCACTCTCTGTCTGAGGGTCACTCACTCTCTGTCTGAGGGTCACTCTGTCACAGACGGAGGTTTACTTTGTCTTTGGGTCACTCACTCCCTGTCAGAGGTTTATTTTGTCTGAGGGTTACTCACTGTACAAAGGTCAGTCCCTCACTGTCTGAGGGTCACTTTCTGTCAGAAAATCACTCACTGCCTGAGGGTCACTCACTCTCTGTCTGATGGTCACTCACTCTCAGTCTGAGGGCCACTCTCTCTCAGTCTGAGGGCCACACTCTCTCAGTCTGAGAGCCATTTTCTCTCATTCAGAGGGCCACTCTCTCTCATTCAGAGGGCCACTCTCTCTCAGTCAGAGGGCCACTCTCTCTCAGTCAGAGGGCCAATCTCTCTCAGTCAGAGGGCCACTCTTTCTCAGTCAGAGGGCCACTCTCTCTCAGTCAGAGGGCCACTCTCTCTCAATCTGAGGGCCACTCTCTCTCAGTCTGAGGGCCACTCTCTCTCTGTCTGAGAGCCACTCTCTCTCTGCCTGAGGGCCACTATATCTCTGCCTGTGGGCCACTCTCTGTCTGAGGGCCATCTCTTTCTGTCTGAGGGCCACTCTCTTTCTGTCTGAGGGCCACTCTCTCTCTGTCTGAGGGCCACTCTCTCTCTGCTTGAGTTCCACTCTCTCTCTGCCTGAGTGCCACTCTCTCTGTGCCTGAGGGCCACTCTCTCTCAGTCTGAAGGACACTCTCCCTGTCTAAGGGTCACTCTCTCTGTGAGGCTCACTCTCTCTCTGGGGGTCACTCTCTGTCAGAGGGTCACTCACTTCATTTGAGGGTCACTCACGCTCAGTCCGAGGGACTCTCAATCAATGTCCGAGGGTCACTCACTGCCTGAGGTTCATTCTGTCTGAGGGTCACTCACTCTCTGTCTGAAGGTCACTCTGTCACAGACGGAGGTTTACTCTGTCTTTGAGTCACTCACACCCTGTCTGTGGTTTATTTAGTCTGAGGGTCACTCACTGCATAAAGGTCAGTCTCTCACAGTGTGAGGGTAACTCTCTGTCTGAAAATCACTCACTCCCTGAGAGCCACTCTCTCTCTGCCTGAGGGCCACTCTCTCTCTGCCAGAGGGCCACTCTGTCTCTCCCTGAGGGCCACTTTCTCTCAGTCTGAGGGCGACTCTTTCTCTTTCTGAGGGCCACTCTCTCTCTGTCTGAGAGCCATTCTCTCTCTGCCTGTGGGCCACTCTCTGTCTGAGGGCCATCTCTTTCTGTCTGAGGGCCACTCTCTCTCTGTCTGAGGGCCACTCTCTCTCTGCTTGAGTTCCACTCTCTCTCAGCCTGAGTGCCACTCTCTCTGTGCCTGAGGCCACTCACTCTCTGCCTGAGGGCCACTCTCTCTCTGTCTGAGGGCCACTCTCTCTCTGCTTGAGTTCCACTCTCTCTCTGCCTGAGTGCCACTCTCTCTCCACCTGAGGGCCACTCTCTCCACCTGAGGGTCACTCTCTCTCTGTCTGTGGGCCACTCTCCCTCCGTCTGAGGACCACTCTCTCTCAGTCTGTGGGCCACTCTGTCTCAATCTGAGGGTCACTCTCTCTCAGTCTGAGGGCCACTCTCTCTCAGTCTGAGGGCCACTCTCTCTCTGTCTGAGGGCCCCCCTCTCTCAGTCTGAGGGCCACTCTCTCTCTGTCTGAGGGCCACTCTCTCTCTGTCTGAGGGCACTCTCTCTCAGTCTGAGGGCAACTCTCTCTTAGTTTGAGGGCCACTCTCTCTCAGGTTGAGGGCCACTCTCAGTTTGAGGGCCATTCTCTCTCTGCCAAAGGGCCACTGTCTCTCTGCCTGAGGGCCGCTCTCTTACTGTCTGAGGGCTACTCTCTTACTGTCTGAGGGCCACTCTCTCTCAGTCTGAGGGCCACTCTCTCTCAGTCTGAGGGCCACTCTCTCTCAGTCTGAGGGCCACTCTATGTCTGCCTGAGGGCCACTCACTCTCTGCCTGAGGGCCACTCACTCTCTGCCTGAGGCCCTCTCTCTCTCTGCCTGTGGGCCACTCACTCTCTGTCTGAGGGTCACTCTCTGTCGGAGGGTCACTCACTTCGTTTGAGGGTCACTCACGATCTGTCCGAGGGATACTGACTCACTGTCCGAGGGTCACTCACTCAATGTCCGAGTGTCACTCACTGCCTGAGGGTCATTCTGTCTGAGGGTCATTCGCTCTGAGGTTTATTCTACCTGAGAGTCACTCAATGTCTGAGAGTCTGTCACTCTCTGTCTGAGGTTACCTCTGTCTGAGGGTCACTCTGTATCTGCGGGTCACTCGCACTTTGAGTGTCACTCGCTCTTTGTCTGAGGTTCACTCACTCACTGTCTGAGGGTCACTCACTCTCTGTCTGAGGGTCACTCTGTCACAGATGGAGGTTTACTCTGTCTTTGGGTCACTCACTCCCTGTCGGAGTTTTATTTTGTCTGAGGGTCACTCACTGTATAAAGGTCAGTCTCTCACTGTCTGAGGGTCACTCTCTGTCTGAAAATCAATCACTGCCTGAGGGTCACTCACTATCTGTCTGAGGGTCACTCACTCTCTGTCTGAGGGACACTCTCAGTCTGAAGGCCAGTCTCTCTCAGTCTGAGGGCCACTCTCTCTCTGCCTGAGGGCCACTCTCTCTCTGTCTGAGAGCCACTCTCTCTCTGTATGAGGGCCGCTCTCTCTTTCTCTGAGGGCCACTCCCTCTCTGTCTGTGGGCCACTCTCTCTCTGCCTGAGGACCAATCTCTCTCTGCCTGATGGCCACTCTCTCTCTGCCTGAGGGCGACTCACTCTCTTCCTTAGGGCCACTGTCTCTCTGCCTGAGGGCCACTCTGTCTCTGCCTGAGGGCCACTCTCTCCCTGTCTGAGGGCAACTCACTCTCTGCCTGAGGGCCACTCTCTCTCTGTCTGAGAGCCACTCTCTCTCTGCCTGAGGGCCACTATATCTCTGCCTGTGGGCCACTCTCTGTCTGAGGGCCATCTCTTTCTGTCTGAGGTCCACTCTGTCCCTGTCTGAGGGCAACTCACTCTCTGCCTGAGGGCCACTCTCTCTCTGTCTGAGAGCCACTCTCTCTCTGTCTGAGAGCCACTCTCTCTCTGCCTGTGGGCCACTCTCTGTCTGAGGGCCATCTCTTTCTGTCTGAGGGCCACTCTCTCTCTGTCTGAGGACCACTCTCTCTCTGTCTGAGGGCCACTCTCTCTCTGCTTGAGTTCCACTCTCTCTCTGCCTGAGTGCCACTCTCTCTGTGCCTGAGGGCCACTCACTCTCTGCCTGAGGGCCACTCTCTCTCTGTCTGAGGGCCACTCTCTCTCAGTCTGAAGGACACTCTCTCTGTCTAAGGGTCACTCTCTCTGTGAGGGTCACTCTCTCTCTGAGGGTCACTCTCTGTCAGAGGGTCACTCACTTCATTTGAGGGTCACTCACGCTCAGTCCGAGGGACTCTCAATCAATGTCCGAGGGTCACTCACTGCCTGAGGGTCATTCTGTCTGAGGGTCCCTCCCTCTGAGGTTCATTCTGCCTGAGGTTCACTCACTGTCTGAGGGTCAGTCACTCTCTGTCTGAGGTTTATTTTGTCTGAGGGTCACTCACTGTATAAAGGTCAGTCTCTCACAGTCTGAGGGTAACTCTGTCTGAAAATCACTCACTCTCTGTCTGAAGGTCACTCTGTCACAGACGGAGGTTTACTCTGTCTTTGGGTCACTCACACCCTGTCTGTGGTTTATTTAGTCTGAGGGTCACTCACTGTATAAAGGTCAGTCTCTCACAGTCTGAGGGTAACTCTCTGTCTGAAAATCACTCACTGCCTGAGAGCCACTCTCTCTCTGCCTGAGGGCCACTCTCTCTCTGCCAGAGGGCCACTCTCTCTCTGCCAGAGGGCCACTCTGTCTCTCCCTGAGGGCCACTTTCTCTCAGTCTGAGGGCCACACTCTGTCTGAGGGCCACTCTCTCTCAGTCTGTGGGCCACTCTCCCTCCGTCTGAGGGCCATTCTCTCTCAGTCTGTGGGCCACTCTCTCTCAGTCTGTGGGCCACTCTCTCTCAGTCTGTGGGCCACTCTCTCTCAGTCTGTGGGCCACTCTCTCTCAGTCTGAGGGCCACTCTGTCTCTCCCTGAGGGCCACTTTCTCTCAGTCTGAGGGCCAAACTCTCTCTGTCTGAGGACCACTCTCTCTCAGTCTGAGGGCGACTCTTTCTCTTTCTGAGGGCCAGTCTCTCTCCACCTGAGGGCCACTCTCTCTCAGTCTGTGGGCCACTCTCTCCACCTGAGGGCCACTCTCTCTCAGTCTGTGGGCCAATCTCCCTCCGTCTGAGGACCACTCTCTCTCAGTCTGGGGGCCACTCTCTCTCTGTCTGAGGGCCACTCTCTTTCTGCTTGGGGGCCTCTCTCTCTCAGTTTGAGGGCCACTCTCTCTCAGTCTGAGGGCCACTCTCTCTCAGTCTGAGGGCCACTCTCTCTCAGTCTGAGGGTCACTCTCCGTCTGAGGAACACTCTCTTTCAGTCTGTGGGCCATTCTCTCTCTGCCTGAGGGCCACTCTCTGTCAGTGTGAGGGCCACTCTCTGTCAGTCTGAGGGCCACTCTCTCTCAGTCTGAGGGCCACTCTCTCTCAGTCTGAGGGCCACTCTCTCTCTGTCTGAGGGCCACTCTTTTTCCGTCTGAGGGCCACTCTCTTACTGTCTGAGGGCTACTCTCTTACTGTCTGAGGGCCACTCTCTCTCAGTCTGTGGGCCACTCTCTCTCAGTCTGTGGGCCACTCTCTCTCAGTCTGAGGGCCACTCTCTCTCAGTCTGAGGGCCACTCTCTCTCAGTCTGAGGGCCACTCTATGTCTGCCTGAGGGCCACTCACTCTCTGCCTGAGGGCCTCTCTCTCTCTGCCTGAGGGCCTCTCTCTCTCTGCCTGTGGGCCACTCACTCTCTGTCTGAGGGTCACTCTCTGTCGGAGGGTCACTAACTTCGTTTGAGGGTCACTCACGATCTGTCCGAGGGATACTGACTCACTGTCCGAGGGTCACTCACTCAATGTCCGAGTGTCACTCACTGCCTGAGGGTCATTCTGTCTGAGGGTCATGCGCTCTGAGGTTTATTCTACCTGAGAGTTACTCAATGTCTGAGAGTCTGTCACTCTCAGTCTGAGGTTACCTCTGTCTGAGGGTCACTCTGTATCTGCGGGTCACTCGCAATTTGAGTGTCACTCGCTCTTTGTCTGAGGGTCACTCACTATCTGTCTGAGGGTCACTCACTCTCTGTCTGAGGGTCACTCTCAGTCTGAGGGCCAGTCTCTCTCAGTCTGAGGGCCAGTCTCTCTCAGTCTGAGGGCCACTCTCTCTCTGCCTGAGGGCCACTCTCTCTCCGTCTGAGAGCCACTCTCTCTCTGTATGAGGGCCGCTCTCTCTTTCTCTGTGGGCCACTCCCTCTCTGTCTGTGGGCCACTCTCTCTCTGCCTGAGGACCAATCTCTCTCTGCCTGATGGCCACTCTCTCTCTGCCTGAGGGCGACTCACTCTCTTCCTTAGGGCCACTGTCTCTCTGCCTGAGGGCCACTCTGTCTCTGCCTGAGGGCCACTCTCTCCCTGTCTGAGGGCAACTCACTCTCTGCCTGAGGGCCACTCTGTCTCTGCCTGAGGGCCACTCTCTCCCTGTCTGAGGGCCATTCTCTCTCTGCCTGAGGGCCACTCACTCTCTGCTTGAGGGCCACTGTCTCTCTGTCTGAGGGACACTCTCTCTGTCTGCGTGTCAATGTCTGTCTGAGGGTCACTCTCTGTCGGAGGCTCACTCTCTGTCGGAGGGTCACTCTCTGTCGGAGGGTCACTCTCTGTCGGAGGGTCACTCACTTCGTTTGAGGTTCACACGGTCTGTCCGAGGGATACTCACTCACTGTCCGATGGTGACCCACTCAATGTCCGAGTGTCACTCACTGCCTGAGGGTCATTCTGTCTGAGGGTCATTCTCTCTGAGGTTTATTCTGCCTGAGATTCACTCAATGTCTGAGGGTCAGTCACTCTGTCTGAGGTTTATTCTGTCTGAGGATCACTCTGTATCTGCGAGTCAATCGCACTTTGTCTGAGTGTCAATCGCACTTTGTCTGAGTGTCAATTGCTCTTTGTCTGATGTTCACTCACTCATTGTCTGAGGGTCACTCACTCATTGTCTGAGGGTCACTCTGTCACAGACGGAGGTTTACTCTGTCTTTGGTTCACTCACTCCCTGTCTGAGGTTTATTTTGTCTGAGGGTCACTCACTGTATAAAGGTCAGTCTCTCACTGTCTGAGGGTCACTCTCTGTCTGAAAATCACTCAATTCCTGAGGGTCACTCACTCTCTGTCTGAGGGTCACTCTCTGTCTGAGGGTCACTCTCCGTCTGAGGGCCACTCTCTTTCAGTCTGTGGGCCATTCTCTCTCTGCCTGAGGGCCACTCTCTGTCAGTCTGAGGGCCACTCTCTCTCAGTCTGAGGGCCACTCTCTCTCCATCTGAGGGGCGCTCTCTCTCTGTCTGAGGGCCACTCTCTCTCAGTCTGTGGGCCACTCTCTCTCTGTCTGAGGGCCACTCTTTTTCCGTCTGAGGGCCACTCTCTTTCCGTCTGAGGGCCACACACTTTGTGTCTGATGGCCACTCTCTCTCTGTTTGTGGGCCACTCTCTCTGTCTGAGTGTCACTCTCTGTCTGAGGGTCACTCTCTGTCTGAGGGTCACTCTCTGTCTGAGGGTCACTCTCTGTCGGAGGGTCACTCTCTGTCGAATGGTCACTCTCTGTCAGAGGGTCACTCACTTCGTTTGAGGGTCACTCACGCACTGTCTGAGGTTTACTCTGTCTGAGATTTATTTTGTCTGAGGGTCGCTTACTGTCTAAAGGTCAATCTCTCACTGTCTCAGGGTCACTCACTGTCTATATGAGGTTTACTCTGAGGGTAACTCTGTATCCGCGGGTGACTCGCTCTTTGTCTGAGTGTCACTCGCTCTTTGTCTGAGGTTCACTCACTCTATGTCTGAGGTTCACTCACTCTCTGTCTGAGGGTCACTCACTCTCTGTCTGAGGGTCACTCTGTCACAGACGGAGGTTTACTTTGTCTTTGGGTCACTCACTCCCTGTCAGAGGTTTATTTTGTCTGAGGGTTACTCACTGTACAAAGGTCAGTCCCTCACTGTCTGAGGGTCACTTTCTGTCAGAAAATCACTCACTGCCTGAGGGTCACTCACTCTCTGTCTGAGGGTCACTCACTCTCAGTCTGAGGGCCACTCTCTCTCAGTCTGAGGGCCACTCTCTCTCAGTCTGAGGGCCACTCTATCTCAGTCTGAGGGCCACTCTCTCTCAGTCTGAGGGCCACACTCTCTCAGTCTGAGGGCCATTTTCTCTCATTCTGAGGGCCACTCTCTCTCAGTCTGAGGGCCACTCTCTCCCTGTCTGAGGGCAACTCACTCTCTGCCTGAGGGCCACTCTCTCTCTGTCTGAGAGCCACTCTCTCTCTGCCTGAGGGCCACTATATCTCTGCCTGTGGGCCACTCTCTGTCTGAGGGCCATCTCTCTCTCTCTGAGGGCCACTCTCTCTTTGTCTGAGGGCCACTCTCTCTCTGCTTGAGTTCCACTCTCTCTCTGCCTGAGTGCCACTCTCTCTGTGCCTGAGTGCCACTCTCTCTGTGCCTGAGGGCCACTCACTCTCTGCCTGAGGGCCACTCTCTCTCTGTCTGAGGGCCTCTCTCTCTCAGTCTGAAGGACACTCTCTCTGTCTAAGGGTCACTCTCTCTGTGAGGGTCACTCTCTCTCTGAGGGTCACTCTCTGTCAGAGGGTCACTCACTTCATTTGAGGGTCACTCACGCTCAGTCCGAGGGACTCTCAATCAATGTCCGAGGGTCACTCACTGCCTGAGGGTCATTCTGTCTGAGGGTCACTCCCACTAAGGTTTATTCTGCCTGAGGTTCACTCACTGTCTGAGGGTCAGTCACTCTCTGTCTGAGGTTTATTTTGTCTGAGGGTCACTCACTGTATGAAGGTCAGTCTCTCACAGTCTGAGGGTAACTCTCTGTCTGAAAATCACTCACTGCCTGAGAGCCACTCTCTCTCTGCCAGAGGGCCACTCTGTCTCTCCCTGAGGGCCACTCTCTCTCTGTCTGAGGGCCACTCTCTCTCAGTCTGAGGGCCACTCTCTCTCAGTCTGAGGGCCACTCCCTCTCTGTCTGTGGGCCACTCTCTCTCTGCCTGAGGACCAATCTCTCTCTGCCTGATGGCCACTCTCTCTCTGCCTGAGGGCGACTCACTCTCTTCCTTAGGGCCACTGTCTCTCTGCCTGAGGGCCACTCTGTCTCTGCTTGAGTGCCACTCTCTCTCTGCCTGAGAGCCACTCACTCTCTGCTTGAGGGCCACTGTCTCTCTGTCTGAGGGACACTCTCTCTGTCTGCGTGTCACTTTCTGTCTGAGGGTCACTCTCTGTTGGAGGGTCACTCTCTGTCGGAGGGTCACTCTCTGTCGGAGGGTCACTCTCTGTCGGAGGGTCACTCACTTCGTTTGAGGTTCACACGGTCTGTCCGAGGGATACTCACTCACTGTCCGATGGTGACCCACTCAATGTCCGAGTGTCACTCACTGCCTGAGGGTCATTCTGTCTGAGGGTCATTCTCTCTGAGGTTTATTCTGCCTGAGATTCACTCAATGTCTGAGGGTCAGTCACTCTGTCTGAGGTTTATTCTGTCTGAGGATCACTCTGTATCTGCGAGTCAATCGCACTTTGTCTGAGTGTCAATCGCACTTTGTCTGAGTGTCATTTGCTCTTTGTCTGATGTTCACTCACTCATTGTCTCAGGGTCACTCTGTCACAGACGGAGGTTTACTCTGTCTTTGGGTCACTCACTCCCTGTCTGAGGTTTATTTTGTCTGAGGGTCACTCACTGTATAAAGGTCAGTCTCTCACTGTCTGAGGGTCACTCTCTGTCTGAAAATCACTCAATTCCTGAGGGTCACTCACTCTCTGTCTGAGGGTCACTCTCTGTCTGAGGGTCACTCTCCGTCTGAGGGCCACTCTCTTTCAGTCTGTGGGCTATTCTCTCTCTGCCTGAGGGCCACTCTCTGTCAGTCTGAGGGCCACTCTCTCTCAGTCTGAGGGCCACTCTCTCACCGTCTGAGGTGCGCTCTCTCTCTGTCTGAGGGCCACTCTCTCTCAGTCTGTGAGCCACTCTCTCTCTGTCTGAGGGCCACTCTTTTTCCGTCTGAGGGCCACTCTCTTTCCGTCTGAGGGCCACACACTTTGTGTCTGATGGCCACTCTCTCTCTGTCTGAGGGCCACTCTCTCTGTCTGAGTGTCACTGTCTGTCTGAGGGTCACTCTCTGTCTGAGGGTCACTCTCTGTCGGAGGGTCACTCTCTGTCGGAGGGTCACTCTCTGTCGAATGGTCACTCTCTGTCAGAGGGTCACTCACTTCGTTTGTGGGTCACTCACGCACTGTCTGAGGTTTACTCTGTCTAAGATTTATTTTGTCTGAGGGTCGCTTACTGTCTAAAGGTCAATCCCTCACTGTCTCAGGGTCACTCACTGTCTATATGAGGTTTACTCTGAGGGTAACTCTGCATCTGCGGGTGACTCGCTCATTGTCTGAGTGTCACTCGCTCTTTGTCTGAGGTTCACTCACTCTATGTCTGAGGTTCACTCACTCTCTGTCTGAGGGTCACTCACTCTCTGTCTGAGGGTCACTCTGTCACAGACGGAGGTTTACTTTGTCTTTGGGTCACTCACTCCCTGTCAGAGGTTTATTTTGTCTGAGGGTTACTCACTGTACAAAGGTCAGTCCCTCACTGTCTGAGGGTCACTTTCTGTCAGAAAATCACTCACTGCCTGAGGGTCACTCACTCTCTGTCTGATGGTCACTCACTCTCAGTCTGAGGGCCACTCTCTCTCAGTCTGAGGGCCACTCTCTCTCAGTCAGAGGGCAACTCTCTCTCAGTCTGAGGGCCATTCTCTCTCTGTCTGAGGGCCACTCTCTCCCTGTCAGAGGGCAACTCACTCTCTGCCTGAGGGCCACTCTCTCTCTGCCTGAGGGCCACTATATCTCTACCTGTGGGCCACTCTCTGTCTGAGGGCCATCTCTTTCTGTCTGAGGGCCACTCTCTTTCTGTCTGAGGGCCACTCTCTCTCTGTCTGAGTGCCACTCTCTCTCTGCTTGAGTTCCACTCTCTCTCTGCCTGAGGGCCACTCACTCTCTGCCTGAGGGCCACTCTCTCTCTGTCTGAGGGCCACTCTCTCTCAGTCTGAAGGACACTCTCTCTGTCTAAGGGTCACTCTCTCTGTGAGGGTCACTCTCTCTCTGAGGGTCACTCTCTGTCAGAGGGTCACTCACTTCATTTGAGGGTCACTCACGCTCAGTCCGAGGGCCTCTCAATCAATGTCCGAGGGTCACTCACTGCCTGAAGGTCATTCTGTCTGAGGGTCACTCCCTCTGAGGTTTATTCTGCCTGAGGTTCACTCACTGTCTGAGGGTCAGTCACTCTCTGTCTGTGTTTTATTTTGTCTGAGGGTCACTCACTGTATAAATGTCAGTCTCTCACAGTCTGAGGGTAACTCTGTCTGAAAATCACTCACTCTCTGTCTGAAGGTCACTCTGTCACAGACGGAGGTTTACTCTGTCTTTGGGTCACTCACACCCTGTCTGTGGTTTATTTTATCTGATTGTCACTCACTGTATAAAGGTCAGTCTCTCACAGTCTGAGGGTAACTCTCTGTCTGAAAATCACTCACTGCCTGAGAGCCACTCTCTCTCTGCCTGAGGGCCACTCTTTCTCTGCCAGAGGGCCACTTTCTCTCAGTCTGAGGGCCACACTCTCTCTGTCTGAGGGCCACTCTCTCTCAGTCTGTGGGCCACTCTCCCTCCGTCTGAGGACCACTCTCTCTCTGTCTGAGGGCCACTCTCTGTCAGACTGAGGGCCACTCTCTCTCAGACTGAGGGCCACTCTCTCTCTGTCTGAGGGCCACTCTCTCTCTGTCTGAGGGCACTCTCTCTCAGTCTGATGGCAACTCTCTCTTAGTTTGTGGGCCACTCTCTCTCAGGTTGAGGGCCACTCTCAGTTTGAGGGCCATTCTCTCTCAGTCTGAGGGCCACTCTCTCTCAGTCTGAGGGCCACTCTCTCTCAGTCTGAGGGCCACTCTCTCTCAGTCTGAGGGCCACTCACTCTCTGCCTGAGGGCCTCTCTCTCTCTGCCTGTGGGCCACTCACTCTCTGTCTGAGGGTCACTCTCTGTCGGAGTGTCACTCACTTCGTTTGAGGGTCACTCACGATCTGTCCGAGGGATACTGACTCACTGTCCGAGGGTCACTCACTCAATGTCCGAGTGTCACTCACTGCCTGAGGGTCATTCTGTCTGAGGGTCATTCGCTCTGAGGTTTATTCTACCTGAGAGTCACTCAATGTCTGAGAGTCTGTCACTCTCTGTCTGAGGTTACCTCTGTCTGAGGGTCACTCTGTATCTGCGGGTCACTCGCACTTTGAGTGTCACTCGCTCTTTGTCTGAGGGTCACTCACTCTCTGTCTGAGGGTCACTCTGTCACAGATGGAGGTTTACTCTGTCTTTGGGTCATTCACTCCCTGTCGGAGTTTTATTTTGTCTGAGGGTCACTCACTGTATAAAGGTCAGTCTCTCACTGTCTGAGGGTCACTCTCTGTCTGAAAATCAATCACTGCCTGAGGGTCACTCACTATCTGTCTGAGGGTCACTCACTCTCTGTCTGAGGGACACTCTCAGTCTGAGGGCCAGTCTCTCTCAGTCTGAGGGCCACTCTCTCTCTGCCTGAGGGCCACTCTCTCTCTGTCTGAGAGCCACTCTCTCTCTGTATGAGGGCCGCTCTCTCTTTCTCTGAGGGCCACTCCCTCTCTGTCTGTGGGCCACTCTCTCTCTGCCTGAGGACCAATCTCTCTCTGCCTGATGGCCACTCTCTCTCTGCCTGAGGGCGACTCACTCTCTTCCTTAGGGCCACTGTCTCTCTGCCTGAGGGCCACTCTGTCTCTGCCTGAGGGCCACTCTCTCCCTGTCTGAGGGCAACTCACTCTCTGCCTGAGGGCCACTCTCTCTCTGTCTGAGAGCCACTCTCTCTCTGCCTGAGGGCCACTATATCTCTGCCTGTGGGCCACTCTCTGTCTGAGGGCCATCTCTTTCTGTCTGAGGGCCACTCTGTCCCTGTCTGAGGGCAACTCACTCTCTGCCTGTGGGCCACTCTCTCTCTGTCTGAGAGCCACTCTCTCTCTGCCTGTGAGCCACTCTCTGTCTGAGGGCCATCTCTTTCTGTCTGAGGGCCACTCTCTCTCTGTCTGAGGGCCACTCTCTCTCTGCTTGAGTTCCACTCTCTCTCTGCCTGAGTGCCACTCTCTCTGTGCCTGAGGGCCACTCACTCTCTGCCTGAGGGCCACTCTCTCTCTGTCTGAGGGCCACTCTCTCTCAGTCTGAAGGACACTCTCTCTGTCTAAGGGTCACTCTCTCTGTGAGGGTCACTCTCTCTCTGAGGGTCACTCTCTGTCAGAGGGTCACTCACTTCATTTGAGGGTCACTCACGCTCAGTCCGAGGGACTCTCAATCAATGTCCGAGGGTCACTCACTGCCTGAGGGTCATTCTGTCTGAGGGTCACTCCCTCTGAGGTTTATTCTGCCTGAGGTTCACTCACTGTCTGAGGGTCAGTCACTCTCTGTCTGAGGTTTATTTTGTCTGAGGGTCACTCACTCACTGTATAAAGGTCAGTCTCTCACAGTCTGAGGGTAACTCTGTCTGAAAATCACACTCTCTGTCTGAAGGTCACTCTGTCAAAGACGGAGGTTTACTCTGTCTTTGGGTCACTCACACCCTGTCTGTGGTTTATTTAGTCTGAGGGTCACTCACTGTATAAAGGTCAGTCTCTCACAGTCTGAGGGTAACTCTATGTCTGAAAATCACTCACTGCCTGAGAGCCACTCTCTCTCTGTCTGTGGGCCACTCTCTCTCTGCCAGAGGGCCACTCTCTCTCTGCCAGAGGGCCACTCTCTCTCTGTCTGAGGGCCACACTCTCTCTGTCTGAGGGCCACTCTCTCTCAGTCTGTGGGCCACTCTCTCTCTGTCTGAGGGCCACTCTCTCTCAGTCTGTGGGCCACTCTCCCTCCGTCTGAGGGCCACTCTCTCTCAGTCTGAGGGCCACTCTCTCTCAGTCTGTGGGCCACTCTCTCTCAGTCTGAGTGCGACTCTCTCTTTCTGAGGGCCAGTCTCTCTCCACCTGAGGGCCACTCTCTCTCAGTCTGTGGGCCACTCCCCCTCCGTCTGAGGACCATCTCTTTCTGCTTGGGGGCCACTCTCTCTCAGTTTGAGGGCCGCTCTCTCTCAGTTTGAGGGCCCCTATCTCTTAGTCTGAGGGCCACTCTCCGTCTGAGGGCCACTCTCTCTCAGTCTGTGGGCCATTCTCTCTCTGCCTGAGGGCCACTCTCTCTCCGTCTGAGGGGCGCTCTCTCTCTGTCTGAGGGCCACTCTCTCTCAGTCTGTGGGCCACTCTCTCTCAGTCTGTGGGCCACTCTCTCTCAGTCTGAGGGCCACTCTCTCTCAGTCTGAAGGCCACTCTATGTCTGCCTGAGGGCCACTCACTCTCTGCCTGAGGGCCACTCACTCTCTGCCTGAGGGCCTCTCTCTCTCTGCCTGTGGGCCACTCACTCTCTGTCTGAGGGTCACTCTCTGTCGGAGGGTCACTCACTTCGTTTGAGGGTCACTCACGATCTGTCCGAGGGATACTGACTCACTGTCCGAGGGTCACTCACTCAATGTCCGAGTGTCACTCACTGCCTGAGGGTCATTCTGTCTGAGGGTCATTCGCTCTGAGGTTTATTCTACCTGAGAATTACTCAATGTCTGAGAGTCTGTCACTCTCTGTCTGAGGTTACCTCTGTCTGAGGGTCACTCTGTATCTGCGGGTCACTCGCACTTTGAGTGTCACTCGGTCTTTGTCTGAGGTTCACTTACTCACTGTCTGAGGGTCACTCACTCTCTGTCTGAGGGTCACTATGTCACAGATGGAGGTTTACTCTGTCTTTGGGTCACTCACTCCCTGTCGGAGTTTTATTTTGTCTGAGGGTCACTCACTGTATAAAGGTCAGTCTCTCACTGTCTGAGGGTCACTCTCTGTCTGAAAATCAATCACTGCCTGAGGGTCACTCACTATCTGTCTGAGGGTCACTCACTCTCTGTCTGAGGGACACTCTCAGTCTGAGGGCCAGTCTCTCTCAGTCTGAGGGCCACTCTCTCTCTGCCTGAGGGCCACTCTCTCTCTGTCTGAGAGCCACTCTCTCTCTGTATGAGGGCCGCTCTCTCTTTCTCTGAGGGCCACTCCCTCTCTGTCTGTGGGCCACTCTCTCTCTTCCTGAGGACCAATCTCTCTCTGCCTGATGGCCACTCTCTCTCTGCCTGAGGGCGACTCACTCTCTTCCTTAGGGCCACTGTCTCTCTGCCTGAGGGCCACTCTGTCTCTGCCTGAGGGCCACTCTCTCTCTGCCTGAGGGCCACTCACTCTCTGCTTGAGGGCCACTGTCTCTCTGTCTGAGGGACACTCTCTCTGTCTGCGTGTCACTGTCTGTCTGAGGGTCACTCTCTGTCGGAGGCTCACTCTCTGTCGGAGGGTCACTCTCTGTCGGAGGGTCACTCTCTGTCGGAGGGTCACTCACTTCGTTTGAGGTTCACACGGTCTGTCCGAGGGATACTCACTCACTGTCCGATGGTGACCCACTCAATGTCCGAGTGTCACTCACTGCCTGAGGGTCATTCTGTCTGAGGGTCATTCTCTCTGAGGTTTATTCTGCCTGAGATTCACTCAATGTCTGAGGGTCAGTCACTCTGTCTGAGGTTTATTCTGTCTGAGGATCACTCTGTATCTGCGAGTCAATCGCACTTTGTCTGAGTGTCAATCGCACTTTGTCTGAGTGTCAATTGCTCTTTGTCTGATGTTCACTCACTCATTGTCTGAGGGTCACTCACTCATTGTCTGAGGGTCACTCTGTCACAGACGGAGGTTTACTCTGTCTTTGGTTCACTCACTCCCTGTCTGAGGTTTATTTTGTCTGAGGGTCACTCACTGTATAAAGGTCAGTCTCTCACTGTCTGAGGGTCACTCTCTGTCTGAAAATCACTCAATTCCTGAGGGTCACTCACTCTCTGTCTGAGGGTCACTCTCTGTCTGAGGGTCACTCTCCGTCTGAGGGCCACTCTCTTTCAGTCTGTGGGCCATTCTCTCTCTGCCTGAGGGCCACTCTCTGTCAGTCTGAGGGCCACTCTCTCTCAGTCTGAGGGCCACTCTCTCTCCATCTGAGGGGCGCTCTCTCTCTGTCTGAGGGCCACTCTCTCTCAGTCTGTGGGCCACTCTCTCTCTGTCTGAGGGCCACTCTTTTTCCGTCTGAGGGCCACTCTCTTTCCGTCTGAGGGCCACACACTTTGTGTCTGATGGCCACTCTCTCTCTGTCTGAGGGCCACTCTCTCTGTCTGAGTGTCACTGTCTGTCTGAGGGTCACTCTCTGTCTGAGGGTCACTCTGTCTGAGGGTCACTCTGTCTGAGGGTCACTCTGTCTGAGGGTCACTCTGTCTGAGGGTCACTTTCTGTCTGAGGGTCACTCTCTGTCGGAGGGTCACTCTCTGTCGAATGGTCACTCTCTGTCAGAGGGTCACTCACTTCGTTTGAGGGTCACTCACGCACTGTCTGAGGTTTACTCTGTCTGAGATTTATTTTGTCTGAGGGTCGCTTACTGTCTAAAGGTCAATCTCTCACTGTCTCAGGGTCACTCACTGTCTATATGAGGTTTACTCTGAGGGTAACTCTGTATCCGCGGGTGACTCGCTCTTTGTCTGAGTGTCACTCGCACTTTGTCTGAGGTTCACTCACTCTATGTCTGAGGTTCACTCACTCTCTGTCTGAGGGTCACTCACTCTCTGTCTGAGGGTCACTCTGTCACAGACGGAGGTTTACTTTGTCTTTGGGTCACTCACTCCCTGTCAGAGGTTTATTTTGTCTGAGGGTTACTCACTGTACAAAGGTCAGTCCCTCACTGTCTGAGGGTCACTTTCTGTCAGAAAATCACTCACTGCCTGAGGGTCACTCACTCTCTGTCTGATGGTCACTCACTCTCAGTCTGAGGGCCACTCTCTCTCAGTCTGAGGGCCACACTCTCTCAGTCTGAGAGCCATTTTCTCTCATTCAGAGGGCCACTCTCTCTCATTCAGAGGGCCACTCTCTCTCAGTCAGAGGGCCACTCTCTCTCAGTCAGAGGGCCAATCTCTCTCAGTCAGAGGGCCACTCTTTCTCAGTCAGAGGGCCACTCTCTCTCAGTCAGAGGGCCACTCTCTCTCAATCTGAGGGCCACTCTCTCTCAGTCTGAGGGCCACTCTCTCTCTGTCTGAGAGCCACTCTCTCTCTGCCTGAGGGCCACTATATCTCTGCCTGTGGGCCACTCTCTGTCTGAGGGCCATCTCTTTCTGTCTGAGGGCCACTCTCTTTCTGTCTGAGGGCCACTCTCTCTCTGTCTGAGGGCCACTCTCTCTCTGCTTGAGTTCCACTCTCTCTCTGCCTGAGTGCCACTCTCTCTGTGCCTGAGGGCCACTCTCTCTCAGTCTGAAGGACACTCTCCCTGTCTAAGGGTCACTCTCTCTGTGAGGCTCACTCTCTCTCTGGGGGTCACTCTCTGTCAGAGGGTCACTCACTTCATTTGAGGGTCACTCACGCTCAGTCCGAGGGACTCTCAATCAATGTCCGAGGGTCACTCACTGCCTGAGGTTCATTCTGTCTGAGGGTCACTCACTCTCTGTCTGAAGGTCACTCTGTCACAGACGGAGGTTTACTCTGTCTTTGAGTCACTCACACCCTGTCTGTGGTTTATTTAGTCTGAGGGTCACTCACTGCATAAAGGTCAGTCTCTCACAGTGTGAGGGTAACTCTCTGTCTGAAAATCACTCACTCCCTGAGAGCCACTCTCTCTCTGCCTGAGGGCCACTCTCTCTCTGCCAGAGGGCCACTCTGTCTCTCCCTGAGGGCCACTTTCTCTCAGTCTGAGGGCGACTCTTTCTCTTTCTGAGGGCCACTCTCTCTCTGTCTGAGAGCCATTCTCTCTCTGCCTGTGGGCCACTCTCTGTCTGAGGGCCATCTCTTTCTGTCTGAGGGCCACTCTCTCTCTGTCTGAGGGCCACTCTCTCTCTGCTTGAGTTCCACTCTCTCTCAGCCTGAGTGCCACTCTCTCTGTGCCTGAGGCCACTCACTCTCTGCCTGAGGGCCACTCTCTCTCTGTCTGAGGGCCACTCTCTCTCTGCTTGAGTTCCACTCTCTCTCTGCCTGAGTGCCACTCTCTCTCCACCTGAGGGCCACTCTCTCCACCTGAGGGTCACTCTCTCTCTGTCTGTGGGCCACTCTCCCTCCGTCTGAGGACCACTCTCTCTCAGTCTGTGGGCCACTCTGTCTCAATCTGAGGGTCACTCTCTCTCAGTCTGAGGGCCACTCTCTCTCAGTCTGAGGGCCACTCTCTCTCTGTCTGAGGGCCCCCCTCTCTCAGTCTGAGGGCCACTCTCTCTCTGTCTGAGGGCCACTCTCTCTCTGTCTGAGGGCACTCTCTCTCAGTCTGAGGGCAACTCTCTCTTAGTTTGAGGGCCACTCTCTCTCAGGTTGAGGGCCACTCTCAGTTTGAGGGCCATTCTCTCTCTGCCAAAGGGCCACTGTCTCTCTGCCTGAGGGCCGCTCTCTTACTGTCTGAGGGCTACTCTCTTACTGTCTGAGGGCCACTCTCTCTCAGTCTGAGGGCCACTCTCTCTCAGTCTGAGGGCCACTCTCTCTCAGTCTGAGGGCCACTCTATGTCTGCCTGAGGGCCACTCACTCTCTGCCTGAGGGCCACTCACTCTCTGCCTGAGGCCCTCTCTCTCTCTGCCTGTGGGCCACTCACTCTCTGTCTGAGGGTCACTCTCTGTCGGAGGGTCACTCACTTCGTTTGAGGGTCACTCACGATCTGTCCGAGGGATACTGACTCACTGTCCGAGGGTCACTCACTCAATGTCCGAGTGTCACTCACTGCCTGAGGGTCATTCTGTCTGAGGGTCATTCGCTCTGAGGTTTATTCTACCTGAGAGTCACTCAATGTCTGAGAGTCTGTCACTCTCTGTCTGAGGTTACCTCTGTCTGAGGGTCACTCTGTATCTGCGGGTCACTCGCACTTTGAGTGTCACTCGCTCTTTGTCTGAGGTTCACTCACTCACTGTCTGAGGGTCACTCACTCTCTGTCTGAGGGTCACTCTGTCACAGATGGAGGTTTACTCTGTCTTTGGGTCACTCACTCCCTGTCGGAGTTTTATTTTGTCTGAGGGTCACTCACTGTATAAAGGTCAGTCTCTCACTGTCTGAGGGTCACTCTCTGTCTGAAAATCAATCACTGCCTGAGGGTCACTCACTATCTGTCTGAGGGTCACTCACTCTCTGTCTGAGGGACACTCTCAGTCTGAAGGCCAGTCTCTCTCAGTCTGAGGGCCACTCTCTCTCTGCCTGAGGGCCACTCTCTCTCTGTCTGAGAGCCACTCTCTCTCTGTATGAGGGCCGCTCTCTCTTTCTCTGAGGGCCACTCCCTCTCTGTCTGTGGGCCACTCTCTCTCTGCCTGAGGACCAATCTCTCTCTGCCTGATGGCCACTCTCTCTCTGCCTGAGGGCGACTCACTCTCTTCCTTAGGGCCACTGTCTCTCTGCCTGAGGGCCACTCTGTCTCTGCCTGAGGGCCACTCTCTCCCTGTCTGAGGGCAACTCACTCTCTGCCTGAGGGCCACTCTCTCTCTGTCTGAGAGCCACTCTCTCTCTGCCTGAGGGCCACTATATCTCTGCCTGTGGGCCACTCTCTGTCTGAGGGCCATCTCTTTCTGTCTGAGGTCCACTCTGTCCCTGTCTGAGGGCAACTCACTCTCTGCCTGAGGGCCACTCTCTCTCTGTCTGAGAGCCACTCTCTCTCTGTCTGAGAGCCACTCTCTCTCTGCCTGTGGGCCACTCTCTGTCTGAGGGCCATCTCTTTCTGTCTGAGGGCCACTCTCTCTCTGTCTGAGGACCACTCTCTCTCTGTCTGAGGGCCACTCTCATTCTGCTTGAGTTCCACTCTCTCTCTGCCTGAGTGCCACTCTCTCTGTGCCTGAGGGCCACTCACTCTCTGCCTGAGGGCCACTCTCTCTCTGTCTGAGGGCCACTCTCTCTCAGTCTGAAGGACACTCTCTCTGTCTAAGGGTCACTCTCTCTGTGAGGGTCACTCTCTCTCTGAGGGTCACTCTCTGTCAGAGGGTCACTCACTTCATTTGAGGGTCACTCACGCTCAGTCCGAGGGACTCTCAATCAATGTCCGAGGGTCACTCACTGCCTGAGGGTCATTCTGTCTGAGGGTCCCTCCCTCTGAGGTTCATTCTGCCTGAGGTTCACTCACTGTCTGAGGGTCAGTCACTCTCTGTCTGAGGTTTATTTTGTCTGAGGGTCACTCACTGTATAAAGGTCAGTCTCTCACAGTCTGAGGGTAACTCTGTCTGAAAATCACTCACTCTCTGTCTGAAGGTCACTCTGTCACAGACGGAGGTTTACTCTGTCTTTGGGTCACTCACACCCTGTCTGTGGTTTATTTAGTCTGAGGGTCACTCACTGTATAAAGGTCAGTCTCTCACAGTCTGAGGGTAACTCTCTGTCTGAAAATCACTCACTGCCTGAGAGCCACTCTCTCTCTGCCTGAGGGCCACTCTCTCTCTGCCAGAGGGCCACTCTCTCTCAGTCTGTGGGCCACTCTCCCTCCGTCTGAGGGCCATTCTCTCTCAGTCTGTGGGCCACTCTCTCTCAGTCTGTGGGCCACTCTCTCTCAGTCTGTGGGCCACTCTCTCTCAGTCTGTGGGCCACTCTCTCTCAGTCTGAGGGCCACTCTGTCTCTCCCTGAGGGCCACTTTCTCTCAGTCTGAGGGCCAAACTCTCTCTGTCTGAGGACCACTCTCTCTCAGTCTGAGGGCGACTCTTTCTCTTTCTGAGGGCCAGTCTCTCTCCACCTGAGGGCCACTCTCTCTCAGTCTGTGGGCCACTCTCTCCACCTGAGGGCCACTCTCTCTCAGTCTGTGGGCCAATCTCCCTCCGTCTGAGGACCACTCTCTCTCAGTCTGGGGGCCACTCTCTCTCTGTCTGAGGGCCACTCTCTTTCTGCTTGGGGGCCTCTCTCTCTCAGTTTGAGGGCCACTCTCTCTCAGTCTGAGGGCCACTCTCTCTCAGTCTGAGGGCCACTCTCTCTCAGTCTGAGGGTCACTCTCCGTCTGAGGAACACTCTCTTTCAGTCTGTGGGCCATTCTCTCTCTGCCTGAGGGCCACTCTCTGTCAGTGTGAGGGCCACTCTCTGTCAGTCTGAGGGCCACTCTCTCTCAGTCTGAGGGCCACTCTCTCTCAGTCTGAGGGCCACTCTCTCTCTGTCTGAGGGCCACTCTTTTTCCGTCTGAGGGCCACTCTCTTACTGTCTGAGGGCTACTCTCTTACTGTCTGAGGGCCACTCTCTCTCAGTCTGTGGGCCACTCTCTCTCAGTCTGTGGGCCACTCTCTCTCAGTCTGAGGGCCACTCTCTCTCAGTCTGAGGGCCACTCTCTCTCAGTCTGAGGGCCACTCTATGTCTGCCTGAGGGCCACTCACTCTCTGCCTGAGGGCCTCTCTCTCTCTGCCTGAGGGCCTCTCTCTCTCTGCCTGTGGGCCACTCACTCTCTGTCTGAGGGTCACTCTCTGTCGGAGGGTCACTAACTTCGTTTGAGGGTCACTCACGATCTGTCCGAGGGATACTGACTCACTGTCCGAGGGTCACTCACTCAATGTCCGAGTGTCACTCACTGCCTGAGGGTCATTCTGTCTGAGGGTCATGCGCTCTGAGGTTTATTCTACCTGAGAGTTACTCAATGTCTGAGAGTCTGTCACTCTCAGTCTGAGGTTACCTCTGTCTGAGGGTCACTCTGTATCTGCGGGTCACTCGCAATTTGAGTGTCACTCGCTCTTTGTCTGAGGGTCACTCACTATCTGTCTGAGGGTCACTCACTCTCTGTCTGAGGGTCACTCTCAGTCTGAGGGCCAGTCTCTCTCAGTCTGAGGGCCACTCTCTCTCTGCCTGAGGGCCACTCTCTCTCCGTCTGAGAGCCACTCTCTCTCTGTATGAGGGCCGCTCTCTCTTTCTCTGTGGGCCACTCCCTCTCTGTCTGTGGGCCACTCTCTCTCTGCCTGAGGACCAATCTCTCTCTGCCTGATGGCCACTCTCTCTCTGCCTGAGGGCGACTCACTCTCTTCCTTAGGGCCACTGTCTCTCTGCCTGAGGGCCACTCTGTCTCTGCCTGAGGGCCACTCTCTCCCTGTCTGAGGGCAACTCACTCTCTGCCTGAGGGCCACTCTGTCTCTGCCTGAGGGCCACTCTCTCCCTGTCTGAGGGCCATTCTCTCTCTGCCTGAGGGCCACTCACTCTCTGCTTGAGGGCCACTGTCTCTCTGTCTGAGGGACACTCTCTCTGTCTGCGTGTCAATGTCTGTCTGAGGGTCACTCTCTGTCGGAGGCTCACTCTCTGTCGGAGGGTCACTCTCTGTCGGAGGGTCACTCTCTGTCGGAGGGTCACTCACTTCGTTTGAGGTTCACACGGTCTGTCCGAGGGATACTCACTCACTGTCCGATGGTGACCCACTCAATGTCCGAGTGTCACTCACTGCCTGAGGGTCATTCTGTCTGAGGGTCATTCTCTCTGAGGTTTATTCTGCCTGAGATTCACTCAATGTCTGAGGGTCAGTCACTCTGTCTGAGGTTTATTCTGTCTGAGGATCACTCTGTATCTGCGAGTCAATCGCACTTTGTCTGAGTGTCAATCGCACTTTGTCTGAGTGTCAATTGCTCTTTGTCTGATGTTCACTCACTCATTGTCTGAGGGTCACTCACTCATTGTCTGAGGGTCACTCTGTCACAGACGGAGGTTTACTCTGTCTTTGGTTCACTCACTCCCTGTCTGAGGTTTATTTTGTCTGAGGGTCACTCACTGTATAAAGGTCAGTCTCTCACTGTCTGAGGGTCACTCTCTGTCTGAAAATCACTCAATTCCTGAGGGTCACTCACTCTCTGTCTGAGGGTCACTCTCTGTCTGAGGGTCACTCTCCGTCTGAGGGCCACTCTCTTTCAGTCTGTGGGCCATTCTCTCTCTGCCTGAGGGCCACTCTCTGTCAGTCTGAGGGCCACTCTCTCTCAGGCTGAGGGCCACTCTCTCTCCATCTGAGGGCCACTCTCTCTCCATCTGAGGGGCGCTCTCTCTCTGTCTGAGGGCCACTCTCTCTCAGTCTGTGGGCCACTCTCTCTCTGTCTGAGGGCCACTCTTTTTCCGTCTGAGGGCCACTCTCTTTCCGTCTGAGGGCCACACACTTTGTGTCTGATGGCCACTCTCTGTCTGAGGGCCACTCTCTCTGTCTGAGTGTCACTCTCTGTCTGAGGGTCACTCTCTGTCTGAGGGTCACTCTCTGTCGGAGGGTCACTCTCTGTCGAATGGTCACTCTCTGTCAGAGGGTCACTCACTTCGTTTGAGGGTCACTCACGCACTGTCTGAGGTTTACTCTGTCTGAGATTTATTTTGTCTGAGGGTCGCTTACTGTCTAAAGGTCAATCTCTCACTGTCTCAGGGTCACTCACTGTCTATATGAGGTTTACTCTGAGGGTAACTCTGTATCCGCGGGTGACTCGCTCTTTGTCTGAGTGTCACTCGCTCTTTGTCTGAGGTTCACTCACTCTATGTCTGAGGTTCACTCACTCTCTGTCTGAGGGTCACTCACTCTCTGTCTGAGGGTCACTCTGTCACAGACGGAGGTTTACTTTGTCTTTGGGTCACTCACTCCCTGTCAGAGGTTTATTTTGTCTGAGGGTTACTCACTGTACAAAGGTCAGTCCCTCACTGTCTGAGGGTCACTTTCTGTCAGAAAATCACTCACTGCCTGAGGGTCACTCACTCTCTGTCTGAGGGTCACTCACTCTCAGTCTGAGGGCCACTCTCTCTCAGTCTGAGGGCCACTCTCTCTCAGTCTGAGGGCCACTCTCTCTCAGTCTGAGGGCCACACTCTCTCAGTCTGAGGGCCATTTTCTCTCATTCTGTGGGCCACTCTCTCTCAGTCTGAGGGCCACTCTCTCCCTGTCTGAGGGCAACTCACTCTCTGCCTGAGGGCCACTCTCTCTCTGTCTGAGGGCCACTCTCTTTCTGCTTGGGGGCCTCTCTCTCTCAGTTTGAGGGCCACTCTCTCTCAGTCTGAGGGCCACTCTCTCTCAGTCTGAGGGCCACTCTCTCTCAGTCTGAGGGTCACTCTCCATCTGAGGAACACTCTCTTTCAGTCTGTGGGCCATTCTCTCTCTGCCTGAGGGCCACTCTCTGTCAGTCTGAGGGCCACTCTCTCTCAGTCTGAGGGCCACTCTCTCTCAGTCTGAGGGCCACTCTCTCTCAGTCTGAGGGCCACTCTATGTCTGCCTGAGGGCCACTCACTCTCTGCCTGAGGGCCTCTCTCTGCCTGAGGGCCTCTCTCTCTCTGCCTGAGGGCCTCTCTCTCTCTGCCTGTGGGCCACTCACTCTCTGTCTGAGGGTCACTCTCTGTCGGAGGGTCACTCACTTCGTTTGAGGGTCACTCACGATCTGTCCGAAGGATACTGACTCACTGTCCGAGGGTCACTCACTCAATGTCCGAGTGTCACTCACTGCCTGAGGGTCATTCTGTCTGAGGGTCATGCGCTCTGAGGTTTATTCTACCTGAGAGTCACTCAATGTCTGAGAGTCTGTCACTCTCTGTCTGAGGTTACCTCTGTCTGAGGGTCACTCTGTATCTGCGGGTCACTCGCACTTTGAGTGTCACTCGCTCTTTGTCTGAGGTTCGCTCACTCACTGTCTGAGGGTCACTCACTCTCTGTCTGAGGGTCACTCTGTCACAGATGGAGGTTTACTCTGTCTTTGGGTCACTCACTCCCTGTCGGAGATTTATTTTGTCTGAGGGTCACTCATTGTATAAAGGTCAGTCTCTCACTGTCTGAGGGTCACTCTCTGTCTGAAAATCAATCACTGCCTGAGGGTCACTCACTATCTGTCTGAGGGTCACTCACTCTCTGTCTGAGGGACACTCTCAGTCTGAGGGCCAGTCTCTCTCAGTCTGAGGGCCACTCTCTCTCTGCCTGAGGGCCACTCTCTCTCTGTCTGAGAGCCACTCTCTCTCTGTATGAGGGCCGCTCTCTCTTTCTCTGTGGGCCACTCCCTCTCTGTCTGTGGGCCACTCTCTCTCTGCCTGAGGACCAATCTCTCTCTGCCTGAGGGCGACTCACTCTCTTCCTTAGGGCCACTGTCTCTCTGCCTGAGGTCCACTCTGTCTCTGCCTGAGGGCCACTCTCTCCCTGTCTGAGGGCAACTCACTCTCTGCCTGAGGGCCACTCTGTCTCTGCCTGAGGGCCACTCTCTCTCTGCCTGAGGGCCACTCTCTCTCTGCCTGAGGGCCACTCACTCTCTGCTTGAGGGCCACTGTCTCTCTGTCTGAGGGACACTCTCTCTGTCTGCGTGTCACTGTCTGTCTGAGGGTCACTCTCTGTCGGAGGGTCACTCTCTGTCGGAGGGTCACTCACTTCGTTTGAGGTTCACACGGTCTGTCCGAGGGATACTCACTCACTGTCCGATGGTGCCCCACTCAATGTCCGAGTGTCACTCACTGCCTGAGGGTCATTCTGTCTGAGGGTCATTCTCTCTGAGGTTTATTCTGCCTGAGATTCACTCAATGTCTGAGGGTCAGTCACTCTGTCTGAGGTTTATTCTGTCTGAGGATCACTCTGTATCTGCGAGTCAATCGCACTTTGTCTGAGTGTCAATCGCACTTTGTCTGAGTGTCAATTGCTCTTTGTCTGATGTTCACTCACTCATTGTCTGAGGGTCACTCTGTCACAGACGGAGGTTTACTCTGTCTTTGGTTCACTCACTCCCTGTCTGAGGTTTATTTTGTCTGAGGGTCACTCACTGTATAAAGGTCAGTCTCTCACTGTCTGAGGGTCACTCTCTGTCTGAAAATCACTCAATTCCTGAGGGTCACTCACTATCTGTCTGAGGGTCACTCACTCTCTGTCTGAGGGACACTCTCAGTCTGAGGGCCAGTCTCTCTCAGTCTGAGGGCCACTCTCTCTCTGCCTGAGGGCCACTCTCTCTCCGTCTGAGAGCCACTCTCTCTCTGTATGAGGGCCGCTCTCTCTTTCTCTGTGGGCCACTCCCTCTCTGTCTGTGGGCCACTCTCTCTCTGCCTGAGGGCCACTCTTTTTCCGTCTGAGGGCCACTCTTTTTCCGTCTGAGGGCCACACACTTTGTGTCTGATGGCCACTCTCTCTCTGTCTGTGGGCCACTCTCTCTGTCTGAGTGTCACTGTCTGTCTGAGGGTCACTCTCTGTCTGAGGGTCACTCTCTGTCTGAGGGTCACTCTCTGTCTGAGGGTCACTCTCTGTCGGAGGGTCACTCTCTGTCGAATGGTCACTCTCTGTCAGAGGGTCACTCACTTCGTTTGAGGGTCACTCACGCACTGTCTGAGGTTTACTCTGTCTGAGATTTATTTTGTCTGAGGGTCGCTTACTGTCTAAAGGTCAATCTCTCACTGTCTCAGGGTCACTCACTGTCTATATGAGGTTTACTCTGAGGGTAACTCTGTATCCGCGGGTGACTCGCTCTTTGTCTGAGTGTCACTCGCTCTTTGTCTGAGGTTCACTCACTCTATGTCTGAGGTTCACTCACTCTCTGTCTGAGGGTCACTCACTCTCTGTCTGAGGGTCACTCTGTCACAGACGGAGGTTTACTTTGTCTTTGGGTCACTCACTCCCTGTCAGAGGTTTATTTTGTCTGAGGGTTACTCACTGTACAAAGGTCAGTCCCTCACTGTCTGAGGGTCACTTTCTGTCAGAAAATCACTCACTGCCTGAGGGTCACTCACTCTCTGTCTGAGGGTCACTCACTCTCAGTCTGAGGGCCACTCTCTCTCAGTCTGAGGGCCACTCTCTCTCAGTCTGAGGGCCACTCTCTCTCAGTCTGAGGGCCACTCTCTCTCAGTCTGAGGGCCACACTCTCTCAGTCTGAGGGCCATTTTCTCTCATTCTGAGGGCCACTCTCTCTCAGTCTGAGGGCCACTCTCTCCCTGTCTGAGGGCAACTCACTCTCTGCCTGAGGGCCACTCTCTCTCTGCCTGAGGGCCACTCTCTCTCTGTCTGAGAGCCACTCTCTCTCTGCCTGAGGGCCACTATATCTCTGCCTGTGGGCCACTCTCTGTCTGAGGGCCATCTCTTTCTGTCTGAGGGCCACTCTCTGTCTGAGGACCACTCTCTCTCTGCTTGAGTTCCACTCTCTCTCTGCCTGAGTGCCACTCTCTCTGTGCCTGAGGGCCACTCACTCTCTGCCTGAGGGCCACTCTCTCTCTGTCTGAGGGCCACTCTCTCTCAGTCTGAAGGACACTCTCTCTGTCTAAGGGTCACTCTCTCTGTGAGGGTCACTCTCTCTCTGAGGGTCACTCTCTGTCAGAGGGTCACTCACTTCATTTGAGGGTCACTCACGCTCAGTCCGAGGGACTCTCAATCAATGTCCGAGGGTCACTCAGTGCCTGAGGGTCATTCTGTCTGAGGGTCACTCCCACTAAGGTTTATTCTGCCTGAGGTTCACTCACTGTCTGAGGGTCAGTCACTCTCTGTCTGAGGTTTATTTTGTCTGAGGGTCACTCACTGTATGAAGGTCAGTCTCTCACAGTCTGAGGGTAACTCTCTGTCTGAAAATCACTCATGCCTGAGAGCCACTCTCTCTCTGCCAGAGGGCCACTCTGTCTCTCCCTGAGGGCCACTCTCTCTCTGTCTGAGGGCCACTCTCTCTCAGTCTGAGGGCCACTCTCTCTCAGTCTGAGGGCCACTCTCTCTCAGTCTGAGGGCCACTCTCTCTCAGTCTGTGGGCCACTCTCTCTCAGTCTGAGGGCGACTCTTTCTCTTTCTGTGGGCCAGTCTCTCTCCACCTGAGGGCCACTCTCTCTCCACCTGAGGGCCACTCTCTCCACCTGAGGGCCACTCTCTCTCTGTCTGAGGGCCCCTCTCTCTCAGTCTGAGGGCCACTCTCTCAGTCTGAGGGCCACACTCTCTCTGTCTGAGGGCCACTCTCTCTCTGTCTGAGGGCCACTCTCTCTCAGTCTGTGGGCCACTCTCTCTCAGTCTGAGGGCCACTCTCTCTCAGTCTGAGGGCAACTCTCTCTTAGTTTGAGGGCCACTCTCTCTCTGCCTGAGGGCCACTCACTCTCTGCCTGAGGCCCTCTCTCTCTCTGCCTGTGGGCCACTCACTCTCTGTCTGAGGGTCACTCTCTGTCGGAGGGTCACTCGCTTCGTTTGAGGGTCACTCACGATCTGTCCGAGGGATACTGACTCACTGTCCGAGGGTCACTCACTCAATGTCCGAGTGTCACTCACTGCCTGAGGGTCATTCTGTCTGAGGGTCATTCGCTCTGAGGTTTATTCTACCTGAGAATCACTCAATGTCTGAGAGTCTGTCACTCTCTGTCTGAGGTTACCTCTGTCTGAGGGTCACTCTGTATCTGCCGGAGATTCACTCAATGTCTGAGGTTCAGACACTCTGAGGTTTATTCTGTCTGAGGGTCACTCTGTATCTGCGAGTCAATCGCACTTTGTCTGAGTGTCAATTGCTCTTTGTCTGATGTTCACTCACTCATTGTCTGAGGGTCACTCACTCATTGTCTGAGGGTCACTCTGTCACAGACGGAGGTTTACTCTGTCTTTGGTTCACTCACTCCCTGTCTGAGGTTTATTTTGTCTGAGGGTCACTCACTGTATAAAGGTCAGTCTCTCACTGTCTGAGGGTCACTCTCTGTCTGAAAATCACTCAATTCCTGAGGGTCACTCACTCTCTGTCTGAGGGTCACTCTCTGTCTGAGGGCCACTCTCTTTCAGTCTGAGGGCCATTCTCTCTCTGCCTGAGGGCCACTCTCTGTCAGTCTGAGGGCCACTCTCTCTCTGTCTGAGGGCCACTCTCTCTCAGTCTGTGGGCCACTCTCTCTCTGTCTGAGGGCCACTCTTTTTCCGTCTGAAGGCTACGCTCTTTCCGTCTGAGGGCCACACACTTTGTGTCAGATGGCCACTCTCTCTCTGTCTGAGGGCCACTCTCTGTCTGAGGGCCACTCTCTGTCTGAGGGCCACTCTCTGTCTGAGGGTCACTCTCTGTCGGAGGGTCACTCTCTGTCAGAAGGTCACTCTCTGTCGAATGGTCACTCTCTGTCAGAGGGTCACTCACTTCGTTTGAGGGTCACTCACGCACTGTCTGAGGTTTACTCTGTCTGAGATTTATTTTGTCTGAGGGTCGCTTACTGTCTAAAGGTCAATCTCTCACTGTCTCAGGGTCACTCACTGTCTATATGAGGTTTACTCTGAGGGTAACTCTGTATCTGCGGGTGACTCGCTCTTTGTCTGAGCGTCACTCGCTCTTTGTCTGAGGTTCACTCACTCTATGTCTGAGGTTCACTCACTCTCTGTCTGAGGGTCACTCTCTCTCTGCCTGAGGGTCACTCTCTCTCTGTCTGAGGGCCACTCTCTCTCTGTCTGAGGGCCACTCTCTCCCTGTCTGAGGGCCACTCTCTCTCAGAATGAGGGCCACTCTCTCTCAGTCTGAGAGCCACTCTGTCTCAATCTGAAGACCACTCTCTCTCAGTCTGAGGACCACTGTCTCTCAGTCTGTGGGCCATTCTCTCTCAGTCTGTGGGCCACTGTCTCTCAGTCTGAGGACCACTCTCTCTCAGTCTGAGGGCCACTCTCTCTCAGTCAGAGGGCCACTCTCCCTTAGTCTGAGGGCCACTCTCCCTTAGTCTGAGAGCCACTCTCTCTCTGTCTGAGGGCCACTCTCTCTCTGTCTGAGGGTCACTCTCTCTCTGTCTGAGGACCTGTCTCTCTCTGTCTGAGAGCCACTCTCTCTCAGTCTGAGGGCCAATCTATCTCTGCCTGAGGGCCGCTCTCTCTCTGCCTGAGGGCCACTCTCTCTCTGCCTGAGGGTCACTCTCTCTCTCCCTGAGGGCCACTCTCTCTCAGTCTGAGGGCCACTCTCTCTCTGTCTGAGGGCCACTCTCTCTCTGCCTGAGGGTCACTCTCTCTCTCCCTGAGGGCCACTCTCTCTCAGTCTGAGGGCCACTCTCTCTCTGTCTGAGAGCCACTCTCCCCCTGTCTGACGGCCACTCTCTCTCTGCCTGAGGGCCACTCTCTCTCAGAATGAGGCCCAAATCTCTCTCAGTCTGAGGGTCACTCACTCTCTGCCTGAGGGCCACTCTCTCTCTGCCTGAGGGCCACTCTCTCTCTCCCTGAGGGTCACTCTCTCTCTGCCTGAGGGCCACTCACTCTCTGCCTGAGCGCCATTCTCTCTCTGCCTGAGGGCCACCTCTCTCTGCCTGCGGGCCACTCCCTCTTAGCCTGAGGGCCACTCTTTCTCAGTCTGAGGGCCAAACACTCTCAGTTTGAGGGCCAAACACTTTCAGTCTGAGGTCCACTCTCTTTCAGTCTGTGGGCCACTCTCTCTCCGTCTGAGGGCCACTCTCTCTCAGTCTGAGGGCCAGTCTCTCTCAGTCTCAGCGCCACTCTCTCTCAGACTGAGGGCCACTCTCTCTCAGTCTGAGGGCCACTCTCTCTCTGCTTGAGCGCCACTCTCTCTCTGCCTGAGGGCCACTCTCTGTCGGAGTGTCACTAACTTCGTTTGAGGGTCTCTCACGCTCTGTCCGAGGGACACTCACTCACTGTCCAATGGTCACTCACTCAATGTCCGACGGTCCCTCACTGCCTGAGGGTCTTTCTGTCTGAAGGTCGTTGTCTCTGAGGTTTATTCTGCCTGAGGTTCACTCACTGTCTGAGAGTCAGTCACTCTCTGTCTGAGGTTTACTCTGTCTGAGGTTTATTTTGTCTCAGGGTCAATCACTGTCTAATGTTCATTCTCGCACTGTCTGAGGGTCACTCTATGTCTGAAAATCACTCACTGCCTGAGGGTCACTCACTCTCTGTCTGAGGGTCACTCTCTCTCTGTCTGAAGGTCACTGGCTCTCTGCCTGAGGTTCACTCACTGTCCGTCTGAGATTAACGCTTTGTCTGAGTTTTATTATGTCTGAGGGTCACGCACTGTCTAAAGGACCCTCTCTCACTGTCTGAGGGTCAGTCACTCATGTCTGAGGGTTACACTCTCTCTATCTGAGGGTCACTCTCTCTTTGTCTGAGGGCCACTCTCTCTCTGTCTGAGGGCCACTCTCTCTCAGACTGAGGGCCACTCTCTCTCTGTCTGAGGGCCACTCTCTCTCTTTCTGAGGGGCAACACGCTCTCTGTCTGAGGGCCACTCTCTCTCTGCCTGAGTGCCACTCTCTCTGTCTGAGGGCCACTCTCTCACTGTCTGAGGGCCACACTCTCTCTGTCAAAGGGCCACACTCTCTCTGTCTGAAGGCCACTCTCTCTCTTTCTGAGGGCCACTTTCTCTCTGTCTGAGGACCACTCTCTCTCTCAGTCTGAGGACCACTCGATCTTGGTCTGAGGGCCACTCTCGCTCTGTCTGAGGACCTGTCTCTCTCTGTCTGAGAGCAACTCTCTCTCAGTCTGATGGCCACTCTCTCTCTGTCTGAGAGCCACTCTCTCTCAGTCTGAGGGCCAATCTATCTCTGCCTGAGGGCCGCTCTCTCTCTGCCTGAGGGCCACTCTCTCTCTGCCTGAGGGTCACTCTCTCTCTCCCTGAGGGCCACTCTCTCTCAGTCTGAGGGCCACTCTCTCTCTGTCTGAGGGCCACTCTCTCTCTGCCTGAGGGTCACTCTCTCTCTCCCTGAGGGCCACTCTCTCTCTGCCTGAGGGCCACTCACTCTCTGCCTGAGCGCCATTCTCTCTCTGCCTGAGGGCCACCTCTCTCTGCCTGCGGGCCACTCCCTCTCAGTCTGAGGGCCACTCTTTCTCAGTCTGAGGGCTACTCTCTCTCAGTCTGAGGGCCAAACACTCTCAGTTTGAGGGCGAAACACTTTCAGTCTGAGGGCCAGTCTCTCTCAGTCTCAGCGCCACTCTCTCTCAGACTGAGGGCCACTCTCTCTCAGTCTGAGGGCCACTCTCTCTCTGCTTGAGCGCCACTCTCTCTCTGCCTGAGGGCCACTCTCTGTCGGAGTGTCACTCACTTCGTTTGAGGGTCTCTCACGCTCTGTCCGAGGGACACTCACTCACTGTCCAATGGTCACTCACTCAATGTCCGACGGTCCCTCACTGCCTGAGGGTCTTTCTGTCTGAAGGTCGTTGTCTCTGAGGTTTATTCTGCCTGAGGTTCACTCACTGTCTGAGAGTCAGTCACTCTCTGTCTGAGGTTTACTCTGTCTGAGGTTTATTTTGTCTCAGGGTCAATCACTGTCTAATGTTCAGTCTCGCACTGTCTGAGGGTCACTCTATGTCTGAAAATCACTCACTGCCTGAGGGTCACTCACTCTCTGTCTGAGGTTCACTCTCTCTCTGTCTGAAGGTCACTGGCTCTCTGCCTGAGGTTCACTCACTGTCCGTCTGAGATTAACGCTTTGTCTGAGTTTTATTCTGTCTGAGGGTCACGCACTGTCTAAAGGACCCTCTCTCACTGTCTGAGGGTCAGTCACTCATGTCTGAGGGCCACTCTCTCTCTGCCTGAGGGCCACTCTCTCTCTGCCTGAGGGTCACTCTCTCTCTGTCTGAGGGCCACTCTCTATCTTGTCTGAGGGCCACTCTCTCTCAGTCTGAGGGCCAATCTCTCTCTGCCTGAGGGCCGCTCTCTCTCTGCCTGAGGGGCACTCTCTCCCTGTCTGACGGCCACTCTGTCTCTGCCTGAGGGCCTCTCTCTCTTAGTCTGAGGGCCACTCTCTCTCAGTCTGTGGGCCACTCTCTCTCAGTCTGAGGGCCACTCTCCCTCAGTCTGAGGGCCACTCTCTCTCAGTCTGAGAGCCAATCTCTCTCTGTCTGAGGGCCACTCACTCTCTTTCTGAGGGGCAACACTCTCTCTGTCTGAGGGCCACTCTCTCTCTGTCTGAGTGCCACTCTCACTCTGTCTGAGGGCCACTCTCTCTCTGTCTGAGGGCCACACTCTCTCTGTCAAAGGGCCACACTCTCTCTGTCTGAACGCCACTCTCTCTCTTTCTGAGGGCCACTTTCTCACTGTCTGAGGGCCACTCTCTCTCTCAGTCTGAGGACCACTCAATCTTGGTCTGAGGGCCACTCTCGCTCTGTCTGAGGACCTGTCTCTCTCTGTCTGAGAGCAACTCTCTCTCAGTCTGATGGCCACTCTCTCTCTGTCTGAGCGCCACTCACTGCCTGAGGTCCACTCTCTCTCTTCCTCAAGCCCACTCTCTCTCTGTCTGAGGGCCACTCTCATTCTCCCTGAGGGTCACTCTCTCTCTGTGTGGGGGCCACTCTCTCTCTGTCTGAGGGCCACTCTCTCCCTTGTCTGAGGGCCACTCTCTCTCAGTCTGAGAGCCAATCTCTCTTTGTCTGAGGGCCACTCTCTCTCAGTCTGAGGGTCACTCTCTCTCTGTCTAAGGGCCACTCTCTCTCTCTGTCTGATGGCCACTCTCTCTCAGTCTGAGGGCCACTCTCTCTCTGTCTGAGGGCCACTCACTGCCTGAGGTCCACTCTCTCATTCCCTCAAGGCCACTCTCTCTCTGCCTGAGGGCCACTCTCTCTCTGCCTGAGGGCCACTCCCTCTCTGCCTGAGGTCCACTCTCCCTCGGCCTGAGGGCCACTCTCTCATTGTCTGAGGGCCACTCTCTCTCTTTCTGAGGGCCTCTCTCTGCCTGAGGGCCACTCTCTCGCAGTCTGAGGGCCACTCTCTCTCTATCTGGGGGCCACTCTCTCTCAGTCTGAGCGCCGCTCTCTCCCAGTCTGAGCGCCACTCTCTCTCTATCTGAGGGCCACTCTCTCTCAGTCTGAGGGCCACTCTCTCTGTCTGAGGTCCACTCTCTCTTAGCCTGAGGGCCACTCTCCTTCTGCCTGAGGGCCATTCTCTCTCTGCCTGAGGGCCACTCACTCTCTGCCTGAGGGCCACTCTCTCTCTGTCTGAGGGACACTCTCTCTGCCTGAGGGTCACACTCTGTCTGAGGGTCACTCTCTGTCGGAGTGTCACTCACTTCGTTTGAGGGTCTCTCACCCTCTGTCCGAGGGACACTCACTCACTGTCCGATGGTCACTCACTCAATGTCCGACGGTCCCTCTCTGTCTGAGGTTTACTCTGTCTGAGGTTTATTTTGTCTGAGGGTCACTCACTGTCTAAAGGTCAGTCTCTCACTGTCTGTGGGTCACTCACTGTCTATCTGAGGTTTACTCTGTCTGAGGGTCTTTCTATATCTGCGGGTCACTCGCTCTTTGTCTGAGGTTCACTCACTCACTGCCTTTGGGTCAATCACATCCTGTCTGACGTTTATTTTGTCTGAGGGTCATTCACTGTATAATGTTCAGTTTCGCACTGTCTGAGGGTCACTCTATGTCAGAAAATCACTCACTGCCTGAGGGCCACTCTCTCTCAGTCTGAGGGCCACTCTCTCTCTGCCTGATGGCCACTCTCTCTCTGTCTGAGGGCCACACTCTGTCTGAGGGCCACTCTCTCTCTGCCTGAGGGTCACTGACTCTCTGTCTGAGGGCCACTCTCTCTCAGTATGAGGGTCAATCTCTCTCTGCCTGAGGGCCACTATCTCTCTGCCTGAGGACCACTCTTTCTCTGCCTGAGGGCCACTCTCTCTCTGCCTGAGCGCCATTCTCTCTCTGCCTGAGGGCCACCTCTCTCTGCCTGCGGGCCACTCCCTCTCAGCCTGAGGGCCACTCTTTCTCAGTCTGAAGGCTACTATCTCTCAGTCTGAGGGCCAAACTCTCTCAGATTGAGGGCCAAACACTTTCAGTCTGAGGGCCACTCTCTTTCAGTCTGTGGGCCACTCTCTCTCAGTCTGAGGGCCACTCTCTCTCAGTCTGAGGGCCAGTCTCCCTCAGTCTCAGCGCCACTCTCTCTCAGACTGAGGGCCACTCTCTCTCTGCTTGAGGTCCACTCTCACTCTGCTTGAGCGCCACTCTCTCTCTGCCTGAGGGCCACTCTCTCTCTGCCTGAGGGTCACTCTCTCTCTGTCTGAGGGTCACTCTCTCTCTGTCTGAGGGCCACTCTCTCTGTCAGAGGGCCACTCTCTCTCGGAATGAGGGCCACTCTCTCTCAGTCTGAGGGCCACTCTGTCTCAATCTGAGGACCACTCTCTCTCAGTCTGAGGGCCACTCTCTCTCAGTCTGTGGGCCATTCTCTCTCAGTCTGTGGGCCACACTCTCTCAGTCTGAAGACCACTCTCTCTCAGTCAGAGGGCCACTCTCCCTCTGTCTGAGGGCCACTCTCTCTCAGTCTGAGGGTCACTCTCTCTCTGCCTGAGGGCCTCTCTCTCTCAGTCTGAGGGCCAAACTCTCTCAGTCTGAGGGCCAAACACTTTCAGTCTGAGGGCCACTCTCTTTCAGTCTGTGGGCTACTCTCTCTCAGTCTGAGGGCCACTCTCTCTCAGTCTGAGGGCCACTCTCTCTCAGTCTGAGCGCCAGTCTCTCTCAGACTGAGGGCCACTCTCTCTCTGCTTGAGGTCCACTCTCATTCTGCTTGAGCGCCACTCTCTCTCTGCCTGAGGGCCACTCTCTCTCTGCCTGAGGGTCACTTTCTCTCTGTGTGAGGCCACTCTCTCTCTGTCTGAGGGCCACTCTCTCTCTGTCTGAGGGCCACTCTCTCTCTGTCTCAGGGCCACTCTCTCTCTGTCTGAGGACCTCTCTCTGCCTGAGGGCAAGTCACTCTCAGTCTGAGGGCCAATCTCTCTCAGTCTGAGGGCCACTCTCTCTCAGTCTGAGCGCCACTCTCTCTCAGACTGAGGGCCACTCTCTCTCTGCTTGAGGTCCACTCTCATTCTGCTTGAGCGCCACTCTCTCTCTGCCTGAGGGCCACTCTCTCTCTGCCTGAGGGTCTCTCTCTCTCTGTCTGAGGGTCACTCTCTCTCTGTCTGAGCCCACTCTCTCTCTGTCTGAGGCCCACTCTCTCTCAGAATGAGGGCCACTCTCTCTCAGTCTGAGGGCCACTCTGTCTCAATCTGAGGACCACTCTCTCACAGTCTGAGGGCCACTCTCTCTCAGTCTGTGGGCCATTCTCTCTCAGTCTGTGGGCCACTATCTCTCAGTCTGAGGACCACTCTCTCTCAGTCTGAGGGCCGCTCTCTCTCTGTCTAAGGGCCACACTCTCTCTCTCTCTGATGGCCACTCTCTCTCTGTCTGAGGGCCACTCTCGCTCTGTCTGAGGACCACTCTCTCTCTGTCTGAGAGCAACTCTCTCTCAGTCTGAGGGCCACTCTCTCTCTGTCTGAGGGCCACTCACTTCCTGAGGTCCACTCTCTCTCTCCCTCAAGGCCACTCTCTCTCTGTCTGAGAGCCACTCTCTCTCTGCCTGAGGGCCGCTATCTCTCTGCCTGAGGGCCACTCTCTCTCAGTCTGTGGGCCATTCTCTCTCAGTCTGTGGGCCACTATCTCTCAGTCTGAGGACCACTCTCTCTCTTTCTAAGGGCTACACTCTATCTCTCTCTGATGGCCACTCTCTCTCTGTCTGAGGGCCACTCTCGCTCTGTCTGAGGACCACTCTGTCTCTGTCTGAGAGCAACTCTCTCTAAGTCTGAGGGCCACTCTCTCTCTGCCTGAGGGCCACTCCCTCTCTGCCTGAGGGTCACTCTCCCTCTGCCTGAGGGCCTCTCTCTCATTGTCTGAGGGCCACTCTCTCTCTTTCTGAGGGCCTCTCTCTGCCTGAGGGCCACTCTCTATCAGTCTGAGGGCCACTCTCTCTCTATCTGAGGGCCACTCTCTCTCTATCTGAGGGCCACTCTCTCTCTATCTGAGCGCCACTCTCTCTCAGTCTGAGCGCCACTCTCTCCAGTCTGAGGGCCACTCTCTCTCTGCCTGAGGGCCATTCTCTCTCTGCCTGAGGGCCACTCTCTCTCTGTCTGAGGGCCACTCTCTCTCTGTCTGAGGGCCACTCTCGCTCTGTCTGAGGACCACTCTCTCTCTGTCTGAGAGCAACTCTCTCTCAGTCTGAGGGCCACTCTCTCTCTGTCTGAGGGCCACTCTCTCTCTGTCTGAGGGCCACTCTCTCTCTGTCTGAGGGCCACTCTCTCTCTGTCAGAGGACCACTCTCTGTCTGAGGACCTCTCTCTGCCTGAGGGCCAGTCTCTCTCAGTCTGAGGGCCACTCTCTTCCTGTCTGAGGGCCACTCTCCCTCTGCCTGAGGGCCACTCCCACTCTGCCTGAGGGCCAATCTCTCTATGTCTGAGGGCCACTATCTCTCAGTATGATGGCCAATCTCTCTCTGCCTGAAGGCCACAATCTCTCTGCCCGAGGCCCACTCTCTCTCAGACTGAGGGCCACTCTCTCTCAGTCTGAGGCCCAAATCTCTCTCAGTCTGAGGGCCAGTCACTCTCTGCCTGAGGGCCACTCTCTCTCTCTGCCTGAGGGCCTCTCTCTCTCTGCCTGAGGGCCACTCTCTCTCTGCCTGAGCGCCACTCTCTCTCTGCCTGAGGGCCACCTCTCTCTGCCTGAGGGCCACTCCCTCTCAGTCTGAGGGCCACTCTCTCAGTCTGTGGTCCACTCTCTCTCAGTCTGAGAGCCAAACTCTCTCAGTCTGAGGGCCACTCTCTTTCAGTCTGAGGGCCACTCTCTCTCACTCTCAGCGCCACTCTGTCTCAGACTGAGGGCCACTCTCTCTTCCTGCGGGCCACTCTATCTCTGCCTGAGGGCCGCTCTCTCTCTGCCTGAGGGGCACTCTCTCTCTGCCTGACGGCCACTCTCTCTCTGCCGGCGGTCCTCTCTCTCTCTGCCTGAGGGTCACTCTGTCTCAATCTGAGGGCCACTCTCTCTCAGTCTGAGGGACTCTCTCTCTCAGTCTGAGGGCCTCTCTCTCTAAGTCTGAGGGCCACTCTGTCTCAATCTGAAGGCCACTCTCTCTCAGTCTGTGGGCCACTCTCCCTCAGTCTGAGGGCCACTCTCTCTTTGTCTGAGGGCCACTCTCTCCCTGTTTGAGGGCCACTCTCTCTCTTTCTGAGGGGCAACACTCTCTCTGTCTGAGGGCCACTCTCTCTCTGTCTGAGGGCCACTCTCTCTCTTGTCTGTGGGCCACTCTCTCTCTGTCTAAGGGCCACTCTCTCTCTCTGTCTGATTGCCACTCTCTCTCTGTCTGAGGGCCACTCTCGCTCTGTCTGAGGACCACTCTCTCTCTGTCTGAGAGCACCACTCTCTCAGTCTGAGGGCCACTCTCTCTCTGTCTGAGGGCCACTCACTGCCTGAGGTCCACTCTCTCTCTCCCTCAAGGCCACTCTCTCATTGTCTGAGGGCCACTCTCTCTCTTTCTGAGGGCCTCTCTCTGCCTGAGGGCCACTCTCTCTCAGTCTGAGGGCCACTCTCTCTCTATCTGAGGCCACTCTCTCTCAGTCTGAGCGCCAATCTCTCTCAGTCTGAGGGCCACTCTCTCTTGGCCTGAGGGCCACTCTCTCTCTGCCTGAGGGCCATTCTCTCTCTGCCTGAGGCCCACTCTCTCTCTGTCTGAGGGCCACTCTCTCTCTGTCTGAGGGTCACTCTCTCTGTCTGAGGGTCACACTCTGTCTGAGGGTCACTCTCTGTCGGTGTGTCACTCACTTCGTCTGAGGGTCTCTCACGCTCTGTCCGAGGGACACTCACTCACTGTCCGACGGTCCCTCACTGCCTGAGGGTCTTTCTGTCTGAGGGTCATTGTCTCTGAGGTTTATTCTGCCTGAGGTTCACTCACTGTCTGAGGGTCAGACACTCTCTGTCTGAGGTTTACTCTGTTTGAGGTTTATTTTGTCTGAGGGTCAATCACTGTCTAAAGGTCAGTCTCTCACTGTCTGTGGGTCACTCACTGTCTATCTGAGGTTTACTCTGTCTGAGGGTCTTTCTATCTCTGCGGGTCACTCGCTCCTTGTCTGAGTGTCACTCGCTCCTTGTCTGAGTGTCACTCTCTCCTTGTCTGAGTGTCACTCGCTCTTTGTCTGAGGTTCACTCACTCTCTGCCTTTGGGTCACTCACACCCTGTCTGATGTTTATTTTGTCTGAGGGTCACTCACTGTATAATGTTCAGTCTCTCACTGTCTGAGGGTCACTCTATGTCTGAAAATCACTCACTGCCTGAGGGTCACTCAATCTCTGTCTGAGGGTCACTCTCTCTCTGTCTGAAGGTCACTGGCTCTCTGCCTGAGGTTCACTCACTGTCCGTCCGAGATTTACGCTCTGTCTCAGGTTTATTATGTCTGAGGGTCACGCACTGTCTAAAGGTCACTCTCTCACTCTCTGAGGGTCAGTCAATTATGTCTGGGGTTCAGTCTCTCTCTGTCTGAGGGTCACTATCTGTCTGAGGGTCACTCTCTCTCTGCCTGAGGGCCACTCTCTCTCTGTCTGAGGGCCACTCTCTCTCTGTCTGAGGGCCACTCTCCCTCTGCCTGAGGGCCACTCTCACTCTGCCTGAGGGTCAATCTCTCTCTGTGTGAGGGCCACTCTCTCTCTCTGTCTGAGGGCAACTCTCTCTCTGTCAGAGGCCTGCTCTCTGTCTGAGGACCTCTCTCTGCCTGAGGGCCAGTCTCTCAGTCTGAGGGCCACTCTCTCTCAGTCAGAGGGCTACTCTCTCTCAGTCTGAGGGCCACTCTCTCTCAGTCTGAGGGCCACTCTCTCTCAGTCTGAGCGCCACTCTCTCTCTGCCTGAGGGCCACTCTCTCTCTGCCTGAGGGTTACTGTCTCTCTGTCTGAGGGCCAATCTCTCTATGTCTGAGGGCCACTATCTCTCAGTATGAGGGCCAATCTCTCTCTGCCTGAAGGCCACTATCTCTCTGCCTGAGGGCCACTATCTCTCTGCCTGAGCGCATCTCTCTCTCAGACTGAGGGCCACTCTCTCTCAGTCTGAGGCCAAAATCTCTCTCAGTCTGAGGGCCACTATCTCCCTGCCTGAGGGCCACTCTCTCTCTGCCTGAGGGACACTCTCTCTCTGCCTGAGGGTTACTGTCTCTCTGTCTGAGGGCCAATCTCTCTATGTCTGAGGGCCACTATCTCTCAGTATGAGGGCCAATCTCTCTCTGCCTGAAGGCCACTATCTCTCTGCCTGAGGGCCACTATCTCTCTGCCTGAGCGCATCTCTCTCTCAGACTGAGGGCCACTCTCTCTCAGTCTGAGGCCAAAATCTCTCTCAGTCTGAGGGCCACTATCTCCCTGCCTGAGGGCCACTCTCTCTCTGCCTGAGGGACACTCTCTCTCTGCCTGAGGGACACTCTCTCTCTGCCTCAGGGCCACTCTCTCTCTGCCTGAGGGCCACTCTCTCTCTGCCTGAGCGCCACTCTCTCTCAGTCTGAGCGCCACTCTTTCTAAGACTGAGGGGAACTCTCTCTCTGTCTCAGGGCCACTCTCTCTCTGCCTGAGGGCCACTCTCTCTCAGTCTGAGAGCCAATCTCTCTTTGTCTGAGGGCCACTCTCTCTCAGTCTGAGGGCCAATCTCTCTCTGTCTGAGGGCCACTCTCTCTCTGCCTGAGGGGCAACACTCTCTCTGTCTGAGGGCCACTCTCTCTCTGTCTGAGGGCCACACTCTCTCTGTCTGAGGGCCACTCTCTCTCTGTCTAAGGGCCACTCTCTCTCTCTGTCTGATGGCCACTCTCTGTCTGTCTGAGGGCCACTCTCGCTCTGTCTGAGGACCACTCTCTCCCTGTCTGAGAGCAACTCTCTCTCAGTCTGAGGGCCACTCTCTCTCTGTCTGAGGGCCACTCACTTCCTGAGGTCCACTCTCTCTCTCCCTCAAGGCGACTCTCTCTCTGTCTGAGGGCCACTCTCTCTCTATCTGAGGGCCACTCTCTCTCTATCTGAGGGCCACTGTCTCTCAGTCTGAGCGCCATTCTCTCTCAGTCTGAGGGCCACTCTCTCTTAGCCTGGGGGCCACTCTTTCTCTGTCTGAGGGCCACTCTCTCTCTGTCTGAGGGCCACTCTCTCTCTGTCTGAGAGCCAATCTCTCTTTGTCTGAGGGCCACTCTCTCTCAGTCTGAGGGCCAATCTCTCTTTGTCTAAGGGCCACTCTCTCTCTGTTTGAGGGCCACTCTCTCTCTGTCTGAGGGCCACTCTCTCTCTGTCTGAGGGCCACTCTCTCTCTGTCTGAGGGTCACTCTCTCTCGGTCATGAGGGCCACTCTCTCTCAGTCTGAGCGTCACTCTCTCTCAGACTGAGGACCACTCTCTCTCTGCTTGAGGTCCACTCTCTCTCTGCTTGAGCGTCACTCTCGCTCTGTCTGAGGGCCACTCTCTCTCAGAATGAGGGCCACACTCTCTCAGAATGAGGGCCACTCTGTCTCAATCTGAGCACCAGACTCTCACAGTCTGAGGGCCACTCTCTCTCAGTCTGTGGGCCATTCTCTCTCAGTCTGTGGGCCACTATCTCTCAGTCTGAGGACCACTCTCTCTCTGTCTGAGGGCCACTCTCTCTCAGTCTGAGGGTCACTCTCTCTCTGCCTGAGGGCCACTCGCTCTCAGTCTGAGAGCCAATCTCTCTTTGTCTGAGGGCCACTCTCTCTCTGTCTGAGGGCCACTCTCTCTCAGAATGAGGGCCACTCTCTCTCAGAATGAGGGCCACTCTGTCTCAATCTGAGCACCAGTCTCTCACAGTCTGAGGGCCACTCTCTCTCAGTCTGTGGGCCATTCTCTCTCAGTCTGTGGGCCACTATCTCTCAGTCTGAGGACCACTCTCTCTCTGTCTGAGGGCCACTCTCTCTCAGTCTGAGGGTCACTCTCTCTCTGCCTGAGGGCCACTCGCTCTCAGTCTGAGAGACAATCTCTCTTTGTCTGAGGGCCACTCTCTCTCTGTCTGAGGGCCACTCTCCCTCTGCCTGAGGGCCACTCTCACTCTGCCTGAGGGTCAATCTCTCTGTGTGTGAGGGCCACTCTCTCTCTCTGTCTGAGGGCAACTCTCTCTCTGTCAGAGGCCTGCTCTCTGTCTGAGGACCTCTCTCTGCCTGAGGGCCAGTCTCTCAGTCTGAGGGCTACTCTCTCTCAGTCTGAGGGCCACTCTCTCTCAGTCTGAGGGCCACTCTCTCTCAGTCTGAGCGCCACTCTCTCTCTGCCTGAGGGCCACTCTCTCTCTGCCTGAGGGTTACTGTCTCTCTGTCTGAGGGCCAATCTCTCTATGTCTGAGGACCACTATCTCTCAGTATGAGGGCCAATCTCTCTCTGCCTGAAGGCCACTAACCCTCTGCCTGAGGGCCACTATCTCTCTGCCTGAGCGCATCTCTCTCTCAGACTGAGGGCCACTCTCTCTCAGTCTGAGGCCAAAATCTCTCTCAGTCTGAGGGCCACTATCTCCCTGCCTGAGGGCCACTCTCTCTCTGCCTGAGGGACACTCTCTCTCTGCCTGAGGGACACTCTCTCTCTGCCTCAGGGCCACTCTCTCTCTGCCTGAGGGCCACTCTCTCTCTGCCTGAGCGCCACTCTCTCTCAGTCTGAGCGCCACTCTTTCTAAGACTGAGGGGAACTCTCTCTCTGTCTCAGGGCCACTCTCTCTCTGCCTGAGGGCCACTCTCTCTCAGTCTGAGAGCTAATCTCTCTTTGTCTGAGGGCCACTCTCTCTCAGTCTGAGGGCCAATCTCTCTCTGTCTGAGGGCCACTCTCTCTCTGCCTGAGGGGCAACACTCTCTCTGTCTGAGGGCCACTCTCTCTCTGTCTGAGGGCCACTCTCTCTCTGTCTGAGGGCCACTCTCTCTCTGTCTAAGGGCCACTCTCTCTCTCTGTCTGATGGCCACTCTCTGTCTGTCTGAGGGCCACTCTCGCTCTGTCTGAGGACCACTCTCTCCCTGTCTGAGAGCAACTCTCTCTCAGTCTGAGGGCCACTCACTCTCTGTCTGAGGGCCACTCACTTCCTGAGGTCCACTCTCTCTCTCCCTCAAGGCGACTCTCTCTCTCAGTCTGAGGGCCACTCTCTCTCTGTCTGAGGGCCACTCACTTCCTGAGGTCCACTCTCTCTCTCCCTCAAGGCGACTCTCTCTCTGTCTGAGGGCCACTCTCTCTCTATCTGAGGGCCACTCACTTCCTGAGGCCAACTCTCTCTCTCCCTCAAGGCGACTCTCTCTCTGCCTGAAGGCCACTATCTCTCTGCCTGAGGGCCACTATCTCTCTGCCTGAGTGCCACTCTCTCTCAGACTGAGGGCCACTCTCTCTCAGTCTGAGGCCAAAATCTCTCTCAGTCTGAGGGCCACTATCTCCCTGCCTGAGGGCCACTCTCTCTCTGCCTGAGGGACACTCTCTCTCTGCCTGAGGGACACTCTCTCTCTGCCTCAGGGCCACTCTCTCTCTGCCTCAGGGCCACTCTCTCTCTGCCTGAGCGCCACTCTCTCTCAGTCTGAGCGCCACTCTTTCTAAGACTGAGGGAAACTCTCTCTGTGCCTGAGGGCCACTCTATCTCTGCCTGAGGGCCAATCTCTCTCTGCCTGAGGGCCACTCTATCTCTGCCTGAGGACCACTCTCTCTCTGCCTGAGGGTCACACTCTCTCTGTCTGAGGGCCACTCTCTCTCTTGTCTGAGTGCCGCTCTCTCAGTCTGAGGGCCAATCTCTCTCTGCCTGAGGGCCGCTCTCTCTCTGCCTGACGGCCACTCTCTCTCTGTCTGAGGGCCACTCTCTCTCTTGTCTGAGTGCCGCTCTCTCTCAGTCTGAGGGCCAATCTCTCTCAGTCTGCGGGCCTCTCTCTCTAAGTCTGAGGGGCACTCTCTAACAGTCTGTGGGCCACTCTCTGTCAGTCTGAGGACCACTCTCTCTCAGTCTGAGGGCCACTTTCCCTCAGTCTGAGGGCCACTCTCTCTCTGTCTGAGGGAAACTTTCTCTCAGTCTGAAGGTCACTCTCTCTCTGCCTGATGGCCTCTCTCACTCAGTCTGAGGGCCATTCTCTCTTTGTCTAAGGGCCACTCTCTCTCTGTTTGAGGGCCACTCTCTCTCTGTCTGAGGGCCACTCTCTCTCTGTCTGAGGGCCACTCTCTCTCTGTCTGAGGGCCACTCTCTCTCTGTCTGAGGGCCACTCTCTCTCTGTCTGAGGGCCATTCTCTCTCTGTCTGAAGGCCACACTCTCTCTGTCTGAGGGCAACTCTCTTTCTGTCTGAGGGCCACTCTCTCTCTGTCTGAGGGCCACTCACTGCCTGAGGTCGACTCTCTCTCTCCCTCAAGCCCGCTCTCTCTCTGTCTGAGGGCCACTCTCTCTCGGTCTGAGGGCCACTCTCTCTCGGTCATGAGGGCCACTCTCTCTCAGTCTGAGCGTCACTCTCTCTCAGACTGAGGGCCACTCTCTCTCTGCTTGAGGTCCACTCTCTCTCTGCTTGAGCGTCACTCTCGCTCTGCCTGAGGGCCACTATCTCTCTGCCTGAGGGTCACTCACTCTCTGTCTGAGGGCCTCTCTCACTCAGTCTGAGGGCCAATCTCTCTTTGTCTAAGGGCCACTCTCTCTCTGTTTGAGGGCCACTCTCTCTCTGTCTGAGGGCCACTCTCTCTCTGTCTGAGGGCCACTCTCTCTCTGTCTGAGGGCCACTCTCTCTCTGTCTGAGGGCCATTCTCTCTCTGTCTGAAGGCCACACTCTGTCTGAGGGCAACTCTCTTTCTGTCTGAGGGCCACTCTCTCTCTGTCTGAGGGCCACTCACTGCCTGAGGTCGACTCTCTCTCTCCCTCAAGCCCGCTCTCTCTCTGTCTGAGGGCCACTCTCTCTCGGTCTGAGGGCCACTCTCTCTCGGTCATGAGGGCCACTCTCTCTCAGTCTGAGCGTCACTCTCTCTCAGACTGAGGGCCACTCTCTTTCTGCTTGAGGTCCACTCTCTCTCTGCTTGAGCGTCACTCTCGCTCTGCCTGAGGGACACTCTCTCTCTGCCTGAGGGTCACTCTCTCTCTCTGTCTGAGGGCCACTCGCTGTCAGTCTGAGGACCACTCTCTCTCAGTCTGAGGGCCACTTTCCCTCAGTCTGAGGGCCACTCTCTCTCTGTCTGAGGGAAACTTTCTCTCAGTCTGAAGGTCACTCTCTCTCTGCCTGATGGCCTCTCTCACTCAGTCTGAGGGCCATTCTCTCTTTGTCTAAGGGCCACTCTCTCTCTGTTTGAGGGCCACTCTCTCTCTGTCTGAGGACCACTCTCTCTCTGTCTGAGGGCCACTCTCTCTCTGTCTGAGGGCCACTCTCTCTCTGTCTGAGGGCCACTCTCTCTCTGTCTGAGGGCCATTCTCTCTCTGTCTGAAGGCCACACTCTCTCTGTCTGAGGGCAACTCTCTTTCTGTCTGAGGGCCACTCTCTCTCTGTCTGATGGCCACTCTCTCTCGGTCTGAGGGCCACTCTCTCTCGGTCATGAGGGCCACTCTCTCTCAGTCTGAGCGTCACTCTCTCTCAGACTGAGGGCCACTCTCTCTCTGCTTGAGGTCCACTCTCTCTCTGCTTGAGCGTCACTCTCGCTCTGCCTGAGGGCCACTATCTCTCTGCCTGAGGGTCACTCACTCTCTGTCTGAGGGCCACTCTCTCTCAGAATGAGGGCCACTCTCTCTCAGAATGAGGGCCACTCTGTCTCAATCTGAGCACCAGTCTCTCACAGTCTGAGGGCCACTCTCTCTCAGTCTGTGGGCCATTCTCACTCAGTCTGTGGGCCACTATCTCTCAGTCTGAGGACCACTCTCTCTCTGTCTGAGGGCCACTCTCTCTCAGTCTGAGGGTCACTCTCTCTCTGCCTGAGGGCCACTCGCTCTCAGTCTGAGAGCCAATCTCTCTTTGTCTGAGGGCCACTCTCTCTCAGTCTGAGGCCAAAATCTCTCTCAGTCTGAGGGCCACTATCTCCCTGCCTGAGGGCCACTCTCTCTCTGCCTGAGGGACACTCTCTCTCTGCCTGAGGGACACTCTCTCTCTGCCTCAGGGCCACTCTCTCTCTGCCTCAGGGCCACTCTCTCTCTGCCTGAGCGCCACTCTCTCTCAGTCTGAGCGCCACTCTTTCTAAGACTGAGGGGAACTCTCTCTCTGCCTGAGGGCCACTCTATCTCTGCCTGAGGGCCAATCTCTCTCTGCCTGAGGGCCACTCTATCTCTGCCTGAGGACCACTCTCTCTCTGCCTGAGGGTCACACTCTCTCTGTCTGAGGGCCACTCTCTCTCTTGTCTGAGTGCCGCTCTCTCAGTCTGAGGGCCAATCTCTCTCTGCCTGAGGGCCGCTCTCTCTCTGCCTGACGGCCACTCTCTCTCTGTCTGAGGGCCACTCTCTCTCTTGTCTGAGTGCCGCTCTCTCTCAGTCTGAGGGCCAATCTCTCTCAGTCTGCGGGCCTCTCTCTCTAAGTCTGAGGGGCACTCTCTCTCAGTCTGTGGCCACTCTCTGTCAGTCTGAGGACCACTCTCTCTCAGTCTGAGGGCCACTTTCCCTCAGTCTGAGGGCCACTCTCTCTCTGCCTGATGGCCTCTCTCACTCAGTCTGAGGGCCAATCTCTCTTTGTCTAAGGGCCACTCTCTCTCTGTTTGAGGGCCACTCTCTCTCTGTCTGAGGGCCACTCTCTCTCTGTCTGAGGGCCACTCTCTCTCTGTCTGAGGGCCACTCTCTCTCTGTCTGAGGGCCATTCTCTCTCTGTCTGAAGGCCACACTCTGAGGGCAACTCTCTTTCTGTCTGAGGGCCACTCTCTCTCTGTCTGAGGGCCACTCACTGCCTGAGGTCGACTCTCTCTCTCCCTCAAGCCCGCTCTCTCTCTGTCTGAGGGCCACTCTCTCTCGGTCTGAGGGCCACTCTCTCTCGGTCATGAGGGCCACTCTCTCTCAGTCTGAGCGTCACTCTCTCTCAGACTGAGGGCCACTCTCTCTCTGCTTGAGGTCCACTCTCTCTCTGCTTGAGCGTCACTCTCGCTCTGCCTGAGGGCCACTCTCTCTCTGCCTGAGGGTCACTCTCTCTCTGTCTGAGGGCCACTCTCTCTCAGAATGAGGGCCACTCTCTCTCAGAATGAGGGCCACTCTGTCTCAATCTGAGCAGCAGTCTCTCACAGTCTGAGGGCCACTCTCTCTCAGTCTGTGGGCCATTCTCTCTCAGTCTGTGGGCCACTATCTCTCAGTCTGAGGACCACTCTCTCTCTGTCTGAGGGCCACTCTCTCTCAGTCTGAGGGTCACTCTCTCTCTGCCTGAGGGCCACTCGCTCTCAGTCTGACAGCCAAACTCTCTTTGTCTGAGGGCCACTCTCTCTCAGTCTGAGGGCCACTCTCTCTTAGCCTGGGGGCCACTCTTTCTCTGTCTGAGGGCCACTCTCTCTCTGTCTGAGGGCCACTCTCTCTCAGTCTGAGGGCCAATCTCTCTCTGTCTGAGGGCCACTCCCTGCCTGAGGTCCACTCTCTCTCTCCCTCAAGACCAGTCTCTATCTGTCTGAGGGCCACTCTGTCTCTGCATGAGGGCCACTCCCTCTCTGCCTGAGGGCCACTCCCTCTCTGCCTGAGGGCCACTCTCTCTCTGCCTGAGGGTTACTGTCTATCTGTCTGAGGGACAATCTCTCTATGTCTGAGGGCCACTATCTCTCAGTATGAGGGCCAATCTCTCTCTGCCTGAAGGCCACTATCTCTCTGCCTGAGGGCCACTATCTCTCTGCCTGAGTGCCACTCTCTCTCAGACTGAGGGCCACTCTCTCTCAGTCTGAGGCCAAAATCTCTCTCAGTCTGAGGGCCACTATCTCCCTGCCTGAGGGCCACTCTCTCTCTGCCTGAGGGACACTCTCTCTCTGCCTGAGGGACACTCTCTCTCTGCCTCAGGGCCACTCTCTCTCTGCCTCAGGGCCACTCTCTCTCTGCCTGAGCGCCACTCTCTCTCAGTCTGAGCGCCACTCTTTCTAAGACTGAGGGGAACTCTCTCTCTGCCTGAGGGCCACTCTATCTCTGCCTGAGGGCCAATCTCTCTCTGCCTGAGGGCCACTCTATCTCTGCCTGAGGACCACTCTCTCTCTGCCTGAGGGTCACACTCTCTCTGTCTGAGGGCCACTCTCTCTCTTGTCTGAGTGCCGCTCTCTCAGTCTGAGGGCCAATCTCTCTCTGCTTGAGGGCCGCTCTCTCTCTGCCTGACAGCCACTCTCTGTCTGTCTGAGGGCCACTCTCTCTCTTGTCTGAGTGCCGCTCTCTCTCAGTCTGAGGGCCAATCTCTCTCAGTCTGCGGGCCTCTCTCTCTAAGTCTGAGGGGCACTCTCTAACAGTCTGTGGGCCACTCTCTGTCAGTCTGAGGACCACTCTCTCTCAGTCTGAGGGCCACTTTCCCTCAGTCTGAGGGCCACTCTCTCTCTGTCTGAGGGAAACTTTCTCTCAGTCTGAAGGTCACTCTCTCTCTGCCTGATGGCCTCTCTCACTCAGTCTGAGGGCCATTCTCTCTTTGTCTAAGGGCCACTCTCTCTCTGTTTGAGGGCCACTCTCTCTCTGTCTGAGGGCCACTCTCTCTCTGTCTGAGGGCCACTCTCTCTCTGTCTGAGGGCCACTCTCTCTCTGTCTGAGGGCCACTCTCTCTCTGTCTGAGGGCCATTCTCTCTCTGTCTGAAGGCCACACTCTCTCTGTCTGAGGGCAACTCTCTTTCTGTCTGAGGGCCACTCTCTCTCTGTCTGAGGGCCACTCACTGCCTGAGGTCGACTCTCTCTCTCCCTCAAGCCCGCTCTCTCTCTGTCTGAGGGCCACTCTCTCTCGGTCTGAGGGCCACTCTCTCTCGGTCATGAGGGCCACTCTCTCTCAGTCTGAGCGTCACTCTCTCTCAGACTGAGGGCCACTCTCTCTCTGCTTGAGGTCCACTCTCTCTCTGCTTGAGCGTCACTCTCGCTCTGCCTGAGGGCCACTATCTCTCTGCCTGAGGGTCACTCAATCTCTGTCTGAGGGCCACTCTCTCTCAGAATGAGGGCCACTCTCTCTCAGAATGAGGGCCACTCTGTCTCAATCTGAGCACCAGTCTCTCACAGTCTGAGGGCCACTCTCTCTCAGTCTGTGGGCCATTCTCTCTCAGTCTGTGGGCCACTATCTCTCAGTCTGTGGACCACTCTCTCTCTGTCTGAGGGCCACTCTCTCTCAGTCTGAGGGTCACTCTCTCTCTGCCTGAGGGCCACTCGCTCTCAGTCTGAGAGCCAATCTCTCTTTGTCTGAGGGCCACTCTCTCTCAGTCTGAGGGCCACTCTCTCTCAGTCTGAGGGCCACTCTCTCTCTTTCTGAGGGGCAACACTCTCTCTGTCTGAGGGCCACTCTCTCTCAGTCTGAGGGTCACTCTCTCTCTGCCTGAGGGCCACTCGCTCTCAGTCTGAGAGCCAATCTCTCTTTGTCTGAGGGCCACTCTCTCTCAGTCTGAGGGCCACTCTCTCTCAGTCTGAGGGCCACTCTCTCTCTTTCTGAGGGGCAACACTCTCTCTGTCTGAGGGCCACTATCTCTCAGTATGAGGGCCAATCTCTCTCTGCCTGAAGGCCACTATGTCTCAGTATGAGGGCCAATCTCTCTCTGCCTGAAGGCCACTATCTCTCTGCCTGAGGGCCACTCTCTCTCAGTCTGAGGCCAAAATCTCTCTCAGTCTGAGGGCCACTATCTCCCTGCCTGAGGGCCACTCTCTCTCTGCCTGAGGGACACTCTCTCTCTGCCTGAGGGACACTCTCTCTCTGCCTCAGGGCCACTCTCTCTCTGCCTCAGGGCCACTCTCTCTCTGCCTCAGGGCCACTCTCTCTCTGCCTGAGCGCCACTCTCTCTCAGTCTGAGCGCCACTCTTTCTAAGACTGAGGGGAACTCTCTCTGTGCCTGAGGGCCACTCTATCTCTGCCTGAGGGCCAATCTCTCTCTGCCTGAGGGCCACTCTATCTCTGCCTGAGGACCACTCTCTCTCTGCCTGAGGGTCACACTCTCTCTGTCTGAGGGCCACTCTCTCTCTTGTCTGAGTGCCGCTCTCTCAGTCTGAGGGCCAAACTCTCTCTGCCTGAGGGCCGCTCTCTCTCTGCCTGACGGCCACTCTCTCTCTGTCTGAGGGCCACTCTCTCTCTTGTCTGAGTGCCGCTCTCTCTCAGTCTGAGGGCCAATCTCTCTCAGTCTGCGGGCCTCTCTCTCTAAGTCTGAGGGGCACTCTCTCTCAGTCTGTGGGCCACTCTCTGTCAGTCTGAGGACCACTCTCTCTCAGTCTGAGGGCCACTTTCCCTCAGTCTGAGGGCCACTCTCTCTCTGCCTGATGGCCTCTCTCACTCAGTCTGAGGGCCAATCTCTCTTTGTCTAAGGGCCACTCTCTCTCTGTTTGAGGGCCACTCTCTCTCTGTCTGAGGGCCACTCTCTCTCTGTCTGAGGGCCACTCTCTCTCTGTCTGAGGGCCACTCTCTCTCTGTCTGAGGGCCATTCTCTCTCTGTCTGAAGGCCACACTCTGTCTGAGGGCAACTCTCTTTCTGTCTGAGGGCCACTCTCTCTCTGTCTGAGGGCCACTCACTGCCTGAGGTCGACTCTCTCTCTCCCTCAAGCCCGCTCTCTCTCTGTCTGAGGGCCACTCTCTCTCGGTCTGAGGGCCACTCTCTCTCGGTCATGAGGGCCACTCTCTCTCAGTCTGAGCGTCACTCTCTCTCAGACTGAGGGCCACTCTCTTTCTGCTTGAGGTCCACTCTCTCTCTGCTTGAGCGTCACTCTCGCTCTGCCTGAGGGACACTCTCTCTCTGCCTGAAGGTCACTCTCTCTCTGTCTGAGGGCCACTCTCTGTCAGTCTGAGGACCACTCTCTCTCAGTCTGAGGGCCACTTTCCCTCAGTCTGAGGGCCACTCTCTCTCTGTCTGAGGGAAACTTTCTCTCAGTCTGAAGGTCACTCTCTCTCTGCCTGATGGCCTCTCTCACTCAGTCTGAGGGCCATTCTCTCTTTGTCTAAGGGCCACTCTCTCTCTGTTTGAGGGCCACTCTCTCTCTGTCTGAGGGCCACTCTCTCTCTGTCTGAGGGCCACTCTCTCTCTGTCTGAGGGCCACTCTCTCTCTGTCTGAGGGCCACTCTCTCTCTGTCTGAGGGCCATTCTCTCTCTGTCTGAAGGCCACACTCTCTCTGTCTGAGGGCAACTCTCTTTCTGTCTGAGGGCCACTCTCTCTCTGTCTGAGGGCCACTCACTGCCTGAGGTCGACTCTCTCTCTCCCTCAAGCCCGCTCTCTCTCTGTCTGAGGGCCACTCTCTCTCGGTCTGAGGGCCACTCTCTCTCGGTCATGAGGGCCACTCTCTCTCAGTCTGAGCGTCACTCTCTCTCAGACTGAGGGCCACTCTCTCTCTGCTTGAGGTCCACTCTCTCTCTGCTTGAGCGTCACTCTCGCTCTGCCTGAGGGCCACTATCTCTCTGCCTGAGGGTCACTCACTCTCTGTCTGAGGGCCACTCTCTCTCAGAATGAGGGCCACTCTCTCTCAGAATGAGGGCCACTCTGTCTCAATCTGAGCAGCAGTCTCTCACAGTCTGAGGGCCACTCTCTCTCAGTCTGTGGGCCATTCTCTCTCAGTCTGTGGGCCACTATCTCTCAGTCTGAGGACCACTCTCTCTCTGTCTGAGGGCCACTCTCTCTCAGTCTGAGGGTCACTCTCTCTCTGCCTGAGGGCCACTCGCTCTCAGTCTGAGAGCCAATCTCTCTTTGTCTGAGGGCCACTCTCTCTCAGTCTGAGGGCCACTCTCTCTCAGTCTGAGGGCCACTCTCTCTCTTTCTGAGGGGCAACACTCTCTGTCTGAGGGCCACTATCTCTCAGTATGAGGGCCAATCTCTCTCTGCCTGAGGGCCACTCTCTCTCTGCCTGAGGGACACTCTCTCTCTGCCTGAGGGACACTCTCTCTCTGCCTCAGGGCCACTCTCTCTCTGCCTCAGGGCCACTCTCTCTCTGCCTCAGGGCCACTCTCTCTCTGCCTGAGCGCCACTCTCTCTCAGTCTGAGCGCCACTCTTTCTAAGACTGAGGGGAACTCTCTCTGTGCCTGAGGGCCACTCTATCTCTGCCTGAGGGCCAATCTCTCTCTGCCTGAGGGCCACTCTATCTCTGCCTGAGGACCACTCTCTCTCTGCCTGAGGGTCACACTCTCTCTGTCTGAGGGCCACTCTCTCTCGTGTCTGAGTGCCGCTCTCTCAGTCTGAGGGCCAAACTCTCTCTGCCTGAGGGCCGCTCTCTCTCTGCCTGACGGCCACTCTCTCTCTGTCTGAGGGCCACTCTCTCTCTTGTCTGAGTGCCGCTCTCTCTCAGTCTGAGGGCCAATCTCTCTCAGTCTGCGGGCCTCTCTCTCTAAGTCTGAGGGGCACTCTCTCTCAGTCTGTGGGCCACTCTCTGTCAGTCTGAGGACCACTCTCTCTCAGTCTGAGGGCCACTTTCCCTCAGTCTGAGGGCCACTCTCTCTCTGCCTGATGGCCTCTCTCACTCAGTCTGAGGGCCAATCTCTCTTTGTCTAAGGGCCACTCTCTCTCTGTTTGAGGGCCACTCTCTCTCTGTCTGAGGGCCACTCTCTCTCTGTCTGAGGGCCACTCTCTCTCTGTCTGAGGGCCACTCTCTCTCTGTCTGAGGGCCATTCTCTCTCTGTCTGAAGGCCACACTCTGTCTGAGGGCAACTCTCTTTCTGTCTGAGGGCCACTCTCTCTCTGTCTGAGGGCCACTCACTGCCTGAGGTCGACTCTCTCTCTCCCTCAAGCCCGCTCTCTCTCTGTCTGAGGGCCACTCTCTCTCGGTCTGAGGGCCACTCTCTCTCGGTCATGAGGGCCACTCTCTCTCAGTCTGAGCGTCACTCTCTCTCAGACTGAGGGCCACTCTCTTTCTGCTTGAGGTCCACTCTCTCTCTGCTTGAGCGTCACTCTCGCTCTGCCTGAGGGACACTCTCTCTCTGCCTGAGGGTCACTCTCTCCCTGTCTGAGGGCCACTCTCTGTCAGTCTGAGGACCACTCTCTCTCAGTCTGAGGGCCACTTTCCCTCAGTCTGAGGGCCACTCTCTCTCTGTCTGAGGGAAACTTTCTCTCAGTCTGAAGGTCACTCTCTCTCTGCCTGATGGCCTCTCTCACTCAGTCTGAGGGCCATTCTCTCTTTGTCTAAGGGCCACTCTCTCTCTGTTTGAGGGCCACTCTCTCTCTGTCTGAGGGCCACTCTCTCTCTGTCTGAGGGCCACTCTCTCTCTGTCTGAGGGCCACTCTCTCTCTGTCTGAGGGCCACTCTCTCTCTGTCTGAGGGCCATTCTCTCTCTGTCTGAAGGCCACACTCTCTCTGTCTGAGGGCAACTCTCTTTCTGTCTGAGGGCCACTCTCTCTCTGTCTGAGGGCCACTCACTGCCTGAGGTCGACTCTCTCTCTCCCTCAAGCCCGCTCTCTCTCTGTCTGAGGGCCACTCTCTCTCGGTCTGAGGGCCACTCTCTCTCGGTCATGAGGGCCACTCTCTCTCAGTCTGAGCGTCACTCTCTCTCAGACTGAGGGCCACTCTCTCTCTGCTTGAGGTCCACTCTCTCTCTGCTTGAGCGTCACTCTCGCTCTGCCTGAGGGCCACTATCTCTCTGCCTGAGGGTCACTCACTCTCTGTCTGAGGGCCACTCTCTCTCAGAATGAGGGCCACTCTCTCTCAGAATGAGGGCCACTCTGTCTCAATCTGAGCACCAGTCTCTCACAGTCTGAGGGCCACTCTCTCTCAGTCTGTGGGCCATTCTCTCTCAGTCTGTGGGCCACTATCTCTCAGTCTGAGGACCACTCTCTCTCTGTCTGAGGGCCACTCTCTCTCAGTCTGAGGGTCACTCTCTCTCTGCCTGAGGGCCACTCGCTCTCAGTCTGAGAGCCAATCTCTCTTTGTCTGAGGGCCACTCTCTCTCAGTCTGAGGGCCACTCTCTCTCAGTCTGAGGGCCACTCTCTCTCTTTCTGAGGGGCAACACTCTCTGTCTGAGGGCCACTATCTCTCAGTATGAGGGCCAATCTCTCTCTGCCTGAAGGCCACTATCTCTCTGCCTGAGGGCCACTATCTCTCTGCCTGAGTGCCACTCTCTCTCAGACTGAGGGCCACTCTCTCTCAGTCTTAGGCCAAAATCTCTCTCAGTCTGAGGGCCACTATCTCCCTGCCTGAGGGCCACTCTTTCTCTGCCTGAGGGACACTCTCTCTCTGCCTGAGGGACACTCTCTCTCTGCCTCAGGGCCACTCTCTCTCTGCCTCAGGGCCACTCTCTCTCTGCCTGAGCGCCACTCTCTCTCAGTCTGAGCGCCACTCTTTCTAAGACTGAGGGGAACTCTCTCTGTGCCTGAGGGCCACTCTATCTCTGCCTGAGGGCCAATCTCTCTCTGCCTGAGGGCCACTCTATCTCTGCCTGAGGACCACTCTCTCTCTGCCTGAGGGTCACACTCTCTCTGTCTGAGGGCCACTCTCTCTCTTGTCTGAGTGCCGCTCTCTCAGTCTGAGGGCCAAACTCTCTCTGCCTGAGGGCCGCTCTCTCTCTGTCTGAGGGCCACTCTCTCTCTTGTCTGAGTGCCGCTCTCTCTCAGTCTGAGGGCCAATCTCTCTCAGTCTGCGGGCCTCTCTCTCTAAGTCTGAGGGGCACTCTCTCTCAGTCTGTGGGCCACTCTCTGTCAGTCTGAGGACCACTCTCTCTCAGTCTGAGGGCCACTTTCCCTCAGTCTGAGGGCCACTCTCTCTCTGCCTGATGGCCTCTCTCACTCAGTCTGAGGGCCAATCTCTCTTTGTCTAAGGGCCACTCTCTCTCTGTTTGAGGGCCACTCTCTCTCTGTCTGAGGGCCACTCTCTCTCTGTCTGAGGGCCACTCTCTCTCTCTGTCTGAGGGCCACTCTCTCTCTGTCTGAGGGCCATTCTCTCTCTGTCTGAAGGCCACACTCTGTCTGAGGGCAACTCTCTTTCTGTCTGAGGGCCACTCTCTCTCTGTCTGAGGGCCACTCACTGCCTGAGGTCGACTCTCTCTCTCCCTCAAGCCCGCTCTCTCTCTGTCTGAGGGCCACTCTCTCTCGGTCTGAGGGCCACTCTCTCTCGGTCATGAGGGCCACTCTCTCTCAGTCTGAGCGTCACTCTCTCTCAGACTGAGGGCCACTCTCTTTCTGCTTGAGGTCCACTCTCTCTCTGCTTGAGCGTCACTCTCGCTCTGCCTGAGGGACACTCTCTCTCTGCCTGAGGGTCACTCTCTCTCTGTCTGAGGGCCACTCTCTGTCAGTCTGAGGACCACTCTCTCTCAGTCTGAGGGCCACTTTCCCTCAGTCTGAGGGCCACTCTCTCTCTGTCTGAGGGAAACTTTCTCTCAGTCTGAAGGTCACTCTCTCTCTGCCTGATGGCCTCTCTCACTCAGTCTGAGGGCCATTCTCTCTTTGTCTAAGGGCCACTCTCTCTCTGTTTGAGGGCCACTCTCTCTCTGTCTGAGGGCCACTCTCTCTCTGTCTGAGGGCCACTCTCTCTCTGTCTGAGGGCCACTCTCTCTCTGTCTGAGGGCCACTCTCTCTCTGTCTGAGGGCCATTCTCTCTCTGTCTGAAGGCCACACTCTCTCTGTCTGAGGGCAACTCTCTTTCTGTCTGAGGGCCACTCTCTCTCTGTCTGAGGGCCACTCACTGCCTGAGGTCGACTCTCTCTCTCCCTCAAGCCCGCTCTCTCTCTGTCTGAGGGCCACTCTCTCTCGGTCTGAGGGCCACTCTCTCTCGGTCATGAGGGCCACTCTCTCTCAGTCTGAGCGTCACTCTCTCTCAGACTGAGGGCCACTCTCTCTCTGCTTGAGGTCCACTCTCTCTCTGCTTGAGCGTCACTCTCGCTCTGCCTGAGGGCCACTATCTCTCTGCCTGAGGGTCACTCACTCTCTGTCTGAGGGCCACTCTCTCTCAGAATGAGGGCCACTCTCTCTCAGAATGAGGGCCACTCTGTCTCAATCTGAGCACCAGTCTCTCACAGTCTGAGGGCCACTCTCTCTCAGTCTGTGGGCCATTCTCTCTCAGTCTGTGGGCCACTATCTCTCAGTCTGAGGACCACTCTCTCTCTGTCTGAGGGCCACTCTCTCTCAGTCTGAGGGTCACTCTCTCTCTGCCTGAGGGCCACTCGCTCTCAGTCTGAGAGCCAATCTCTCTTTGTCTGAGGGCCACTCTCTCTCAGTCTGAGGGCCACTCTCTCTCAGTCTGAGGGCCACTCTCTCTCTTTCTGAGGGGCAACACTCTCTGTCTGAGGGCCACTATCTCTCAGTATGAGGGCCAATCTCTCTCTGCCTGAAGGCCACTATCTCTCTGCCTGAGGGCCACTATCTCTCTGCCTGAGTGCCACTCTCTCTCAGACTGAGGGCCACTCTCTCTCAGTCTTAGGCCAAAATCTCTCTCAGTCTGAGGGCCACTATCTCCCTGCCTGAGGGCCACTCTTTCTCTGCCTGAGGGACACTCTCTCTCTGCCTGAGGGACACTCTCTCTCTGCCTCAGGGCCACTCTCTCTCTGCCTCAGGGCCACTCTCTCTCTGCCTGAGCGCCACTCTCTCTCAGTCTGAGCGCCACTCTTTCTAAGACTGAGGGGAACTCTCTCTGTGCCTGAGGGCCACTCTATCTCTGCCTGAGGGCCAATCTCTCTCTGCCTGAGGGCCACTCTATCTCTGCCTGAGGACCACTCTCTCTCTGCCTGAGGGTCACACTCTCTCTGTCTGAGGGCCACTCTCTCTCTTGTCTGAGTGCCGCTCTCTCAGTCTGAGGGCCAATCTCTCTCTGCCTGAGGGCCGCTCTCTCTCTGTCTGAGGGCCACTCTCTCTCTTGTCTGAGTGCCGCTCTCTCTCAGTCTGAGGGCCAATCTCTCTCAGTCTGCGGGCCTCTCTCTCTAAGTCTGAGGGGCACTCTCTCTCAGTCTGTGGGCCACTCTCTGTCAGTCTGAGGACCACTCTCTCTCAGTCTGAGGGCCACTTTCCCTCAGTCTGAGGGCCACTCTCTCTCTGCCTGATGGCCTCTCTCACTCAGTCTGAGGGCCAATCTCTCTTTGTCTAAGGGCCACTCTCTCTCTGTTTGAGGGCCACTCTCTCTCTGTCTGAGGGCCACTCTCTCTCTGTCTGAGGGCCACTCTCTCTCTGTCTGAGGGCCACTCTCTCTCTGTCTGAGGGCCATTCTCTCTCTGTCTGAAGGCCACACTCTGTCTGAGGGCAACTCTCTTTCTGTCTGAGGGCCACTCTCTCTCTGTCTGAGGGCCACTCACTGCCTGAGGTCGACTCTCTCTCTCCCTCAAGCCCGCTCTCTCTCTGTCTGAGGGCCACTCTCTCTCGGTCTGAGCGTCACTCTCTCTCAGACTGAGGGCCACTCTCTTTCTGCTTGAGGTCCACTCTCTCTCTGCTTGAGCGTCACTCTCGCTCTGCCTGAGGGACACTCTCTCTCTGCCTGAGGGTCACTCTCTCTCTGTCTGAGGGCCACTCTCTGTCAGTCTGAGGACCACTCTCTCTCAGTCTGAGGGCCACTTTCCCTCAGTCTGAGGGCCACTCTCTCTCTGTCTGAGGGAAACTTTCTCTCAGTCTGAAGGTCACTCTCTCTCTGCCTGATGGCCTCTCTCACTCAGTCTGAGGGCCATTCTCTCTTTGTCTAAGGGCCACTCTCTCTCTGTTTGAGGGCCACTCTCTCTCTGTCTGAGGGCCACTCTCTCTCTGTCTGAGGGCCACTCTCTCTCTGTCTGAGGGCCACTCTCTCTCTGTCTGAGGGCCACTCTCTCTCTGTCTGAGGGCCATTCTCTCTCTGTCTGAAGGCCACACTCTCTCTGTCTGAGGGCAACTCTCTTTCTGTCTGAGGGCCACTCTCTCTCTGTCTGAGGGCCACTCACTGCCTGAGGTCGACTCTCTCTCTCCCTCAAGCCCGCTCTCTCTCTGTCTGAGGGCCACTCTCTCTCGGTCTGAGGGCCACTCTCTCTCGGTCATGAGGGCCACTCTCTCTCAGTCTGAGCGTCACTCTCTCTCAGACTGAGGGCCACTCTCTCTCTGCTTGAGGTCCACTCTCTCTCTGCTTGAGCGTCACTCTCGCTCTGCCTGAGGGCCACTATCTCTCTGCCTGAGGGTCACTCACTCTCTGTCTGAGGGCCACTCTCTCTCAGAATGAGGGCCACTCTCTCTCAGAATGAGGGCCACTCTGTCTCAATCTGAGCACCAGTCTCTCACAGTCTGAGGGCCACTCTCTCTCAGTCTGTGGGCCATTCTCTCTCAGTCTGAGGGCCACTCTCTCTCAGTCTGAGGGTCACTCTCTCTCTGCCTGAGGGCCACTCGCTCTCAGTCTGAGAGCCAATCTCTCTTTGTCTGAGGGCCACTCTCTCTCAGTCTGAGGGCCACTCTCTCTCAGTCTGAGGGCCACTCTCTCTCTTTCTGAGGGGCAACACTCTCTGTCTGAGGGCCACTATCTCTCAGTATGAGGGCCAATCTCTCTCTGCCTGAAGGCCACTATCTCTCTGCCTGAGGGCCACTATCTCTCTGCCTGAGTGCCACTCTCTCTCAGACTGAGGGCCACTCTCTCTCAGTCTGAGGCCAAAATCTCTCTCAGTCTGAGGGCCACTATCTCCCTGCCTGAGGGCCACTCTTTCTCTGCCTGAGGGACACTCTCTCTCTGCCTGAGGGACACTCTCTCTCTGCCTCAGGGCCACTCTCTCTCTGCCTCAGGGCCACTCTCTCTCTGCCTGAGCGCCACTCTCTCTCAGTCTGAGCGCCACTCTTTCTAAGACTGAGGGGAACTCTCTCTCTGCCTGAGGGCCACTCTATCTCTGCCTGAGGGCCAATCTCTCTCTGCCTGAGGGCCACTCTATCTCTGCCTGAGGACCACTCTCTCTCTGCCTGAGGGTCACACTCTCTCTGTCTGAGGGCCACTCTCTCTCTTGTCTGAGTGCCGCTCTCTCAGTCTGAGGGCCAATCTCTCTCTGCCTGAGGGCCGCTCTCTCTCTGCCTGACGGCCACTCTCTCTCTGTCTGAGGGCCACTCTCTCTCTTGTCTGAGTGCCGCTCTCTCTCAGTCTGAGGGCCAATCTCTCTCAGTCTGCGGGCCTCTCTCTCTAAGTCTGAGGGGCACTCTCTCTCAGTCAGTGGGCCACTCTCTGTCAGTCTGAGGACCACTCTCTCTCAGTCTGAAGGCCACTTTCCCTCAGTCTGAGGGCCACTCTCTCTCTGCCTGATGGCCTCTCTCACTCAGTCTGAGGGCCAATCTCTCTTTGTCTAAGGGCCACTCTCTCTCTGTTTGAGGGCCACTCTCTCTCTGTCTGAGGGCCACTCTCTCTCTGTCTGAGGGCCACTCTCTCTCTGTCTGAGGGCCACTCTCTCTCTGTCTGAGGGCCATTCTCTCTCTGTCTGAAGGCCACACTCTGTCTGAGGGCAACTCTCTTTCTGTCTGAGGGCCACTCTCTCTCTGTCTGAGGGCCACTCACTGCCTGAGGTCGACTCTCTCTCTCCCTCAAGCCCGCTCTCTCTCTGTCTGAGGGCCACTCTCTCTCGGTCTGAGGGCCACTCTCTCTCGGTCATGAGGGCCACTCTCTCTCAGTCTGAGCGTCACTCTCTCTCAGACTGAGGGCCACTCTCTCTCTGCTTGAGGTCCACTCTCTCTCTGCTTGAGCGTCACTCTCGCTCTGCCTGAGGGCCACTCTCTCTCTGCCTGAGGGTCACTCTCTCTCTGTCTGAGGGCCACTCTCTCTCAGAATGAGGGCCACTCTCTCTCAGAATGAGGGCCACTCTGTCTCAATCTGAGCAGCAGTCTCTCACAGTCTGAGGGCCACTCTCTCTCAGTCTGTGGGCCATTCTCTCTCAGTCTGTGGGCCACTATCTCTCAGTCTGATGACCACTCTCTCTCTGTCTGAGGGCCACTCTCTCTCAGTCTGAGGGTCACTCTCTCTGCCTGAGGGCCACTCGCTCAGTCTGAGAGCCAAACTCTCTTTGTCTGAGGGCCACTCTCTCTCAGTCTGAGGGCCACTCTCTCTCAGTCTGAGGGCCACTCTCTCTCTTTCTGAGGGGCAACACTCTCTCTGTCTGAGGGCCACTCTCTCTCTGTCTGAGGGCCACTCTCTCACTGTCTGAGGGCCACTCTCTCTCTGTCTGAGGGCCAATCTCTCTCTGTCTGAGGGCCACTCTCTCTCTGTCTGAGGGCCACTCTCTCTCTGTCTCAGGGCCACTCTCTCTCTGCCTGAGGGCCACTCTCTCTCAGTCTGAGAGCCAATCTCTCTTTGTCTGAGGGCCACTCTCTCTCAGTCTGAGGGCCAATCTCTCTCTGTCTGAGGGCCACTCTCTCTCTGCCTGAGGGGCAACACTCTCTCTGTCTGAGGGCCACTCTCTCTCTGTCTGAGGGCCACTCTCTCTCTGTCTGAGGGCCACTCTCTCTCTGTCTAAGGGCCACTCTCTCTCTCTGTCTGATGGCCACTCTCTGTCTGTCTGAGGGCCACTCTCGCTCTGTCTGAGGACCACTCTCTCCCTGTCTGAGAGCAACTCTCTCTCAGTCTGAGGGCCACTCTCTCTCTGTCTGAGGGCCACTCACTTCCTGAGGTCCACTCTCTCTCTCCCTCAAGGCGACTCTCTCTCTGTCTGAGGGCCACTCTCTCTCTGTCTGAGGGCCACTCACTAACTGAGGCCAACTCTCTCTCTCCCTCAAGGCGACTCTCTCTCTGTCTGAGGGCCACTCTCTCTCTATCTGAGGGCCACTCTCTCTCTATCTGAGGGCCACTGTCTCTCAGTCTGAGAGCCATTCTCTCTCAGCCTGAGGGCCACTCTCTCATAGCCTGGGGGCCACTCTTTCTCTGTCTGAGGGCCACTCTCTCTCAGTCTGAGGGCTACTCTCTCTCAGTCTGAGGGCCACTCTCTCTCAGTCTGAGGGCCACTCTCTCTCAGTCTGAGGGCCAATCGCTCTCTGTCTGAGGGCCACTCCCTGCCTGAGGTCCACTCTCTCTCTCCCTCAAGACCAGTCTCTATCTGTCTGAGGGCCACTCTGTCTCTGCATGAGGGCCACTCCCTCTCTGCCTGAGGGCCACTCCCTCTCTGCCTGAGGGCCACTCTCTCTCTGCCTGAGGGTTACTGTCTCTCTGTCTGAGGGACAATCTCTCTATGTCTGAGGGCCACTATCTCTCAGTATGAGGGCCAATCTCTCTCTGCCTGAAGGCCACTATCTCTCTGCCTGAGGGCCACTATCTCTCTGCCTGAGGGCCACTATCTCTCTGCCTGAGCGCCACTCTCTCTCTAAGTCTGAGGGGCACTCTCTCTCAGTCTGTGGGCCACTCTCTGTCAGTCTGAGGACCACTCTCTCTCAGTCTGAGGGCCACTTTCCCTCAGTCTGAGGGCCACTCTCTCTCTGCCTGATGGCCTCTCTCACTCAGTCTGAGGGCCAATCTCTCTTTGTCTAAGGGCCACTCTCTCTCTGTTTGAGGGCCACTCTCTCTCTGTCTGAGGGCCACTCTCTCTCTGTCTGAGGGCCACTCTCTCTCTGTCTGAGGGCCACTCTCTCTCTGTCTGAGGGCCATTCTCTCTCTGTCTGAAGGCCACACTCTGTCTGAGGGCAACTCTCTTTCTGTCTGAGGGCCACTCTCTCTCTGTCTGAGGGCCACTCACTGCCTGAGGTCGACTCTCTCTCTCCCTCAAGCCCGCTCTCTCTCTGTCTGAGGGCCACTCTCTCTCGGTCTGAGGGCCACTCTCTCTCGGTCATGAGGGCCACTCTCTCTCAGTCTGAGCGTCACTCTCTCTCAGACTGAGGGCCACTCTCTTTCTGCTTGAGGTCCACTCTCTCTCTGCTTGAGCATCACTCTCGCTCTGCCTGAGGGACACTCTCTCTCTGCCTGAGGGTCACTCTCTCTCTGTCTGAGGGCCACTCTCTGTCAGTCTGAGGACCACTCTCTCTCAGTCTGAGGGCCACTTTCCCTCAGTCTGAGGGCCACTCTCTCTCTGTCTGAGGGAATCTTTCTCTCAGTCTGAAGGTCACTCTCTCTCTGCCTGATGGCCTCTCTCACTCAGTCTGAGGGCCATTCTCTCTTTGTCTAAGGGCCACTCTCTCTCTGTTTGAGGGCCACTCTCTCTCTGTCTGAGGGCCACTCTCTCTCTGTCTGAGGGCCACTCTCTCTCTGTCTGAGGGCCACTCTCTCTCTGTCTGAGGGCCACTCTCTCTCTGTCTGAGGGCCATTCTCTCTCTGTCTGAAGGCCACACTCTCTCTGTCTGAGGGCAACTCTCTTTCTGTCTGAGGGCCACTCTCTCTCTGTCTGAGGGCCACTCACTGCCTGAGGTCAACTCTCTCTCTCCCTCAAGCCCGCTCTCTCTCTGTCTGAGGGCCACTCTCTCTCGGTCTGAGGGCCACTCTCTCTCGGTCATGAGGGCCACTCTCTCTCAGTCTGAGCGTCACTCTCTCTCAGACTGAGGGCCACTCTCTCTCTGCTTGAGGTCCACTCTCTCTCTGCTTGAGCGTCACTCTCGCTCTGCCTGAGGGCCACTATCTCTCTGCCTGAGGGTCACTCACTCTCTGTCTGAGGGCCACTCTCTCTCAGAATGAGGGCCACTCTCTCTCAGAATGAGGGCCACTCTGTCTCAATCTGAGCACCAGTCTCTCACAGTCTGAGGGCCACTCTCTCTCAGTCTGTGGGCCATTCTCTCTCAGTCTGAGGGCCACTCTCTCTCAGTCTGAGGGTCACTCTCTCTCTGCCTGAGGGCCACTCGCTCTCAGTCTGAGAGCCAATCTCTCTTTGTCTGAGGGCCACTCTCTCTCAGTCTGAGGGCCACTCTCTCTCAGTCTGAGGGCCACTCTCTCTCTTTCTGAGGGGCAACACTCTCTGTCTGAGGGCCACTATCTCTCAGTATGAGGGCCAATCTCTCTCTGCCTGAAGGCCACTATCTCTCTGCCTGAGGGCCACTATCTCTCTGCCTGAGTGCCACTCTCTCTCAGACTGAGGGCCACTCTCTCTCAGTCTGAGGCCAAAATCTCTCTCAGTCTGAGGGCCACTATCTCCCTGCCTGAGGGCCACTCTTTCTCTGCCTGAGGGACACTCTCTCTCTGCCTGAGGGACACTCTCTCTCTGCCTCAGGGCCACTCTCTCTCTGCCTCAGGGCCACTCTCTCTCTGCCTGAGCGCCACTCTCTCTCAGTCTGAGCGCCACTCTTTCTAAGACTGAGGGGAACTCTCTCTCTGCCTGAGGGCCACTCTATCTCTGCCTGAGGGCCAATCTCTCTCTGCCTGAGGGCCACTCTATCTCTGCCTGAGGACCACTCTCTCTCTGCCTGAGGGTCACACTCTCTCTGTCTGAGGGCCACTCTCTCTCTTGTCTGAGTGCCGCTCTCTCAGTCTGAGGGCCAATCTCTCTCTGCCTGAGGGCCGCTCTCTCTCTGCCTGACGGCCACTCTCTCTCTGTCTGAGGGCCACTCTCTCTCTTGTCTGAGTGCCGCTCTCTCTCAGTCTGAGGGCCAATCTCTCTCAGTCTGCGGGCCTCTCTCTCTAAGTCTGAGGGGCACTCTCTCTCAGTCAGTGGGCCACTCTCTGTCAGTCTGAGGACCACTCTCTCTCAGTCTGAAGGCCACTTTCCCTCAGTCTGAGGGCCACTCTCTCTCTGCCTGATGGCCTCTCTCACTCAGTCTGAGGGCCAATCTCTCTTTGTCTAAGGGCCACTCTCTCTCTGTTTGAGGGCCACTCTCTCTCTGTCTGAGGGCCACTCTCTCTCTGTCTGAGGGCCACTCTCTCTCTGTCTGAGGGCCATTCTCTCTCTGTCTGAAGGCCACACTCTGTCTGAGGGCAACTCTCTTTCTGTCTGAGGGCCACTCTCTCTCTGTCTGAGGGCCACTCACTGCCTGAGGTCGACTCTCTCTCTCCCTCAAGCCCGCTCTCTCTCTGTCTGAGGGCCACTCTCTCTCGGTCTGAGGGCCACTCTCTCTCGGTCATGAGGGCCACTCTCTCTCAGTCTGAGCGTCACTCTCTCTCAGACTGAGGGCCACTCTCTCTCTGCTTGAGGTCCACTCTCTCTCTGCTTGAGCGTCACTCTCGCTCTGCCTGAGGGCCACTCTCTCTCTGCCTGAGGGTCACTCTCTCTCTGTCTGAGGGCCACTCTCTCTCAGAATGAGGGCCACTCTCTCTCAGAATGAGGGCCACTCTGTCTCAATCTGAGCAGCAGTCTCTCACAGTCTGAGGGCCACTCTCTCTCAGTCTGTGGGCCATTCTCTCTCAGTCTGTGGGCCACTATCTCTCAGTCTGATGACCACTCTCTCTCTGTCTGAGGGCCACTCTCTCTCAGTCTGAGGGTCACTCTCTCTGCCTGAGGGCCACTCGCTCAGTCTGAGAGCCAAACTCTCTTTGTCTGAGGGCCACTCTCTCTCAGTCTGAGGGCCACTCTCTCTCAGTCTGAGGGCCACTCTCTCTCTTTCTGAGGGGCAACACTCTCTCTGTCTGAGGGCCACTCTCTCTCTGTCTGAGGGCCACTCTCTCACTGTCTGAGGGCCACTCTCTCTCTGTCTGAGGGCCAATCTCTCTCTGTCTGAGGGCCACTCTCTCTCTGTCTGAGGGCCACTCTCTCTCTGTCTCAGGGCCACTCTCTCTCTGCCTGAGGGCCACTCTCTCTCAGTCTGAGAGCCAATCTCTCTTTGTCTGAGGGCCACTCTCTCTCAGTCTGAGGGCCAATCTCTCTCTGTCTGAGGGCCACTCTCTCTCTGCCTGAGGGGCAACACTCTCTCTGTCTGAGGGCCACTCTCTCTCTGTCTGAGGGCCACTCTCTCTCTGTCTGAGGGCCACTCTCTCTCTGTCTAAGGGCCACTCTCTCTCTCTGTCTGATGGCCACTCTCTGTCTGTCTGAGGGCCACTCTCGCTCTGTCTGAGGACCACTCTCTCCCTGTCTGAGAGCAACTCTCTCTCAGTCTGAGGGCCACTCTCTCTCTGTCTGAGGGCCACTCACTTCCTGAGGTCCACTCTCTCTCTCCCTCAAGGCGACTCTCTCTCTGTCTGAGGGCCACTCTCTCTCTGTCTGAGGGCCACTCACTTCCTGAGGCCAACTCTCTCTCTCCCTCAAGGCGACTCTCTCTCTGTCTGAGGGCCACTCTCTCTCTATCTGAGGGCCACTCTCTCTCTATCTGAGGGCCACTGTCTCTCAGTCTGAGAGCCATTCTCTCTCAGCCTGAGGGCCACTCTCTCATAGCCTGGGGGCCACTCTTTCTCTGTCTGAGGGCCACTCTCTCTCAGTCTGAGGGCCACTCTCTCTCAGTCTGAGGGCCACTCTCTCTCAGTCTGAGGGCCACTCTCTCTCAGTCTGAGGGCCAATCGCTCTCTGTCTGAGGGCCACTCCCTGCCTGAGGTCCACTCTCTCTCTCCCTCAAGACCAGTCTCTATCTGTCTGAGGGCCACTCTGTCTCTGCATGAGGGCCACTCCCTCTCTGCCTGAGGGCCACTCCCTCTCTGCCTGAGGGCCACTCTCTCTCTGCCTGAGGGTTACTGTCTCTCTGTCTGAGGGACAATCTCTCTATGTCTGAGGGCCACTATCTCTCAGTATGAGGGCCAATCTCTCTCTGCCTGAAGGCCACTATCTCTCTGCCTGAGGGCCACTATCTCTCTGCCTGAGGGCCACTATCTCTCTGCCTGAGCGCCACTCTCTCTCAGACTGAGGGCCACTCTCTCTCTGTCTGAGGCCAAAATCTCTCTCAGTCTGAGGGCCACTATCTCCCTGCCTGAGGGCCACTCTCTCTCTGCCTGAGGGACACTCTCTCTCTGCCTGAGGGACACTCTCTCTCTGCCTCAGGGCCACTCTCTCTCTGCCTGAGGGCCACTCTCTCTCAGTCTGAGCGCCACTCTTTCTAAGACTGAGGGGAACTCTCTCTCTGCCTGAGGGCCACTCTATCTCTGCCTGAGGGCCAATCTCTCTCTGCCTGAGGGCCACTCTATCTCTGCCTGAGGACCACTCTCTCTCTGCCTGAGGGTCACACCTTCTCTGTCTGAGGGCCACTCTCTCTCTTGTCTGAGTGCCGCTCTCTCAGTCTGAGGGCCAATCTCTCTCTGCCTGAGGGCCGCTCTCTCTCTGCCTGACGGCCACTCTCTCTCTTGTCTGAGTGCCGCTCTCTCTCAGTCTGAGGGCCAATCTCTCTTTGTCTAAGGGCCACTCTCTCTCTGTTTGAGGACCACTCTCTCTCTGTCTGAGGGCCACTCTCTCTCTGTCTGAGGGCCACTCTCTCTCTGTCTGAGGGCCACTCTCTCTCCGTCTGAGGGCCACTCTCTCTCTGTCTGAGGGCCACTCTCTCTCTATCTGAGGGCCACTCTCTCTCTGTCTCAGGGCCACTCTCTCTCTGCCTGAGGGCCACTCTCTCTCAGTCTGAGAGCCAATCTCTCTTTGTCTGAGGGCCACTCTCTCTCAGTCTGAGGGCCAATCTCTCTCTGTCTGAGGGCCACTCTCTCTCTGCCTGAGGGGCAACACTCTCTCTGTCTGAGGGCCACTCTCTCTCTGTCTGAGGGCCACTCTCTCTCTGTCTGAGGGCCACTCTCTCTCTGTCTAAGGGCCACTCTCTCTCTCTGTCTGATGGCCACTCTCTGTCTGTCTGAGGGCCACTCTCGCTCTGTCTGAGGACCACTCTCTCCCTGTCTGAGAGCAACTCTCTCTCAGTCTGAGGGCCACTCTCTCTCTGTCTGAGGGCCACTCACTTCCTGAGGTCCACTCTCTCTCTCCCTCAAGGCGACTCTCTCTCTGTCTGAGGGCCACTCTCTCTCTGTCTGAGGGCCACTCACTTCCTGAGGCCAACTCTCTCTCTCCCTCAAGGCGACTCTCTCTCTGTCTGAGGGCCACTCTCTCTCTATCTGAGGGCCACTCTCTCTCTATCTGAGGGCCACTGTCTCTCAGTCTGAGAGCCATTCTCTCTCAGTCTGAGGGCCACTCTCTCTTAGCCTGGGGGCCACTCTTTCTCTGTCTGAGGGCCACTCTCTCTCTGTCTGAGGGCCACTCTCTCTCTGTCTGAGGGCCACTCTCTCTCAGTCTGAGGGCCACTCTCTCTCAGTCTGAGGGCCAATCGCTCTCTGTCTGAGGGCCACTCCCTGCCTGAGGTCCACTCTCTCTCTCCCTCAAGACCAGTCTCTATCTGTCTGAGGGCCACTCTGTCTCTGCATGAGGGCCACTCCCTCTCTGCCTGAGGGCCACTCCCTCTCTGCCTGAGGGCCACTCTCTCTCTGCCTGAGGGTTACTGTCTCTCTGTCTGAGGGCCAATCTCTCTATGTCTGAGGGCCACTATCTCTCAGTATGAGGGCCAATCTCTCTCTGCCTGAAGGCCACTATCTCTCTGCCTGAGGGCCACTATCTCTCTGCCTGAGGGCCACTATCTCTCTGCCTGAGCGCCACTCTCTCTCAGACTGAGGGCCACTCTCTCTCTGTCTGAGGCTAAAATCTCTCTCAGTCTGAGGGCCACTATCTCCCTGCCTGAGGGCCACTCTCTCTCTGCCTGAGGGACACTCTCTCTCTGCCTGAGGGACACTCTCTCTCTGCCTCAGGGCCACTCTCTCTCTGCCTGAGGGCCACTCTCTCTCAGTCTGAGCGCCACTCTTTCTAAGACTGAGGGGAACTCTCTCTCTGCCTGAGGGCCACTCTATCTCTGCCTGAGGGCCAATCTCTCTCTGCCTGAGGGCCACTCTATCTCTGCCTGAGGACCACTCTCTCTCTGCCTGAGGGTCACACCTTCTCTGTCTGAGGGCCACTCTCTCTCTTGTCTGAGTGCCGCTCTCTCAGTCTGAGGGCCAATCTCTCTCTGCCTGAGGGCCGCTCTCTCTCTGCCTGACGGCCACTCTCTCTCTGTCTGAGGGCCACTCTCTCTCTTGTCTGAGTGCCGCTCTCTCTCAGTCTGAGGGCCAATCTCTCTCAGTCTGAGGGCCTCTCTCTCTAAGTCTGAGGGGCACTCTCTCTCAGTCTGTGGGCCACTCTCTGTCAGTCTGAGGACCACTCTCAGTCAGAGGGCCACTTTCCCTCAGTCTGAGGGCCACTCACTCTCTGTCTGAGGGAAACTTTCTCTCAGTCTGAGGGTCACTCTCTCTCTGCCTGATGGCCTCTCTCACTCAGTCTGAGGGCCAATCTCTCTTTGTCTAAGGGCCACTCTCTCTCTGTTTGAGGACCACTCTCTCTCTGTCTGAGGGCCACTCTCTCTCTGTCTGAGGGCCACTCTCTCTCTGTCTGAGGGCCACTCTCTCTCAGTCTGTGGGCCATTCTCTCTCAGTCTGTGGGCCATTCTCTCTCAGTCTGTGGGCCACTATCTCTCAGTCTGAGGACCACTCTCTCTCTGTCTGAGGGCCACTCTCTCTCAGTCTGAGGGTCACTCTCTCTCTGCCTGAGGGCCACTCGCTCTCAGTCTGAGAGCCAATCTCTCTTTGTCTGAGGGCCACTCTCTCTCAGTCTGAGGGCCACTCTCTCTCTGTCTGAGGGACACTCTCTCTCTGCCTGAGGGGCAACACTCTCTCTGTCTGAGGGCCACTCTCTCTCTGTCTGAGGGCCACTCTCTCACTGTCTGAGGGCCACTCTCTCTCTGTCTGAGGGCCACTCTCTCTCTGTCTCAGGGCCACTCTCTCTCTGTCTCAGGGCCACTCTCTCTCTGCCTGAGGGCCACTCTCTCTCAGTCTGAGAGCCAATCTCTCTTTGTCTGAGGGCCACTCTCTCTCAGTCTGAGGGCAAATCTCTCTCTGTCTGAGGGCCACTCTCTCTCTGCCTGAGGGGCAACACTTTCTCTGTCTGAGGGCCACTCTCTCTCTGTCTGAGGGCCACTCTCTCTCTGTCTGAGGGCCACTCTCTCTCTGTCTAAGGGCCACTCTCTCTCTCTGTCTGATTGCCACTCTCTGTCTGTCTGAGGGCCACTCTTGCTCTGTCTGAGGACCACTCTCTCCCTGTCTGAGAGCAACTCTCTCTCAGTCTGAGGGCCACTCTCTCTCTGTCTGAGGGCCACTCACTTCCTGAGGTCCACTCTCTCTCTCCCTCAAGTCGACTCTCTCTCTGTCTGAGGGCCACTCTCTCTCTGTCTCAGGGCCACTCACTTCCTGAGGCCAACTCTCTCTCTCCCTCAAGGCGACTGTCTCTCTGTTTGAGGGCCACTCTCTCTCTATCTGAGGGCCACTCTCTCTCTATCTGAGGGCCACTGTCTCTCAGTCTGAGCGCCATTCTCTCTCAGTCTGAGGGCCACTCTCTCTTAGCCTGGGGGCCACTCTTTCTCTGTCTGAGGGCCACTCTCTATCTGTCTGAGGGCCACTCTGTCTCTGCATGAGGGCCACTCCCTCTCTGCCTGAGGGCCACTCCCTCTCTGCCTGAGGGCCACTCTCTCTCTGCCTGAGGGTTACTGTCTCTCTGTCTGAGGGACAATCTCTCTATGTCTGAGGGCCACTATCTCTCAGTATGAGGGCCAATCTCTCTCTGCCTGAAGGCCACTATCTCTCTGCCTGAGGGCCACTATCTCTCTGCCTGAGTGCCACTCTCTCTCAGACTGAGGGCCACTCTCTCTCAGTCTGAGGCCAAAATCTCTCTCAGTCTGAGGGCCACTATCTCCCTGCCTGAGGGCCACTCTCTCTCTGCCTGAGGGACACTCTCTCTCTGCCTGAGGGACACTCTCTCTCTGCCTCAGGGCCACTCTCTCTCTGCCTCAGGGCCACTCTCTCTCTGCCTGAGCGCCACTCTCTCTCAGTCTGAGCGCCACTCTTTCTAAGACTGAGGGGAACTCTCTCTCTGCCTGAGGGCCACTCTATCTCTGCCTGAGGGCCAATCTCTCTCTGCCTGAGGGCCACTCTATCTCTGCCTGAGGACCACTCTCTCTCTGCCTGAGGGTCACACTCTCTCTGTCTGAGGGCCACTCTCTCTCTTGTCTGAGTGCCGCTCTCTCAGTCTGAGGGCCAATCTCTCTCTGCCTGAGGGCCGCTCTCTCTCTGCCTGACGGCCACTCTCTCTCTGTCTGAGGGCCACTCTCTCTCTTGTCTGAGTGCCGCTCTCTCTCAGTCTGAGGGCCAATCTCTCTCAGTCTGCGGGCCTCTCTCTCTAAGTCTGAGGGGCACTCTCTCTCAGTCTGTGGCCACTCTCTGTCAGTCTGAGGACCACTCTCTCTCAGTCTGAGGGCCACTTTCCCTCAGTCTGAGGGCCACTCTCTCTCTGCCTGATGGCCTCTCTCACTCAGTCTGAGGGCCAATCTCTCTTTGTCTAAGGGCCACTCTCTCTCTGTTTGAGGGCCACTCTCTCTCTGTCTGAGGGCCACTCTCTCTCTGTCTGAGGGCCACTCTCTCTCTGTCTGAGGGCCACTCTCTCTCTGTCTGAGGGCCATTCTCTCTCTGTCTGAAGGCCACACTCTGAGGGCAACTCTCTTTCTGTCTGAGGGCCACTCTCTCTCTGTCTGAGGGCCACTCACTGCCTGAGGTCGACTCTCTCTCTCCCTCAAGCCCGCTCTCTCTCTGTCTGAGGGCCACTCTCTCTCGGTCTGAGGGCCACTCTCTCTCGGTCATGAGGGCCACTCTCTCTCAGTCTGAGCGTCACTCTCTCTCAGACTGAGGGCCACTCTCTCTCTGCTTGAGGTCCACTCTCTCTCTGCTTGAGCGTCACTCTCGCTCTGCCTGAGGGCCACTCTCTCTCTGCCTGAGGGTCACTCTCTCTCTGTCTGAGGGCCACTCTCTCTCAGAATGAGGGCCACTCTCTCTCAGAATGAGGGCCACTCTGTCTCAATCTGAGCAGCAGTCTCTCACAGTCTGAGGGCCACTCTCTCTCAGTCTGTGGGCCATTCTCTCTCAGTCTGTGGGCCACTATCTCTCAGTCTGAGGACCACTCTCTCTCTGTCTGAGGGCCACTCTCTCTCAGTCTGAGGGTCACTCTCTCTCTGCCTGAGGGCCACTCGCTCTCAGTCTGACAGCCAAACTCTCTTTGTCTGAGGGCCACTCTCTCTCAGTCTGAGGGCCACTCTCTCTTAGCCTGGGGGCCACTCTTTCTCTGTCTGAGGGCCACTCTCTCTCTGTCTGAGGCCACTCTCTCTCAGTCTGAGGGCCAATCTCTCTCTGTCTGAGGGCCACTCCCTGCCTGAGGTCCACTCTCTCTCTCCCTCAAGACCAGTCTCTATCTGTCTGAGGGCCACTCTGTCTCTGCATGAGGGCCACTCCCTCTCTGCCTGAGGGCCACTCCCTCTCTGCCTGAGGGCCACTCTCTCTCTGCCTGAGGGTTACTGTCTATCTGTCTGAGGGACAATCTCTCTATGTCTGAGGGCCACTATCTCTCAGTATGAGGGCCAATCTCTCTCTGCCTGAAGGCCACTATCTCTCTGCCTGAGGGCCACTATCTCTCTGCCTGAGTGCCACTCTCTCTCAGACTGAGGGCCACTCTCTCTCAGTCTGAGGCCAAAATCTCTCTCAGTCTGAGGGCCACTATCTCCCTGCCTGAGGGCCACTCTCTCTCTGCCTGAGGGACACTCTCTCTCTGCCTGAGGGACACTCTCTCTCTGCTTGAGGTCCACTCTCTCTCTGCTTGAGCGTCACTCTCGCTCTGCCTGAGGGCCACTATCTCTCTGCCTGAGGGTCACTCAATCTCTGTCTGAGGGCCACTCTCTCTCAGAATGAGGGCCAATCTCTCAGAATGAGGGCCACTCTGTCTCAATCTGAGCACCAGTCTCTCACAGTCTGAGGGCCACTCTCTCTCAGTCTGTGGGCCATTCTCTCTCAGTCTGTGGGCCACTATCTCTCAGTCTGTGGACCACTCTCTCTCTGTCTGAGGGCCACTCTCTCTCAGTCTGAGGGTCACTCTCTCTCTGCCTGAGGGCCACTCGCTCTCAGTCTGAGAGCCAATCTCTCTTTGTCTGAGGGCCACTCTCTCTCAGTCTGAGGGCCACTCTCTCTCAGTCTGAGGGCCACTCTCTCTCTTTCTGAGGGGCAACACTCTCTCTGTCTGAGGGCCACTCTCTCTCAGTCTGAGGGTCACTCTCTCTCTGCCTGAGGGCCACTCGCTCTCAGTCTGAGAGCCAATCTCTCTTTGTCTGAGGGCCACTCTCTCTCAGTCTGAGGGCCACTCTCTCTCAGTCTGAGGGCCACTCTCTCTCTTTCTGAGGGGCAACACTCTCTCTGTCTGAGGGCCACTATCTCTCAGTATGAGGGCCAATCTCTCTCTGCCTGAAGGCCACTATCTCTCAGTATGAGGGCCAATCTCTCTCTGCCTGAAGGCCACTATCTCTCTGCCTGAGTGCCACTCTCTCTCAGACTGAGGGCCACTCTCTCTCAGTCTGAGGCCAAAATCTCTCTCAGTCTGAGGGCCACTATCTCCCTGCCTGAGGGCCACTCTCTCTCTGCCTGAGGGACACTCTCTCTCTGCCTGAGGGACACTCTCTCTCTGCCTCAGGGCCACTCTCTCTCTGCCTCAGGGCCACTCTCTCTCTGCCTGAGCGCCACTCTCTCTCAGTCTGTGGGCCACTCTCTGTCAGTCTGAGGACCACTCTCTCTCAGTCTGAGGGCCACTTTCCCTCAGTCTGAGGGCCACTCTCTCTCTGCCTGATGGCCTCTCTCACTCAGTCTGAGGGCCAATCTCTCTTTGTCTAAGGGCCACTCTCTCTCTGTTTGAGGGCCACTCTCTCTCTGTCTGAGGGCCACTCTCTCTCTGTCTGAGGGCCACTCTCTCTCTGTCTGAGGGCCACTCTCTCTCTGTCTGAGGGCCATTCTCTCTCTGTCTGAAGGCCACACTCTGTCTGAGGGCAACTCTCTTTCTGTCTGAGGGCCACTCTCTCTCTGTCTGAGGGCCACTCACTGCCTGAGGTCGACTCTCTCTCTCCCTCAAGCCCGCTCTCTCTCTGTCTGAGGGCCACTCTCTCTCGGTCTGAGGGCCACTCTCTCTCGGTCATGAGGGCCACTCTCTCTCAGTCTGAGCGTCACTCTCTCTCAGACTGAGGGCCACTCTCTTTCTGCTTGAGGTCCACTCTCTCTCTGCTTGAGCGTCACTCTCGCTCTGCCTGAGGGACACTCTCTTTCTGTCTGAGGGCCACTCTCTCTCTGTCTGAGGGCCACTCACTGCCTGAGGTCGACTCTCTCTCTCCCTCAAGCCCGCTCTCTCTCTGTCTGAGGGCCACTCTCTCTCGGTCTGAGGGCCACTCTCTCTCGGTCATGAGGGCCACTCTCTCTCAGTCTGAGCGTCACTCTCTCTCAGACTGAGGGCCACTCTCTTTCTGCTTGAGGTCCACTCTCTCTCTGCTTGAGCGTCACTCTCGCTCTGCCTGAGGGACACTCTCTCTCTGCCTGAGGGTCACTCTCTCTCTGTCTGAGGGCCACTCTCTGTCAGTCTGAGGACCACTCTCTCTCAGTCTGAGGGCCACTTTCCCTCAGTCTGAGGGCCACTCTCTCTCTGTCTGAGGGAAACTTTCTCTCAGTCTGAAGGTCACTCTCTCTCTGCCTGATGGCCTCTCTCACTCAGTCTGAGGGCCATTCTCTCTTTGTCTAAGGGCCACTCTCTCTCTGTTTGAGGGCCACTCTCTCTCTGTCTGAGGGCCACTCTCTCTCTGTCTGAGGGCCACTCTCTCTCTGTCTGAGGGCCACTCTCTCTCTGTCTGAGGGCCACTCTCTCTCTGTCTGAGGGCCATTCTCTCTCTGTCTGAAGGCCACACTCTCTCTGTCTGAGGGCAACTCTCTTTCTGTCTGAGGGCCACTCTCTCTCTGTCTGAGGGCCACTCACTGCCTGAGCTCGACTCTCTCTCTCCCTCAAGCCCGCTCTCTCTCTGTCTGAGGGCCACTCTCTCTCGGTCTGAGGGCCACTCTCTCTCGGTCATGAGGGCCACTCTCTCTCAGTCTGAGCGTCACTCTCTTTCAGACTGAGGGCCACTCTCTCTCTGCTTGAGGTCCACTCTCTCTCTGCTTGAGCGTCACTCTCGCTCTGCCTGAGGGCCACTATCTCTCTGCCTGAGGGTCACTCAATCTCTGTCTGAGGGCCACTCTCTCTCAGAATGAGGGCCACTCTCTCTCAGAATGAGGGCCACTCTGTCTCAATCTGAGCACCAGTCTCTCACAGTCTGAGGGCCACTCTCTCTCAGTCTGTGGGCCATTCTCTCTCAGTCTGTGGGCCACTATCTCTCAGTCTGAGGACCACTCTCTCTCTGTCTGAGGGCCACTCTCTCTCAGTCTGAGGGTCACTCTCTCTCTGCTTGAGGGCCACTCGCTCTCAGTCTGAGAGCCAATCTCTCTTTGTCTGAGGGCCACTCTCTCTCAGTCTGAGGGCCACTCTCTCTCAGTCTGAGGGCCACTCTCTCTCTTTCTGAGGGGCAACACTCTCTGTCTGAGGGCCACTATCTCTCAGTATGAGGGCCAATCTCTCTCTGCCTGAAGGCCACTATCTCTCTGCCTGAGGGCCACTATCTCTCTGCCTGAGTGCCACTCTCTCTCAGACTGAGGGCCACTCTCTCTCAGTCTGAGGCCAAAATCTCTCTCAGTCTGAGGGCCACTATCTCCCTGCCTGAGGGCCACTCTCTCTCTGCCTGAGGGACACTCTCTCTCTGCCTGAGGGACACTCTCTCTCAGTCTGAGAGCCAATCTCTCTTTGTCTGAGGGCCACTCTCTCTCTGTCTGAGGGCCAATCTCTCTCTGTCTGAGGGCCACTCTCTCTCTGCCTGAGGGGCAACACTCTCTCTGTCTGAGGGCCACTCTCTCTCTGTCTGAGGGCCACTCTCTCTCTGTCTGAGGGCCACTCTCTCTCTGTCTAAGGGCCACTCTCTCTCTGTCTGATGGCCACTCTCTGTCTGTCTGAGGGCCACTCTCGCTCTGTCTGAGGACCACTCTCTCCCTGTCTGAGAGCAACTCTCTCTCAGTCTGAGGGCCACTCTCTCTCTGTCTGAGGGCCACTCACTTCCTGAGGTCCACTCTCTCTCTCCCTCAAGGCGACTCTCTCTCTGTCTGAGGGCCACTCTCTCTCTGTCTGAGGGCCACTCACTTCCTGAGGCCAACTCTCTCTCTCCCTCAAGGCGACTCTCTCTCTGTCTGAGGGCCACTCTCTCTCTATCTGAGGGCCACTCTCTCTGTATCTGAGGGCCACTGTCTCTCAGTCTGAGAGCCATTCTCTCTCAGCCTGAGGGCCACTCTCTCATAGCCTGGGGGCCACTCTTTCTCTGTCTGAGGGCCACTCTCTCTCAGTCTGAGGGCCACTCTCTCTCAGTCTGAGGGCCACTCTCTCTCAGTCTGAGGGCCAATCGCTCTCTGTCTGAGGGCCAATCGCTCTCTGTCTGAGGGCCACTCCCTGCCTGAGGTCCACTCTCTCTCTCCCTCAAGACCAGTCTCTATCTGTCTGAGGGCCACTCTGTCTCTGCATGAGGGCCACTCCCTCTCTGCCTGAGGGCCACTCCCTCTCTGCCTGAGGGCCACTCCCTCTCTGCCTGAGGGCCACTCTCTCTCTGCCTGAGGGTTACTGTCTCTCTGTCTGAGGGACAATCTCTCTATGTCTGAGGGCCACTATCTCTCAGTATGAGGGCCAATCTCTCTCTGCCTGAAGGCCACTATCTCTCTGCCTGAGGGCCACTATCTCTCTGCCTGAGGGCCACTATCTCTCTGCCTGAGCGCCACTCTCTCTCAGACTGAGGGCCACTCTCTCTCTGTCTGAGGCCAAAATCTCTCTCAGTCTGAGGGCCACTATCTCCCTGCCTGAGGGCCACTCTCTCTCTGCCTGAGGGACACTCTCTCTCGGCCTGAGGGACACTCTCTCTCGGCCTGAGGGACACTCTCTCTCTGCCTCAGGGCCACTCTCTCTCTGCCTCAGGGCCACTCTCTCTCAGTCTGAGCGCCACTCTTTCTAAGACTGAGGGGAACTCTCTCTCTGCCTGAGGGCCACTCTATCTCTGCCTGAGGGCCAATCTCTCTCTGCCTGAGGGCCACTCTATCTCTGCCTGAGGACCACTCTCTCTCTGCCTGAGGGTCACACCTTCTCTGTCTGAGGGCCACTCTCTCTCTTGTCTGAGTGCCGCTCTCTCAGTCTGAGGGCCAATCTCTCTCTGCCTGAGGGCCGCTCTCTCTCTGCCTGACGGCCACTCTCTCTCTTGTCTGAGTGCCGCTCTCTCTCAGTCTGAGGGCCAATCTCTCTCAGTCTGAGGGCCTCTCTCTCTAAGTCTGAGGGGCACTCTCTCTCAGTCTGTGGGCCACTCTCTGTCAGTCTGAGGACCACTCTCTGTCAGTCTGAGGACCACTGTCTCTCAGTCAGAGGGCCACTTTCCCTCAGTCTGAGGGCCACTCTCTCTGTCTGAGGGAAACTTTCTCTCAGTCTGAGGGTCACTCTCTCTCTCTGCCTGATGGCCTCTCTCACTCAGTCTGAGGGCCAATCTCTCTTTGTCTAAGGGCCACTCTCTCTCTGTTTGAGGACCACTCTCTCTCTGTCTGAGGGCCACTCTCTCTCTGTCTGAGGGCCACTCTCTCTCTGTCTGAGGGCCACTCTCTCTCCGTCTGAGGGCCACTCTCTCTCTGTCTGAGGGCCACTCTCTCTCTATCTGAGGGCCACTCTCTCTCTGTCTCAGGGCCACTCTCTCTCTGCCTGAGGGCCACTCTCTCTCAGTCTGAGAGCCAATCTCTCTTTGTCTGAGGGCCACTCTCTCTCAGTCTGAGGGCCAATCTCTCTCTGTCTGAGGGCCACTCTCTCTCTGCCTGAGGGGCAACACTCTCTCTGTCTGAGGGCCACTCTCTCTCTGTCTGAGGGCCACTCTCTCTCTGTCTGAGGGCCACTCTCTCTCTGTCTAAGGGCCACTCTCTCTCTCTGTCTGATGGCCACTCTCTGTCTGTCTGAGGGCCACTCTCGCTCTGTCTGAGGACCACTCTCTCCCTGTCTGAGAGCAACTCTCTCTCAGTCTGAGGGCCACTCTCTCTCTGTCTGAGGGCCACTCACTTCCTGAGGTCCACTCTCTCTCTCCCTCAAGGCGACTCTCTCTCTGTCTGAGGGCCACTCTCTCTCTGTCTGAGGGCCACTCACTTCCTGAGGCCAACTCTCTCTCTCCCTCAAGGCGACTCTCTCTCTGTCTGAGGGCCACTCTCTCTCTATCTGAGGGCCACTCTCTCTCTATCTGAGGGCCACTGTCTCTCAGTCTGAGAGCCATTCTCTCTCAGTCTGAGGGCCACTCTCTCTTAGCCTGGGGGCCACTCTTTCTCTGTCTGAGGGCCACTCTCTCTCTGTCTGAGGGCCACTCTCTCTCTGTCTGAGGGCCACTCTCTCTCAGTCTGAGGGCCACTCTCTCTCAGTCTGAGGGCCAATCGCTCTCTGTCTGAGGGCCACTCCCTGCCTGAGGTCCACTCTCTCTCTCCCTCAAGACCAGTCTCTATCTGTCTGAGGGCCACTCTGTCTCTGCATGAGGGCCACTCCCTCTCTGCCTGAGGGCCACTCCCTCTCTGCCTGAGGGCCACTCTCTCTCTGCCTGAGGGTTACTGTCTCTCTGTCTGAGGGCCAATCTCTCTATGTCTGAGGGCCACTATCTCTCAGTATGAGGGCCAATCTCTCTCTGCCTGAAGGCCACTATCTCTCTGCCTGAGGGCCACTATCTCTCTGCCTGAGCGCCACTCTCTCTCAGACTGAGGGCCACTCTCTCTCTGTCTGAGGCTAAAATCTCTCTCAGTCTGAGGGCCACTATCTCCCTGCCTGAGGGCCACTCTCTCTCTGCCTGAGGGACACTCTCTCTCTGCCTGAGGGACACTCTCTCTCTGCCTCAGGGCCACTCTCTCTCTGCCTGAGGGCCACTCTCTCTCAGTCTGAGCGCCACTCTTTCTAAGACTGAGGGGAACTCTCTCTCTGCCTGAGGGCCACTCTATCTCTGCCTGAGGGCCAATCTCTCTCTGCCTGAGGGCCACTCTATCTCTGCCTGAGGACCACTCTCTCTCTGCCTGAGGGTCACACCTTCTCTGTCTGAGGGCCACTCTCTCTCTTGTCTGAGTGCCGCTCTCTCAGTCTGAGGGCCAATCTCTCTCTGCCTGAGGGCCGCTCTCTCTCTGCCTGACGGCCACTCTCTCTCTGTCTGAGGGCCACTCTCTCTCTTGTCTGAGTGCCGCTCTCTCTCAGTCTGAGGGCCAATCTCTCTCAGTCTGAGGGCCTCTCTCTCTAAGTCTGAGGGGCACTCTCTCTCAGTCTGTGGGCCACTCTCTGTCAGTCTGAGGACCACTCTCAGTCAGAGGGCCACTTTCCCTCAGTCTGAGGGCCACTCTCTCTCTGTCTGAGGGAAACTTTCTCTCAGTCTGAGGGTCACTCTCTCTCTGCCTGATGGCCTCTCTCACTCAGTCTGAGGGCCAATCTCTCTTTGTCTAAGGGCCACTCTCTCTCTGTTTGAGGACCACTCTCTCTCTGTCTGAGGGCCACTCTCTCTCTGTCTGAGGGCCACTTTCTCTCTGTCTGAGGGCCACTCTCTCTCTGTCTGAGGGCCACTCTCTCTCTGTCTGAGGGCCATTCTCTCTCTGTCTGAAGGCCACACTCTCTCTGTCTGAGGGCGACTCTCTTTCTGTCTGAGGGCCACTCTCTCTCTGTCTGAGGGCCACTCACTGCATGAGGTCAACTCTCTCTCTCCCTCAAGCCCGCTCTCTCTCTGTCTGAGGGCCACTCTCTCTCGGTCATGAGGGCCACTCTCTCTCAGTCTGAGCGTCACTCTCTCTCAGACTGAGGGCCACTCTCTCTCTGCTTGAGGTCCACTCTCTCTCTGCTTGAGCGTCACTCTCGCTCTGCCTGAGGGCCACTCTCTCTCTGCCTGAGGGTCACTCTCTCTCAGTCTGAGGGTCACTCTCTCTCAGTCTGAGGGCCAATCTCTCTCAGTCTGAGGGCCTCTCTCTCTAAGTCTGAGGGGCACTCTCTCTCAGTCTGTGGGCCACTCTCTGTCAGTCTGAGGACCACTCTCTCTCAGTCAGAGGGCCACTTTCCCTCAGTCTGAGGGCCACTCTCTCTCTGTCTGAGGGAAACTTTCTCTCAGTCTGAGGGTCACTCTCTCTCTGCCTGATGGCCTCTCTCACTCAGTCTGAGGGTCAATCTCTCTTTGTCTAAGGGCCACTCTCTCTCTGTTTGAGGATCACTCTCTCTCTGTCTGAGGGCCAATCTCTCTCTGCCTGAGGGCCGCTCTCTCTCTGCCTGACGGCCACTCTCTCTCTGTCTGAGGGCCACTCTCTCTCTTGTCTGAGTGCCGCTCTCTCTCAGTCTGAGGGCCAATCTCTCTCAGTCTGCGGGCCTCTCTCTCTAAGTCTGAGGGGCACTCTCTCTCAGTCAGTGGGCCACTCTCTGTCAGTCTGAGGACCACTCTCTCTCAGTCTGAAGGCCACTTTCCCTCAGTCTGAGGGCCACTCTCTCTCTGCCTGATGGCCTCTCTCACTCAGTCTGAGGGCCAATCTCTCTTTGTCTAAGGGCCACTCTCTCTCTGTTTGAGGGCCACTCTCTCTCTGTCTGAGGGCCACTCTCTCTCTGTCTGAGGGCCACTCTCTCTCTGTCTGAGGGCCATTCTCTCTCTGTCTGAAGGCCACACTCTGTCTGAGGGCAACTCTCTTTCTGTCTGAGGGCCACTCTCTCTCTGTCTGAGGGCCACTCACTGCCTGAGGTCGACTCTCTCTCTCCCTCAAGCCCGCTCTCTCTCTGTCTGAGGGCCACTCTCTCTCGGTCTGAGGGCCACTCTCTCTCGGTCATGAGGGCCACTCTCTCTCAGTCTGAGCGTCACTCTCTCTCAGACTGAGGGCCACTCTCTCTCTGCTTGAGGTCCACTCTCTCTCTGCTTGAGCGTCACTCTCGCTCTGCCTGAGGGCCACTCTCTCTCTGCCTGAGGGTCACTCTCTCTCTGTCTGAGGGCCACTCTCTCTCAGAATGAGGGCCACTCTCTCTCAGAATGAGGGCCACTCTGTCTCAATCTGAGCAGCAGTCTCTCACAGTCTGAGGGCCACTCTCTCTCAGTCTGTGGGCCATTCTCTCTCAGTCTGTGGGCCACTATCTCTCAGTCTGATGACCACTCTCTCTCTGTCTGAGGGCCACTCTCTCTCAGTCTGAGGGTCACTCTCTCTGCCTGAGGGCCACTCGCTCAGTCTGAGAGCCAAACTCTCTTTGTCTGAGGGCCACTCTCTCTCAGTCTGAGGGCCACTCTCTCTCAGTCTGAGGGCCACTCTCTCTCTTTCTGAGGGGCAACACTCTCTCTGTCTGAGGGCCACTCTCTCTCTGTCTGAGGGCCACTCTCTCACTGTCTGAGGGCCACTCTCTCTCTGTCTGAGGGCCAATCTCTCTCTGTCTGAGGGCCACTCTCTCTCTGTCTGAGGGCCACTCTCTCTCTGTCTCAGGGCCACTCTCTCTCTGCCTGAGGGCCACTCTCTCTCAGTCTGAGAGCCAATCTCTCTTTGTCTGAGGGCCACTCTCTCTCAGTCTGAGGGCCAATCTCTCTCTGTCTGAGGGCCACTCTCTCTCTGCCTGAGGGGCAACACTCTCTCTGTCTGAGGGCCACTCTCTCTCTGTCTGAGGGCCACTCTCTCTCTGTCTGAGGGCCACTCTCTCTCTGTCTAAGGGCCACTCTCTCTCTCTGTCTGATGGCCACTCTCTGTCTGTCTGAGGGCCACTCTCGCTCTGTCTGAGGACCACTCTCTCCCTGTCTGAGAGCAACTCTCTCTCAGTCTGAGGGCCACTCTCTCTCTGTCTGAGGGCCACTCACTTCCTGAGGTCCACTCTCTCTCTCCCTCAAGGCGACTCTCTCTCTGTCTGAGGGCCACTCTCTCTCTGTCTGAGGGCCACTCACTTCCTGAGGCCAACTCTCTCTCTCCCTCAAGGCGACTCTCTCTCTGTCTGAGGGCCACTCTCTCTCTATCTGAGGGCCACTCTCTCTCTATCTGAGGGCCACTGTCTCTCAGTCTGAGAGCCATTCTCTCTCAGCCTGAGGGCCACTCTCTCATAGCCTGGGGGCCACTCTTTCTCTGTCTGAGGGCCACTCTCTCTCAGTCTGAGGGCCACTCTCTCTCAGTCTGAGGGCCACTCTCTCTCAGTCTGAGGGCCACTCTCTCTCAGTCTGAGGGCCAATCGCTCTCTGTCTGAGGGCCACTCCCTGCCTGAGGTCCACTCTCTCTCTCCCTCAAGACCAGTCTCTATCTGTCTGAGGGCCACTCTGTCTCTGCATGAGGGCCACTCCCTCTCTGCCTGAGGGCCACTCCCTCTCTGCCTGAGGGCCACTCTCTCTCTGCCTGAGGGTTACTGTCTCTCTGTCTGAGGGACAATCTCTCTATGTCTGAGGGCCACTATCTCTCAGTATGAGGGCCAATCTCTCTCTGCCTGAAGGCCACTATCTCTCTGCCTGAGGGCCACTATCTCTCTGCCTGAGGGCCACTATCTCTCTGCCTGAGCGCCACTCTCTCTCAGACTGAGGGCCACTCTCTCTCTGTCTGAGGCCAAAATCTCTCTCAGTCTGAGGGCCACTATCTCCCTGCCTGAGGGCCACTCTCTCTCTGCCTGAGGGACACTCTCTCTCTGCCTGAGGGACACTCTCTCTCTGCCTCAGGGCCACTCTCTCTCTGCCTGAGGGCCACTCTCTCTCAGTCTGAGCGCCACTCTTTCTAAGACTGAGGGGAACTCTCTCTCTGCCTGAGGGCCACTCTATCTCTGCCTGAGGGCCAATCTCTCTCTGCCTGAGGGCCACTCTATCTCTGCCTGAGGACCACTCTCTCTCTGCCTGAGGGTCACACCTTCTCTGTCTGAGGGCCACTCTCTCTCTTGTCTGAGTGCCGCTCTCTCAGTCTGAGGGCCAATCTCTCTCTGCCTGAGGGCCGCTCTCTCTCTGCCTGACGGCCACTCTCTCTCTTGTCTGAGTGCCGCTCTCTCTCAGTCTGAGGGCCAATCTCTCTTTGTCTAAGGGCCACTCTCTCTCTGTTTGAGGACCACTCTCTCTCTGTCTGAGGGCCACTCTCTCTCTGTCTGAGGGCCACTCTCTCTCTGTCTGAGGGCCACTCTCTCTCCGTCTGAGGGCCACTCTCTCTCTGTCTGAGGGCCACTCTCTCTCTATCTGAGGGCCACTCTCTCTCTGTCTCAGGGCCACTCTCTCTCTGCCTGAGGGCCACTCTCTCTCAGTCTGAGAGCCAATCTCTCTTTGTCTGAGGGCCACTCTCTCTCAGTCTGAGGGCCAATCTCTCTCTGTCTGAGGGCCACTCTCTCTCTGCCTGAGGGGCAACACTCTCTCTGTCTGAGGGCCACTCTCTCTCTGTCTGAGGGCCACTCTCTCTCTGTCTGAGGGCCACTCTCTCTCTGTCTAAGGGCCACTCTCTCTCTCTGTCTGATGGCCACTCTCTGTCTGTCTGAGGGCCACTCTCGCTCTGTCTGAGGACCACTCTCTCCCTGTCTGAGAGCAACTCTCTCTCAGTCTGAGGGCCACTCTCTCTCTGTCTGAGGGCCACTCACTTCCTGAGGTCCACTCTCTCTCTCCCTCAAGGCGACTCTCTCTCTGTCTGAGGGCCACTCTCTCTCTGTCTGAGGGCCACTCACTTCCTGAGGCCAACTCTCTCTCTCCCTCAAGGCGACTCTCTCTCTGTCTGAGGGCCACTCTCTCTCTATCTGAGGGCCACTCTCTCTCTATCTGAGGGCCACTGTCTCTCAGTCTGAGAGCCATTCTCTCTCAGTCTGAGGGCCACTCTCTCTTAGCCTGGGGGCCACTCTTTCTCTGTCTGAGGGCCACTCTCTCTCTGTCTGAGGGCCACTCTCTCTCTGTCTGAGGGCCACTCTCTCTCAGTCTGAGGGCCACTCTCTCTCAGTCTGAGGGCCAATCGCTCTCTGTCTGAGGGCCACTCCCTGCCTGAGGTCCACTCTCTCTCTCCCTCAAGACCAGTCTCTATCTGTCTGAGGGCCACTCTGTCTCTGCATGAGGGCCACTCCCTCTCTGCCTGAGGGCCACTCCCTCTCTGCCTGAGGGCCACTCTCTCTCTGCCTGAGGGTTACTGTCTCTCTGTCTGAGGGCCAATCTCTCTATGTCTGAGGGCCACTATCTCTCAGTATGAGGGCCAATCTCTCTCTGCCTGAAGGCCACTATCTCTCTGCCTGAGGGCCACTATCTCTCTGCCTGAGGGCCACTATCTCTCTGCCTGAGCGCCACTCTCTCTCAGACTGAGGGCCACTCTCTCTCTGTCTGAGGCTAAAATCTCTCTCAGTCTGAGGGCCACTATCTCCCTGCCTGAGGGCCACTCTCTCTCTGCCTGAGGGACACTCTCTCTCTGCCTGAGGGACACTCTCTCTCTGCCTCAGGGCCACTCTCTCTCTGCCTGAGGGCCACTCTCTCTCAGTCTGAGCGCCACTCTTTCTAAGACTGAGGGGAACTCTCTCTCTGCCTGAGGGCCACTCTATCTCTGCCTGAGGGCCAATCTCTCTCTGCCTGAGGGCCACTCTATCTCTGCCTGAGGACCACTCTCTCTCTGCCTGAGGGTCACACCTTCTCTGTCTGAGGGCCACTCTCTCTCTTGTCTGAGTGCCGCTCTCTCAGTCTGAGGGCCAATCTCTCTCTGCCTGAGGGCCGCTCTCTCTCTGCCTGACGGCCACTCTCTCTCTGTCTGAGGGCCACTCTCTCTCTTGTCTGAGTGCCGCTCTCTCTCAGTCTGAGGGCCAATCTCTCTCAGTCTGAGGGCCTCTCTCTCTAAGTCTGAGGGGCACTCTCTCTCAGTCTGTGGGCCACTCTCTGTCAGTCTGAGGACCACTCTCAGTCAGAGGTCCACTTTCCCTCAGTCTGAGGGCCACTCTCTCTCTGTCTGAGGGAAACTTTCTCTCAGTCTGAGGGTCACTCTCTCTCTGCCTGATGGCCTCTCTCACTCAGTCTGAGGGCCAATCTCTCTTTGTCTAAGGGCCACTCTCTCTCTGTTTGAGGACCACTCTCTCTCTGTCTGAGGGCCACTCTCTCTCTGTCTGAGGGCCACTTTCTCTCTGTCTGAGGGCCACTCTCTCTCTGTCTGAGGGCCACTCTCTCTCTGTCTGAGGGCCATTCTCTCTCTGTCTGAAGGCCACACTCTCTCTGTCTGAGGGCGACTCTCTTTCTGTCTGAGGGCCACTCTCTCTCTGTCTGAGGGCCACTCACTGCATGAGGTCAACTCTCTCTCTCCCTCAAGCCCGCTCTCTCTCTGTCTGAGGGCCACTCTCTCTCGGTCTGAGGGCCACTCTCTCTCAGTCTGAGGGCCACTCTCTCTCAGTCTGAGCGTCACTTTCTCTCAGTCTGAGGGCCACTCTCTCAGTCTGAGGGCCACTCTCTCTCAGTCTGAGGGCCACTCTCTCTGTCTGAGGGACACTCTCTCTCTGCCTGAGGGCCACTCTCTCTCTGCCTGAGGGTCACTGTCTCTCTTTCTGAGGGCCAATCTCTCTATGTCTGAGGGCCACTCTCTCTCAGTATGAGGGCCAATCTCTCTCTGCCTGAGGGCCACTTTCTCTCTGCCTGAGGGCCACTTTCTCTCTGCCTGAGGGCAAATCTCTCTATGTCTGAGGGCCACTCTCTCTCAGAATGAGGCCCAAATCTCTCTCAGTCTGAGGGCCACTCACTCTCTGCCTGAGGGCCACACACTCTCTGCCTGAGGGCCACTCACTCTCTGTCTGAGGGCCACTCTCTCTCTGCCTGAGGGCGACTCTCTCTCAGTCTGAGGATCACTCCCTCTCTGCCTGAGGGCCTCTCTCTTTTTGTCTGAGGGCCATTCTCTCTTTGTCTGAGGGCCTCTCTCTCTCTGTCTGAGGGCCACTCTCTCTCTGTCTGAGGGCCACTCTCTCTCTTGTCTGAGTGCCGCTCTCTCTCAGTCTGAGGGCCAATCCTCTCAGTCTGAGGGCCTCTCTCTCTAAGTCTGAGGGGCACTCTCTCTCAGTCTGTGGGCCACTCTCTGTCATGCTGAGGACCACTCTCTCTCAGTCTGAGGGCCACTTTCCCTCAGTCTGAGGGCCACACTCTCTCTGTCTGAGGTAAACTTTCTCTCAGTCTGAGGGTCACTCTCTCTCTGCCTGATGGCATCTCTCACTCAGTCTGAGGGCCAATCTCTCTTTGTCTAAGGGCCACTCTCTCTCTGTTTGAGGGCCACTCTCTCTCTGTCTGAGGGCCACTCTCTCTCTGTCTGAGAGCCACTCTCTCTCTGTCTGAGGGCCACTCTCTCTCTGTCTGAGGGCCATTCTCTCTCTGTCTGAAGGCCACACTCTCTCTGTCTGAGGGCGACTCTCTTTCTGTCTGAGGGCCACTCTCTCTCTGTCTGAGGGCCACTCACTGCATGAGGTCAACTCTCTCTCTCCCTCAAGCCCGCTCTCTCTCTGTCTGAGGGCCACTCTCTCTCGGTCATGAGGGCCACTCTCTCTCAGTCTGAGCGTCACTCTCTCTCAGACTGAGGGCCACTCTCTCTCTGCTTGAGGTCCACTCTCTCTCTGCTTGAGCGTCACTCTCGCTCTGCCTGAGGGCCACTCTCTCTCTGCCTGAGGGTCACTCTCTCTCAGTCTGAGGGCCAATCTCTCTCAGTCTGAGGGCCTCTCTCTCTAAGTCTGAGGGGCACTCTCTCTCAGTCTGTGGGCCACTCTCTGTCAGTCTGAGGACCACTCTCTCTCAGTCTGTGGGCCACTTTCCCTCAGTCTGAGGGCCACTCTCTCTCTGTCTGAGGGAAACTTTCTCTCAGTCTGAGGGTCACTCTCTCTCTGCCTGATGGCCTCTCTCACTCAGTCTGAGGGTCAATCTCTCTTTGTCTAAGGGCCACTCTCTCTCTGTTTGAGGATCACTCTCTCTCTGTCTGAGGGCCACTCTCTCTCTGTCTGAGGGCCACTCTCTCTCTGTCTGAGGGCCACTCTCTCTCTGTCTGAGGGCCACACTCTCTCTGTCTGAGGGCAACTCTCTTTCTGTCTGAGGGCCACTCTCTCTCTGTCTGAGGGCCACTCACTGCCTGAGGTCAACTCTCTCTCTCCCTCAAGCCCGCTCTCTCTCTGTCTGAGGGCCACTCTCTCTCGGTCTGAGGGCCACTCTCTCTCGGTCATGAGGGCCACTCTCTCTCACTCTGAGCGTCACTCTCTCTCAGACTGATTGCCACTCTCTCTCTGCTTGAGGTCCACTCTCTCTCTGCTTGAGCGTCACTCTCGCTCTGCCTGAGGGCCACTCTCTCTCTGCCTGAGGGTCTCTCTCTGTCTGTCTGAGGGCCACTCTCTCTCAGAATGAGGGCCACTCTCTCTCAGAATGAGGGCCACTCTGTCTCAATCTGAGCACCAGCCTCTCACAGTCTGAGGGCCACTATCACTCAGTCTGAGGACCACTCTCTCTCTGTCTGAGGGCCACTCTCTCTCAGTCTGAGGGTCACTCTCTCTCTGCCTGAGGGCCACTCGCTCTCAGTCTGAGAGCCAATCTCTCTTTGTCTGAGGGCCACTCTCTCTCAGTCTGAGGGCCACTCTCTCTCTGTCTGAGGGACACTCTCTCTCTGCCTGAGGGGCAACACTCTCTCTGTCTGAGGGCCACTCTCTCTCTGTCTGAGGGCCACTCTCTCACTGTCTGAGGGCCACTCTCTCTCTGTCTGAGGGCCACTCTCTCTCTGTCTCAGGGCCACTCTCTCTCTGTCTCAGGGCCACTCTCTCTCTGCCTGAGGGCCACTCTCTCTCAGTCTGAGAGCCAATCTCTCTTTGTCTGAGGGCCACTCTCTCTCAGTCTGAGGGCAAATCTCTCTCTGTCTGAGGGCCACTCTCTCTCTGCCTGAGGGGCAACACTTTCTCTGTCTGAGGGCCACTCTCTCTCTGTCTGAGGGCCACTCTCTCTCTGTCTGAGGGCCACTCTCTCTCTGTCTAAGGGCCACTCTCTCTCTCTGTCTGATGGCCACTCTCTGTCTGTCTGAGGGCCACTCTTGCTCTGTCTGAGGACCACTCTCTCCCTGTCTGAGAGCAACTCTCTCTCAGTCTGAGGGCCACTCTCTCTCTGTCTGAGGGCCACTCACTTCCTGAGGTCCACTCTCTCTCTCCCTCAAGTCGACTCTCTCTCTGTCTGAGGGCCACTCTCTCTCTGTCTCAGGGCCACTCACTTCCTGAGGCCAACTCTCTCTCTCCCTCAAGGCGACTGTCTCTCTGTTTGAGGGCCACTCTCTCTCTATCTGAGGGCCACTCTCTCTCTATCTGAGGGCCACTGTCTCTCAGTCTGAGCGCCATTCTCTCTCAGTCTGAGGGCCACTCTCTCTTAGCCTGGGGGCCACTCTTTCTCTGTCTGAGGGCCACTCTCTATCTGTCTGAGGGCCACTCTGTCTCTGCATGAGGGCCACTCCCTCTCTGCCTGAGGGCCACTCCCTCTCTGCCTGAGGGCCACTCTCTCTCTGCCTGAGGGTTACTGTCTCTCTGTCTGAGGGACAATCTCTCTATGTCTGAGGGCCACTATCTCTCAGCATGAGGGCCACTATCTCTCTGCCTGAGCGCCACTCTCTCTCAGAATGAGGGCCACTCTCTCTCAGTCTGAGGCCAAAATCTCTCTCAGTCTGAGGGCCACTATCTCCCTGCCTGAGGGCCACTCTCTCTCTGCCTGAGGGACACTCTCTCTCTGCCTGAGGGACACTCTCTCTCTGCCTCAGGGCCACTCTCTCTCTACCTGAGGGCCACTCTCTCTCTGCCTGAGCGCCACTCTCTCTCAGTTTGAGCGCCACTCTTTCTAAGACTGAGGGGAACTCTCTCTCTGCCTGAGGGCCACTCTATCTCTGCCTGAGGGCCAATCTCTCTCTGCCTGAGGGCCACACTATCTCTGCCTGAGGACCACTCTCTCTCTGCCTGACGGCCACTCTCTCTCTGTCTGAGGGCCACTCTCTCTCTTGTCTGAGTGCCGCTCTCTCTCAGTCTGAGGGCCAATCTCTCTCAGTCTGAGGGCCTCTCTCTCTAAGTCTGAGGGGCACTCTCTCTCTGCCTAAGGGCCGCTCTTTCTCTGCCTGAGGGCCACTGTCTCTATGTCTGAGGGCCACTCTCTCTCTGCCTGAGGGCCACTCTCTCTCTATCTGAGGGCCACTGTCTCTCAGTCTGAGCGCCATTCTCTCTCAGTCTGAGGGCCACTCTCTCTTAGCCTGGGGGCCACTCTTTCTCTGTCTGAGGGCCACTCTCTCTCTGTCTGAGGGCCACTCTCTCTCTGTCTGAGGGCCACTCTCTCTCAGTCTGAGGGCCAATCGCTCTCTGTCTGAGGGCCACTCCCTGCCTGAGGTCCACTCTCTCTCTCCCTCAAGACCAGTCTCTATCTGTCTGAGGGCCACTCTGTCTCTGCATGAGGACCACTCCCTCTCTGCCTGAGGGCCACTCCCTCTCTGCCTGAGGGCCACTCTCTCTCTGCCTGAGGGTTACTGTCTCTCTGTCTGAGGGCCAATCTCTCTATGTCTGAGGGCCACTATCTCTCAGTATGAGGGCCAATCTCTCTCTGCCTGAAGGCCACTATCTCTCTGCCTGAGGGCCACTATCTCTCTGCCTGAGCGCCACTCTCTCTCAGACTGAGGGCCACTCTCTCTCTGTCTGAGGCCAAAATCTCTCTCAGTCTGAGGGCCACTATCTCCCTGCCTGAGGGCCACTCTCTCTCTGCCTGAGGGACACTCTCTCTCTGCCTGAGGGACACTCTCTCTCTGCCTCGGGGCCACTCTCTCTCTGCCTGAGGGCCACTCTCTCTCTGCCTGAGAGCCACTCTCTCTCAGTTTGAGCGCCACTCTTTCTAAGACTGAGGGGAACTCTCTCTCTGCCTGAGGGCCACTCTATCTCTGCCTGAGGACCACTCTCTCTCTGCCTGAGGATCACACTCTCTCTGTCTGAGGGCCACTCTCTCTCTTGTCTGAGTGCCGCTCTCTCAGTCTGAGGGCCAATCTCTCTCTGCCTGAGGGCCGCTGTCTCACTGCCTGACGGCCACTCTCTCTCTGTCTGAGGGCCACTCTCTCTCTGCCTGAGGGCCACTCTCTCTCTGCCTGAGGGCCACTCTCCCTCTGCCTGCGGGCCACTCTCACTCTGCCTGTAGGTCACTCTCTCTCTCTGTGTGAGGGCCACTCTCTCTCTGTCTGACGGCCACTCTCTCTCTGTCTGAGGGCCACTTTCTCTCAGTCTGAGGGCCACTCTCTCTCAGTCTGAGGGCGACTCTCTCTCAGTCTGAGCGCCACTTTCTCTCAGTCTGAGGGCCACTCTCTCTCAGTCTGAGGGACACTCTCTCTCAGTGTGAGGGCCACTCTCTCTCAGTCTGAGGGCCACTTTCTCTCAGTCTGAGGGACACTCTCTCTCAGTCTGAGGGCCACTCTCTCCCAGTCTGAGGGCCACTCTCTCCCAGTCTGAGGGCCACTCTCTCTCAGTCTGAGGGCCACTCTCTCTCAGTCTGAGCGTCACTTTCTCTCAGTCTGAGGGCCACTCTCTCAGTCTGAGGGCCACTCTCTCTCAGTCTGAGGGCCACTCTCTCTGTCTGAGGGACACTCTCTCTCTGCCTGAGGGCCACTCTCTCTCTGCCTGAGGGTCACTGTCTCTCTTTCTGAGGGCCAATCTCTCTATGTCTGAGGGCCACTCTCTCTCAGTATGAGGGCCAATCTCTCTCTGCCTGAGGGCCACTTTCTCTCTGCCTGAGGGCCACTTTCTCTCTGCCTGAGGGCAAATCTCTCTATGTCTGAGGGCCACTCTCTCTCAGAATGAGGCCCAAATCTCTCTCAGTCTGAGGGCCACTCACTCTCTGCCTGAGGGCCACACACTCTCTGCCTGAGGGCCACTCACTCTCTGTCTGAGGGCCACTCTCTCTCTGCCTGAGGGCGACTCTCTCTCAGTCTGAGGATCACTCCCTCTCTGCCTGAGGGCCTCTCTCTTTTTGTCTGAGGGCCATTCTCTCTTTGTCTGAGGGCCTCTCTCTCTCTGTCTGAGGGCCACTCTCTCTCTGTCTGAGGGCCACTCTCTCTCTTGTCTGAGTGCCGCTCTCTCTCAGTCTGAGGGCCAATCCTCTCAGTCTGAGGGCCTCTCTCTCTAAGTCTGAGGGGCACTCTCTCTCAGTCTGTGGGTCACTCTCTGTCATGCTGAGGACCACTCTCTCTCAGTCTGAGGGCCACTTTCCCTCAGTCTGAGGGCCACACTCTCTCTGTCTGAGGTAAACTTTCTCTCAGTCTGAGGGTCACTCTCTCTCTGCCTGATGGCATCTCTCACTCAGTCTGAGGGCCAATCTCTCTTTGTCTAAGGGCCACTCTCTCTCTGTTTGAGGGCCACTCTCTCTCTGTCTGAGGGCCACTCTCTCTCTGTCTGAGAGCCACTCTCTCTCTGTCTGAGGGCCACTCTCTCTCTGTCTGAGGGCCATTCTCTCTCTGTCTGAAGGCCACACTCTCTCTGTCTGAGGGCGACTCTCTTTCTGTCTGAGGGCCACTCTCTCTCTGTCTGAGGGCCACTCACTGCATGAGGTCAACTCTCTCTCTCCCTCAAGCCCGCTCTCTCTCTGTCTGAGGGCCACTCTCTCTCGGTCATGAGGGCCACTCTCTCTCAGTCTGAGCGTCACTCTCTCTCAGACTGAGGGCCACTCTCTCTCTGCTTGAGGTCCACTCTCTCTCTGCTTGAGCGTCACTCTCGCTCTGCCTGAGGGCCACTCTCTCTCTGCCTGAGGGTCACTCTCTCTCAGTCTGAGGGCCAATCTCTCTCAGTCTGAGGGCCTCTCTCTCTAAGTCTGAGGGGCACTCTCTCTCAGTCTGTGGGCCACTCTCTGTCAGTCTGAGGACCACTCTCTCTCAGTCTGTGGGCCACTTTCCCTCAGTCTGAGGGCCACTCTCTCTCTGTCTGAGGGAAACTTTCTCTCAGTCTGAGGGTCACTCTCTCTCTGCCTGATGGCCTCTCTCACTCAGTCTGAGGGTCAATCTCTCTTTGTCTAAGGGCCACTCTCTCTCTGTTTGAGGATCACTCTCTCTCTGTCTGAGGGCCACTCTCTCTCTGTCTGAGGGCCACTCTCTCTCTGTCTGAGGGCCACTCTCTCTCTGTCTGAGGGCCACACTCTCTCTGTCTGAGGGCAACTCTCTTTCTGTCTGAGGGCCACTCTCTCTCTGTCTGAGGGCCACTCACTGCCTGAGGTCAACTCTCTCTCTCCCTCAAGCCCGCTCTCTCTCTGTCTGAGGGCCACTCTCTCTCGGTCTGAGGGCCACTCTCTCTCGGTCATGAGGGCCACTCTCTCTCACTCTGAGCGTCACTCTCTCTCAGACTGATTGCCACTCTCTCTCTGCTTGAGGTCCACTCTCTCTCTGCTTGAGCGTCACTCTCGCTCTGCCTGAGGGCCACTCTCTCTCTGCCTGAGGGTCTCTCTCTGTCTGTCTGAGGGCCACTCTCTCTCAGAATGAGGGCCACTCTCTCTCAGAATGAGGGCCACTCTGTCTCAATCTGAGCACCAGCCTCTCACAGTCTGAGGGCCACTATCACTCAGTCTGAGGACCACTCTCTCTCTGTCTGAGGGCCACTCTCTCTCAGTCTGAGGGTCACTCTCTCTCTGCCTGAGGGCCACTCGCTCTCAGTCTGAGAGCCAATCTCTCTTTGTCTGAGGGCCACTCTCTCTCAGTCTGAGGGCCACTCTCTCTCTGTCTGAGGGACACTCTCTCTCTGCCTGAGGGGCAACACTCTCTCTGTCTGAGGGCCACTCTCTCTCTGTCTGAGGGCCACTCTCTCACTGTCTGAGGGCCACTCTCTCTCTGTCTGAGGGCCACTCTCTCTCTGTCTCAGGGCCACTCTCTCTCTGTCTCAGGGCCACTCTCTCTCTGCCTGAGGGCCACTCTCTCTCAGTCTGAGAGCCAATCTCTCTTTGTCTGAGGGCCACTCTCTCTCAGTCTGAGGGCAAATCTCTCTCTGTCTGAGGGCCACTCTCTCTCTGCCTGAGGGGCAACACTTTCTCTGTCTGAGGGCCACTCTCTCTCTGTCTGAGGGCCACTCTCTCTCTGTCTGAGGGCCACTCTCTCTCTGTCTAAGGGCCACTCTCTCTCTCTGTCTGATGGCCACTCTCTGTCTGTCTGAGGGCCACTCTTGCTCTGTCTGAGGACCACTCTCTCCCTGTCTGAGAGCAACTCTCTCTCAGTCTGAGGGCCACTCTCTCTCTGTCTGAGGGCCACTCACTTCCTGAGGTCCACTCTCTCTCTCCCTCAAGTCGACTCTCTCTCTGTCTGAGGGCCACTCTCTCTCTGTCTCAGGGCCACTCACTTCCTGAGGCCAACTCTCTCTCTCCCTCAAGGCGACTGTCTCTCTGTTTGAGGGCCACTCTCTCTCTATCTGAGGGCCACTCTCTCTCTATCTGAGGGCCACTGTCTCTCAGTCTGAGCGCCATTCTCTCTCAGTCTGAGGGCCACTCTCTCTTAGCCTGGGGGCCACTCTTTCTCTGTCTGAGGGCCACTCTCTATCTGTCTGAGGGCCACTCTGTCTCTGCATGAGGGCCACTCCCTCTCTGCCTGAGGGCCACTCCCTCTCTGCCTGAGGGCCACTCTCTCTCTGCCTGAGGGTTACTGTCTCTCTGTCTGAGGGACAATCTCTCTATGTCTGAGGGCCACTATCTCTCAGCATGAGGGCCACTATCTCTCTGCCTGAGCGCCACTCTCTCTCAGAATGAGGGCCACTCTCTCTCAGTCTGAGGCCAAAATCTCTCTCAGTCTGAGGGCCACTATCTCCCTGCCTGAGGGCCACTCTCTCTCTGCCTGAGGGACACTCTCTCTCTGCCTGAGGGACACTCTCTCTCTGCCTCAGGGCCACTCTCTCTCTACCTGAGGGCCACTCTCTCTCTGCCTGAGCGCCACTCTCTCTCAGTTTGAGCGCCACTCTTTCTAAGACTGAGGGGAACTCTCTCTCTGCCTGAGGGCCACTCTATCTCTGCCTGAGGGCCAATCTCTCTCTGCCTGAGGGCCACACTATCTCTGCCTGAGGACCACTCTCTCTCTGCCTGACGGCCACTCTCTCTCTGTCTGAGGGCCACTCTCTCTCTTGTCTGAGTGCCGCTCTCTCTCAGTCTGAGGGCCAATCTCTCTCAGTCTGAGGGCCTCTCTCTCTAAGTCTGAGGGGCACTCTCTCTCTGCCTAAGGGCCGCTCTTTCTCTGCCTGAGGGCCACTGTCTCTATGTCTGAGGGCCACTCTCTCTCTGCCTGAGGGCCACTCTCTCTCTATCTGAGGGCCACTGTCTCTCAGTCTGAGCGCCATTCTCTCTCAGTCTGAGGGCCACTCTCTCTTAGCCTGGGGGCCACTCTTTCTCTGTCTGAGGGCCACTCTCTCTCTGTCTGAGGGCCACTCTCTCTCTGTCTGAGGGCCACTCTCTCTCAGTCTGAGGGCCAATCGCTCTCTGTCTGAGGGCCACTCCCTGCCTGAGGTCCACTCTCTCTCTCCCTCAAGACCAGTCTCTATCTGTCTGAGGGCCACTCTGTCTCTGCATGAGGACCACTCCCTCTCTGCCTGAGGGCCACTCCCTCTCTGCCTGAGGGCCACTCTCTCTCTGCCTGAGGGTTACTGTCTCTCTGTCTGAGGGCCAATCTCTCTATGTCTGAGGGCCACTATCTCTCAGTATGAGGGCCAATCTCTCTCTGCCTGAAGGCCACTATCTCTCTGCCTGAGGGCCACTATCTCTCTGCCTGAGCGCCACTCTCTCTCAGACTGAGGGCCACTCTCTCTCTGTCTGAGGCCAAAATCTCTCTCAGTCTGAGGGCCACTATCTCCCTGCCTGAGGGCCACTCTCTCTCTGCCTGAGGGACACTCTCTCTCTGCCTGAGGGACACTCTCTCTCTGCCTCGGGGCCACTCTCTCTCTGCCTGAGGGCCACTCTCTCTCTGCCTGAGAGCCACTCTCTCTCAGTTTGAGCGCCACTCTTTCTAAGACTGAGGGGAACTCTCTCTCTGCCTGAGGGCCACTCTATCTCTGCCTGAGGACCACTCTCTCTCTGCCTGAGGATCACACTCTCTCTGTCTGAGGGCCACTCTCTCTCTTGTCTGAGTGCCGCTCTCTCAGTCTGAGGGCCAATCTCTCTCTGCCTGAGGGCCGCTGTCTCACTGCCTGACGGCCACTCTCTCTCTGTCTGAGGGCCACTCTCTCTCTGCCTGAGGGCCACTCTCTCTCTGCCTGAGGGCCACTCTCCCTCTGCCTGCGGGCCACTCTCACTCTGCCTGTAGGTCACTCTCTCTCTCTGTGTGAGGGCCACTCTCTCTCTGTCTGACGGCCACTCTCTCTCTGTCTGAGGGCCACTTTCTCTCAGTCTGAGGGCCACTCTCTCTCAGTCTGAGGGCGACTCTCTCTCAGTCTGAGCGCCACTTTCTCTCAGTCTGAGGGCCACTCTCTCTCAGTCTGAGGGACACTCTCTCTCAGTGTGAGGGCCACTCTCTCTCAGTCTGAGGGCCACTTTCTCTCAGTCTGAGGGACACTCTCTCTCAGTCTGAGGGCCACTCTCTCCCAGTCTGAGGGCCACTCTCTCCCAGTCTGAGGGCCACTCTCTCTCAGTCTGAGGGCCACTCTCTCTCAGTCTGAGCGTCACTTTCTCTCAGTCTGAGGGCCACTCTCTCAGTCTGAGGGCCACTCTCTCTCAGTCTGAGGGCCACTCTCTCTGTCTGAGGGACACTCTCTCTCTGCCTGAGGGCCACTCTCTCTCTGCCTGAGGGTCACTGTCTCTCTTTCTGAGGGCCAATCTCTCTATGTCTGAGGGCCACTCTCTCTCAGTATGAGGGCCAATCTCTCTCTGCCTGAGGGCCACTTTCTCTCTGCCTGAGGGCCACTTTCTCTCTGCCTGAGGGCAAATCTCTCTATGTCTGAGGGCCACTCTCTCTCAGAATGAGGCCCAAATCTCTCTCAGTCTGAGGGCCACTCACTCTCTGCCTGAGGGCCACACACTCTCTGCCTGAGGGCCACTCACTCTCTGTCTGAGGGCCACTCTCTCTCTGCCTGAGGGCGACTCTCTCTCAGTCTGAGGATCACTCCCTCTCTGCCTGAGGGCCTCTCTCTTTTTGTCTGAGGGCCATTCTCTCTTTGTCTGAGGGCCTCTCTCTCTCTGTCTGAGGGCCACTCTCTCTCTGTCTGAGGGCCACTCTCTCTCTTGTCTGAGTGCCGCTCTCTCTCAGTCTGAGGGCCAATCCTCTCAGTCTGAGGGCCTCTCTCTCTAAGTCTGAGGGGCACTCTCTCTCAGTCTGTGGGCCACTCTCTGTCATGCTGAGGACCACTCTCTCTCAGTCTGAGGGCCACTTTCCCTCAGTCTGAGGGCCACACTCTCTCTGTCTGAGGTAAACTTTCTCTCAGTCTGAGGGTCACTCTCTCTCTGCCTGATGGCATCTCTCACTCAGTCTGAGGGCCAATCTCTCTTTGTCTAAGGGCCACTCTCTCTCTGTTTGAGGGCCACTCTCTCTCTGTCTGAGGGCCACTCTCTCTCTGTCTGAGAGCCACTCTCTCTCTGTCTGAGGGCCACTCTCTCTCTGTCTGAGGGCCACTCTCTCTCTGTCTGAGGGCCACTCTCTCTCTGTCTGAGGGCCATTCTCTCTCTGTCTGAAGGCCACACTCTCTCTGTCTGAGGGCAACTCTCTTTCTGTCTGAGGGCCACTCTCTCTCTGTCTGAGGGCCACTCACTGCCTGAGGTCAACTCTCTCTCTCCCTCAAGCCCGCTCTCTCTCTGTCTGAGGGCCACTCTCTCTCGGTCTGAGGGCCACTCTCTCTCGGTCATGAGGGCCACTCTCTCTCACTCTGAGCGTCACTCTCTCTCAGACTGATTGCCACTCTCTCTCTGCTTGAGGTCCACTCTCTCTCTGCTTGAGCGTCACTCTCGCTCTGCCTGAGGGCCACTCTCTCTCTGCCTGAGGGTCTCTCTCTGTCTGTCTGAGGGCCACTCTCTCTCAGAATGAGGGCCACTCTCTCTCAGAATGAGGGCCACTCTGTCTCAATCTGAGCACCAGCCTCTCACAGTCTGAGGGCCACTATCACTCAGTCTGAGGACCACTCTCTCTCTGTCTGAGGGCCACTCTCTCTCAGTCTGAGGGTCACTCTCTCTCTGCCTGAGGGCCACTCGCTCTCAGTCTGAGAGCCAATCTCTCTTTGTCTGAGGGCCACTCTCTCTCAGTCTGAGGGCCACTCTCTCTCTGTCTGAGGGACACTCTCTCTCTGCCTGAGGGGCAACACTCTCTCTGTCTGAGGGCCACTCTCTCTCTGTCTGAGGGCCACTCTCTCACTGTCTGAGGGCCACTCTCTCTCTGTCTGAGGGCCACTCTCTCTCTGTCTCAGGGCCACTCTCTCTCTGTCTCAGGGCCACTCTCTCTCTGCCTGAGGGCCACTCTCTCTCAGTCTGAGAGCCAATCTCTCTTTGTCTGAGGGCCACTCTCTCTCAGTCTGAGGGCAAATCTCTCTCTGTCTGAGGGCCACTCTCTCTCTGCCTGAGGGGCAACACTTTCTCTGTCTGAGGGCCACTCTCTCTCTGTCTGAGGGCCACTCTCTCTCTGTCTGAGGGCCACTCTCTCTCTGTCTAAGGGCCACTCTCTCTCTCTGTCTGATGGCCACTCTCTGTCTGTCTGAGGGCCACTCTTGCTCTGTCTGAGGACCACTCTCTCCCTGTCTGAGAGCAACTCTCTCTCAGTCTGAGGGCCACTCTCTCTCTGTCTGAGGGCCACTCACTTCCTGAGGTCCACTCTCTCTCTCCCTCAAGTCGACTCTCTCTCTGTCTGAGGGCCACTCTCTCTCTGTCTCAGGGCCACTCACTTCCTGAGGCCAACTCTCTCTCTCCCTCAAGGCGACTGTCTCTCTGTTTGAGGGCCACTCTCTCTCTATCTGAGGGCCACTCTCTCTCTATCTGAGGGCCACTGTCTCTCAGTCTGAGCGCCATTCTCTCTCAGTCTGAGGGCCACTCTCTCTTAGCCTGGGGGCCACTCTTTCTCTGTCTGAGGGCCACTCTCTATCTGTCTGAGGGCCACTCTGTCTCTGCATGAGGGCCACTCCCTCTCTGCCTGAGGGCCACTCCCTCTCTGCCTGAGGGCCACTCTCTCTCTGCCTGAGGGTTACTGTCTCTCTGTCTGAGGGACAATCTCTCTATGTCTGAGGGCCACTATCTCTCAGCATGAGGGCCACTATCTCTCTGCCTGAGCGCCACTCTCTCTCAGAATGAGGGCCACTCTCTCTCAGTCTGAGGCCAAAATCTCTCTCAGTCTGAGGGCCACTATCTCCCTGCCTGAGGGCCACTCTCTCTCTGCCTGAGGGACACTCTCTCTCTGCCTGAGGGACACTCTCTCTCTGCCTCAGGGCCACTCTCTCTCTACCTGAGGGCCACTCTCTCTCTGCCTGAGCGCCACTCTCTCTCAGTTTGAGCGCCACTCTTTCTAAGACTGAGGGGAACTCTCTCTCTGCCTGAGGGCCACTCTATCTCTGCCTGAGGGCCAATCTCTCTCTGCCTGAGGGCCACACTATCTCTGCCTGAGGACCACTCTCTCTCTGCCTGACGGCCACTCTCTCTCTGTCTGAGGGCCACTCTCTCTCTTGTCTGAGTGCCGCTCTCTCTCAGTCTGAGGGCCAATCTCTCTCAGTCTGAGGGCCTCTCTCTCTAAGTCTGAGGGGCACTCTCTCTCTGCCTAAGGGCCGCTCTTTCTCTGCCTGAGGGCCACTGTCTCTATGTCTGAGGGCCACTCTCTCTCTGCCTGAGGGCCACTCTCTCTCTATCTGAGGGCCACTGTCTCTCAGTCTGAGCGCCATTCTCTCTCAGTCTGAGGGCCACTCTCTCTTAGCCTGGGGGCCACTCTTTCTCTGTCTGAGGGCCACTCTCTCTCTGTCTGAGGGCCACTCTCTCTCTGTCTGAGGGCCACTCTCTCTCAGTCTGAGGGCCAATCGCTCTCTGTCTGAGGGCCACTCCCTGCCTGAGGTCCACTCTCTCTCTCCCTCAAGACCAGTCTCTATCTGTCTGAGGGCCACTCTGTCTCTGCATGAGGACCACTCCCTCTCTGCCTGAGGGCCACTCCCTCTCTGCCTGAGGGCCACTCTCTCTCTGCCTGAGGGTTACTGTCTCTCTGTCTGAGGGCCAATCTCTCTATGTCTGAGGGCCACTATCTCTCAGTATGAGGGCCAATCTCTCTCTGCCTGAAGGCCACTATCTCTCTGCCTGAGGGCCACTATCTCTCTGCCTGAGCGCCACTCTCTCTCAGACTGAGGGCCACTCTCTCTCTGTCTGAGGCCAAAATCTCTCTCAGTCTGAGGGCCACTATCTCCCTGCCTGAGGGCCACTCTCTCTCTGCCTGAGGGACACTCTCTCTCTGCCTGAGGGACACTCTCTCTCTGCCTCGGGGCCACTCTCTCTCTGCCTGAGGGCCACTCTCTCTCTGCCTGAGAGCCACTCTCTCTCAGTTTGAGCGCCACTCTTTCTAAGACTGAGGGGAACTCTCTCTCTGCCTGAGGGCCACTCTATCTCTGCCTGAGGACCACTCTCTCTCTGCCTGAGGATCACACTCTCTCTGTCTGAGGGCCACTCTCTCTCTTGTCTGAGTGCCGCTCTCTCAGTCTGAGGGCCAATCTCTCTCTGCCTGAGGGCCGCTGTCTCACTGCCTGACGGCCACTCTCTCTCTGTCTGAGGGCCACTCTCTCTCTGCCTGAGGGCCACTCTCTCTCTGCCTGAGGGCCACTCTCCCTCTGCCTGCGGGCCACTCTCACTCTGCCTGTAGGTCACTCTCTCTCTCTGTGTGAGGGCCACTCTCTCTCTGTCTGACGGCCACTCTCTCTCTGTCTGAGGGCCACTTTCTCTCAGTCTGAGGGCCACTCTCTCTCAGTCTGAAGGCGACTCTCTCTCAGTCTGAGCGCCACTTTCTCTCAGTCTGAGGGCCACTCTCTCTCAGTCTGAGGGACACTCTCTCTCAGTGTGAGGGCCACTCTCTCTCAGTCTGAGGGCCACTTTCTCTCAGTCTGAGGGACACTCTCTCTCAGTCTGAGGGCCACTCTCTCCCAGTCTGAGGGCCACTCTCTCCCAGTCTGAGGGCCACTCTCTCTCAGTCTGAGGGCCACTCTCTCTCAGTCTGAGCGTCACTTTCTCTCAGTCTGAGGGCCACTCTCTCAGTCTGAGGGCCACTCTCTCTCAGTCTGAGGGCCACTCTCTCTGTCTGAGGGACACTCTCTCTCTGCCTGAGGGCCACTCTCTCTCTGCCTGAGGGTCACTGTCTCTCTTTCTGAGGGCCAATCTCTCTATGTCTGAGGGCCACTCTCTCTCAGTATGAGGGCCAATCTCTCTCTGCCTGAGGGCCACTTTCTCTCTGCCTGAGGGCCACTTTCTCTCTGCCTGAGGGCAAATCTCTCTATGTCTGAGGGCCACTCTCTCTCAGAATGAGGCCCAAATCTCTCTCAGTCTGAGGGCCACTCACTCTCTGCCTGAGGGCCACACACTCTCTGCCTGAGGGCCACTCACTCTCTGTCTGAGGGCCACTCTCTCTCTGCCTGAGGGCGACTCTCTCTCAGTCTGAGGATCACTCCCTCTCTGCCTGAGGGCCTCTCTCTTTTTGTCTGAGGGCCATTCTCTCTTTGTCTGAGGGCCTCTCTCTCTCTGTCTGAGGGCCACTCTCTCTCTGTCTGAGGGCCACTCTCTCTCTTGTCTGAGTGCCGCTCTCTCTCAGTCTGAGGGCCAATCCTCTCAGTCTGAGGGCCTCTCTCTCTAAGTCTGAGGGGCACTCTCTCTCAGTCTGTGGGCCACTCTCTGTCATGCTGAGGACCACTCTCTCTCAGTCTGAGGGCCACTTTCCCTCAGTCTGAGGGCCACACTCTCTCTGTCTGAGGTAAACTTTCTCTCAGTCTGAGGGTCACTCTCTCTCTGCCTGATGGCATCTCTCACTCAGTCTGAGGGCCAATCTCTCTTTGTCTAAGGGCCACTCTCTCTCTGTTTGAGGGCCACTCTCTCTCTGTCTGAGGGCCACTCTCTCTCTGTCTGAGAGCCACTCTCTCTCTGTCTGAGGGCCACTCTCTCTCTGTCTGAGGGCCACTCTCTCTCTGTCTGAGGGCCACTCTCTCTCTGTCTGAGGGCCATTCTCTCTCTGTCTGAAGGCCACACTCTCTCTGTCTGAGGGCAACTCTCTTTCTGTCTGAGGGCCACTCTCTCTCTGTCTGAGGGCCACTCACTGCCTGAGGTCGACTCTCTCTCTCCCTCAAGCCCGCTCTCTCTCTGTCTGAGGGCCACTCTCTCTCTGTCTGAGGTCCACCCTCTCTGTCTGAGGACCTCTCTCTCTCTGCCTGAGGTCACTCGTTGTCTGAGGTGCACTCTCTCTCTCTGTCTGAGGGCCACTCACAGCCTGAGGTGCCCTCTCTCTCTCCAAGAGCGCCACTCTCTCTCTGCCTGAGGGCCACTCTCTCTCTGCCTGAGGGCCATTCTCTCTCTGCTGAGGGCCACTCTCCCTCTGCCTGCGGGCCACTCTCACTCTGCCTGTGGGTCACTCTCTCTCTCTCTGTGTGAGGGCCACTCTCTCTCTGTCTGACAGCCACTCTCTCTCTGTCTGAGGGCCACTTTCTCTCAGTCTGAGGGACACTCTCTCTCAGTCTGAGGGCCACTCTCTCTCAGTCTGAGGGCCACTCTCTCTCAGTCTGAGCGCCACTTTCTCTCAGTCTGAGGGCCACTCTCTCTCAGTCTGAGGGCCTATCTCTCTCAGTCTGAGGGCCTCTCTCTCTAAGTCTGAGGGGCACTCTCTCTCTGCCTAAGGGCCACTCTTTCTCTGCCTGAGGGCCACTGTCTCTATGTCTGAGGGCCACTCTCTCTCTGCCTGAGGGCCACTCTCTCTCTATCTGAGGGCCACTCTCTCTCTATCTGAGGGCCACTGTCTCTCAGTCTGAGCGCCATTCTCTCTCAGTCTGAGGGCCACTCTCTCTTAGCCTGGGGGCCACTCTTTCTCTGTCTGAGGGCCACTCTCTCTCTGTCTGAGGGCCACTCTCTCTCTGTCTGAGGGCCACTCTCTCTCAGTCTGAGGGCCAATCGCTCTCTGTCTGAGGGCCACTCCCTGCCTGAGGTCCACTCTCTCTCTCCCTCAAGACCAGTCTCTATCTGTCTGAGGGCCACTCTGTCTCTGCATGAGGGCCACTCCCTCTCTGCCTGAGGGCCACTCCCTCTCTGCCTGAGGGCCACTCTCTCTCTGCCTGAGGGTTACTGTCTCTCTGTCTGAGGGACAATCTCTCTATGTCTGAGGGCCACTATCTCTCAGTATGAGGGCCAATCTCTCTCTGCCTGAAGGCCAGTATCTCTCTGCCTGAGGGCCACTATCTCTCTGCCTGAGCGCCACTCTCTCTCAGACTGAGGGCCACTCTCTCTCAGTCTGAGGCCAAAATCTCTCTCAGTCTGAGGGACACTATCTCCCTGCCTGAGGGCCACTCTCTCTCTGCCTGAGGGCCACTCTCTCTCTGCCTGAGGGACACTCTCTCTCTGCCTGAGGGACACTCTCTCTCTGCCTCAGGGCCACTCTCTCTCTGCCTCAGGGCCACTCTCTCTCTGCCTGAGCGCCACTCTCTCTCAGTCTGAGCGCCACTCTTTCTAAGACTGAGGGGAACTCTCTCTCTGCCTGAGGGCCACTCTATCTCTGCCTGAGGGCCAATCTCTCTCTGCCTGAGGGCCACTCTATCTCTGCCTGAGGACCTCTCTCTCTCTGCCTGAGGGTCACACTCTCTCTGTCTGAGGGCCACTCTCTCTCTTGTCTGAGTGCCGCTCTCTCAGTCTGAGGGCCAATCTCTCTCTGCCTGAGGGCCGCTCTCTCTCTGCCTGACGGCCACTCTCTCTCTGTCTGAGGGCCACTCTCTCTCTTGTCTGAGTGCCGCTCTCTCTCAGTCTGAGGGCCAATCTCTCTCAGTCTGAGGGCCTCTCTCTCTAAGTCTGAGGGGCACTCTCTCTCAGTCTGTGGGCCACTCTCTGTCAGTCTGAGGACCACTCTCTCTCAGTCTGAGGGCCACTTTCCCTCAGTCTGAGGGCCACTCTCTCTCTGTCTGAGGGAAACTTTCTCTCAGTCTGAGGGTCACTCTCTCTCTGCCTGATGGCCTCTCTCACTCAGTCTGAGGGCCAATCTCTCTTTGTCTAAGGGCCACTCTCTCTCTGTTTGAGGACCACTCTCTCTCTGTCTGAGGGCCACTCTCTCTCTGTCTGAGGGCCACTTTCTCTCTGTCTGAGGGCCACTCTCTCTCTGTCTGAGGGCCACTCTCTCTCTGTCTGAGGGCCATTCTCTCTCTGTCTGAAGGCCACACTCTCTCTGTCTGAGGGCGACTCTCTTTCTGTCTGAGGGCCACTCTCTCTCTGTCTGAGGGCCACTCACTGCATGAGGTCAACTCTCTCTCTCCCTCAAGCCCGCTCTCTCTCTGTCTGAGGGCCACTCTCTCTCGGTCATGAGGGCCACTCTCTCTCAGTCTGAGCGTCACTCTCTCTCAGACTGAGGGCCACTCTCTCTCTGCTTGAGGTCCACTCTCTCTCTGCTTGAGCGTCACTCTCGCTCTGCCTGAGGGCCACTCTCTCTCTGCCTGAGGGTCACTCTCTCTCAGTCTGAGGGCCAATCTCTCTCAGTCTGAGGGCCTCTCTCTCTAAGTCTGAGGGGCACTCTCTCTCAGTCTGTGGGCCACTCTCTGTCAGTCTGAGGACCACTCTCTCTCAGTCAGAGGGCCACTTTCCCTCAGTCTGAGGGCCACTCTCTCTCTGTCTGAGGGAAACTTTCTCTCAGTCTGAGGGTCACTCTCTCTCTGCCTGATGGCCTCTCTCACTCAGTCTGAGGGTCAATCTCTCTTTGTCTAAGGGCCACTCTCTCTCTGTTTGAGGATCACTCTCTCTCTGTCTGAGGGCCACTCTCTCTCTGTCTGAGGGCCACTCTCTCTCTGTCTGAGGGCCACTCTCTCTCTGTCTGAGGGCCACACTCTCTCTGTCTGAGGGCAACTCTCTTTCTGTCTGAGGGCCACTCTCTCTCTGTCTGAGGGCCACTCACTGCCTGAGGTCAACTCTCTCTCTCCCTCAAGCCCGCTCTCTCTCTGTCTGAGGGCCACTCTCTCTCGGTCTGAGGGCCACTCTCTCTCGGTCATGAGGGCCACTCTCTCTCACTCTGAGCGTCACTCTCTCTCAGACTGATTGCCACTCTCTCTCTGCTTGAGGTCCACTCTCTCTCTGCTTGAGCGTCACTCTCGCTCTGCCTGAGGGCCACTCTCTCTCTGCCTGAGGGTCTCTCTCTGTCTGTCTGAGGGCCACTCTCTCTCAGAATGAGGGCCACTCTCTCTCAGAATGAGGGCCACTCTGTCTCAATCTGAGCACCAGTCTCTCACAGTCTGAGGGCCACTCTCTCTCAGTCTGTGGGCCATTCTCTCTCAGTCTGTGGGCCACTATCTCTCAGTCTGAGGACCACTCTCTCTCTGTCTGAGGGCCACTCTCTCTCAGTCTGAGGGTCACTCTCTCTCTGCCTGAGGGACACTCGCTCTCAGTCTGAGAGCCAATCTCTCTTTGTCTGAGGGCCACTCTCTCTCAGTCTGAGGGCCACTCTCTCTCTGTCTGAGGGCCACTCTCTCTCTGCCTGAGGGGCAACACTCTCTCTCAGTCTGAGGGCCACTCTCTCTCAGTCTGAGGGCCACTCTCTCACTGTCTGAGGGCCACTCTCTCTGTCTGAGGGCCACTCTCTCTCTGTCCTCAGGGCCACTCTCTCTCTGTCTCAGGGCCACTCTCTCTCTGCCTGAGGGCCACTCTCTCTCAGTCTGAGAGCCAATCTCTCTTTGTCTGAGGGCCACTCTCTCTCAGTCTGAGGGCAAATCTCTCTCTGTCTGAGGGCCACTCTCTCTATGCCTGAGGGGCAACACTTCTCTCTGTCTGAGGGCCACTCTCTCTCTGTCTGAGGCCACTCTCTCTCTGTCTGAGGGCCACTCTCTCTCTGTCTAAGGGCCACTCTCTCTCTCTGTCTGATGGCCACTCTCTGTCTGTCTGAGGGCCACTCTTGCTCTGTCTGAGGACCACTCTCTCCCTGTCTGAGAGCAACTCTCTCTCAGTCTGAGGGCCACTCTCTCTCTGTCTGAGGGCCACTCACTTCCTGAGGTCCACTCTCTCTCTCCCTCAAGTCGACTCTCTCTCTGTCTGAGGGCCACTCTCTCTCTGTCTCAGGGCCACTCACTTCCTGAGGCCAACTCTCTCTCTCCCTCAAGGCGACTGTCTCTCTGTTTGAGGGCCACTCTCTCTCTATCTGAGGGCCACTCTCTCTCTATCTGAGGGCCACTGTCTCTCAGTCTGAGCGCCATTCTCTCTCAGTCTGAGGGCCACTCTCTCTTAGCCTGGGGGCCACTCTTTCTCTGTCTGAGGGCCACTCTCTATCTGTCTGAGGGCCACTCTGTCTCTGCATGAGGGCCACTCCCTCTCTGCCTGAGGGCCACTCCCTCTCTGCCTGAGGGCCACTCTCTCTCTGCCTGAGGGTTACTGTCTCTCTGTCTGAGGGACAATCTCTCTATGTCTGAGGGCCACTATCTCTCAGTATGAGGGCCAATCTCTCTCTGCCTGAAGGCCACTATCTCTCTGCCTGAGGGCCACTATCTCTCTGCCTGAGTGCCACTCTCTCTCAGACTGAGGGCCACTCTCTCTCAGTCTGAGGCCAAAATCTCTCTCAGTCTGAGGGCCACTATCTCCCTGCCTGAGGGCCACTCTCTCTCTGCCTGAGGGACACTCTCTCTCTGCCTGAGGGACACTCTCTCTCTGCCTCAGGGCCACTCTCTCTCTGCCTCAGGGCCACTCTCTCTCTGCCTGAGCGCCACTCTCTCTCAGTCTGAGCGCCACTCTTTCTAAGACTGAGGGGAACTCTCTCTCTGCCTGAGGGCCACTCTATCTCTGCCTGAGGGCCAATCTCTCTCTGCCTGAGGGCCACTCTATCTCTGCCTGAGGACCACTCTCTCTCTGCCTGAGGGTCACACTCTCTCTGTCTGAGGGCCACTCTCTCTCTTGTCTGAGTGCCGCTCTCTCAGTCTGAGGGCCAATCTCTCTCTGCCTGAGGGCCGCTCTCTCTCTGCCTGACGGCCACTCTCTCTCTGTCTGAGGGCCACTCTCTCTCTTGTCTGAGTGCCGCTCTCTCTCAGTCTGAGGGCCAATCTCTCTCAGTCTGCGGGCCTCTCTCTCTAAGTCTGAGGGGCACTCTCTCTCAGTCTGTGGCCACTCTCTGTCAGTCTGAGGACCACTCTCTCTCAGTCTGAGGGCCACTTTCCCTCAGTCTGAGGGCCACTCTCTCTCTGCCTGATGGCCTCTCTCACTCAGTCTGAGGGCCAATCTTTCTTTGTCTAAGGGCCACTCTCTCTCTGTTTGAGGGCCACTCTCTCTCTGTCTGAGGGCCACTCTCTCTCTGTCTGAGGGCCACTCTCTCTCTGTCTGAGGGCCACTCTCTCTCTGTCTGAGGGCCATTCTCTCTCTGTCTGAAGGCCACACTCTGAGGGCAACTCTCTTTCTGTCTGAGGGCCACTCTCTCTCTGTCTGAGGGCCACTCACTGCCTGAGGTCGACTCTCTCTCTCCCTCAAGCCCGCTCTCTCTCTGTCTGAGGGCCACTCTCTCTCGGTCTGAGGGCCACTCTCTCTCGGTCATGAGGGCCACTCTCTCTCAGTCTGAGCGTCACTCTCTCTCAGACTGAGGGCCACTCTCTCTCTGCTTGAGGTCCACTCTCTCTCTGCTTGAGCGTCACTCTCGCTCTGCCTGAGGGCCACTCTCTCTCTGCCTGAGGGTCACTCACTCTCTGTCTGAGGGCCACTCTCTCTCAGAATGAGGGCCACTCTCTCTCAGAATGAGGGCCACTCTGTCTCAATCTGAGCACCAGTCTCTCACAGTCTGAGGGCCACTCTCTCTCAGTCTGTGGGCCATTCTCTCTCAGTCTGTGGGCCACTATCTCTCAGTCTGAGGACCACTCTCTCTCTGTCTGAGGGCCACTCTCTCTCAGTCTGAGGGTCACTCTCTCTCTGCCTGAGGGCCACTCGCTCTCAGTCTGACAGCCAAACTCTCTTTGTCTGAGGGCCACTCTCTCTCAGTCTGAGGGCCACTCTCTCTTAGCCTGGGGGCCACTCTTTCTCTGTCTGAGGGACACTCTCTCTCTGTCTGAGGGCCACTCTCTCTCAGTCTGAGGGCCAATCTCTCTCTGTCTGAGGGCCACTCCCTGCCTGAGGTCCACTCTCTCTCTCCCTCAAGAACAGTCTCTATCTGTCTGAGGGCCACTCTGTCTCTGCATGAGGGCCACTCCCTCTCTGCCTGAGGGCCACTCCCTCTCTGCCTGAGGGCCACTCTCTCTCTGCCTGAGGGTTACTGTCTATCTGTCTGAGGGACAATCTCTCTATGTCTGAGGGCCACTATCTCTCAGTATGAGGGCCAATCTCTCTCTGCCTGAAGGCCACTATCTCTCTGCCTGAGGGCCACTATCTCTCTGCCTGAGTGCCACTCTCTCTCAGACTGAGGGCCACTCTCTCTCAGTCTGAGGCCAAAATCTCTCTCAGTCTGAGGGCCACTATCTCCCTGCCTGAGGGCCACTCTCTCTCTGCCTGAGGGACACTCTCTCTCTGCCTGAGGGACACTCTCTCTCTGCCTCAGGGCCACTCTCTCTCTGCCTCAGGGCCACTCTCTCTCTGCCTGAGCGCCACTCTCTCTCAGTCTGAGCGCCACTCTTTCTAAGACTGAGGGGAACTCTCTCTCTGCCTGAGGGCCACTCTATCTCTGCCTGAGGGCCAATCTCTCTCTGCCTGAGGGCCACTCTATCTCTGCCTGAGGACCACTCTCTCTCTGCCTGAGGGTCACACTCTCTCTGTCTGAGGGCCACTCTCTCTCTTGTCTGAGTGCCGCTCTCTCAGTCTGAGGGCCAATCTCTCTCTGCCTTGAGGGCCGCTCTCTCTCTGCCTGACGGCCACTCTCTCTCTGTCTGAGGGCCACTCTCTCTCTTGTCTGAGTGCCGCTCTCTCTCAGTCTGAGGGCCAATCTCTCTCAGTCTGCGGGCCTCTCTCTCTAAGTCTGAGGGGCACTCTCTAACAGTCTGTGGGCCACTCTCTGTCAGTCTGAGGACCACTCTCTCTCAGTCTGAGGGCCACTTTCCCTCAGTCTGAGGGCCACTCTCTCTCTGTCTGAGGGAAACTTTCTCTCAGTCTGAAGGTCACTCTCTCTCTGCCTGATTGCCTCTCTCACTCAGTCTGAGGGCCATTCTCTCTTTGTCTAAGGGCCACTCTCTCTCTGTTTGAGGGCCACTCTCTCTCTGTCTGAGGGCCACTCTCTCTCTGTCTGAGGGCCACTCTCTCTCTGTCTGAGGGCCACTCTCTCTCTGTCTGAGGGCCACTCTCTCTCTGTCTGAAGGCCACACTCTCTCTGTCTGAGGGCAACTCTCTTTCTGTCTGAGGGCCACTCTCTCTCTGTCTGAGGGCCACTCACTGCCTGAGGTCGACTCTCTCTCTCCCTCAAGCCCGCTCTCTCTCTGTCTGAGGGCCACTCTCTCTCGGTCTGAGGGCCACTCTCTCTCGGTCATGAGGGCCACTCTCTCTCAGTCTGAGCGTCACTCTCTCTCAGACTGAGGGCCACTCTCTCTCTGCTTGAGGTCCACTCTCTCTCTGCTTGAGCGTCACTCTCGCTCTGCCTGAGGGCCACTATCTCTCTGCCTGAGGGTCACTCAATCTCTGTCTGAGGGCCACTCTCTCTCAGAATGAGGGCCACTCTCTCTCAGAATGAGGGCCACTCTGTCTCAATCTGAGCACCAGTCTCTCACAGTCTGAGGGCCACTCTCTCTCAGTCTGTGGGCCATTCTCTCTCAGTCTGTGGGCCACTATCTCTCAGTCTGTGGACCACTCTCTCTCTGTCTGAGGGCCACTCTCTCTCAGTCTGAGGGTCACTCTCTCTCTGCCTGAGGGCCACTCGCTCTCAGTCTGAGAGCCAATCTCTCTTTGTCTGAGGGCCACTCTCTCTCAGTCTGAGGGCCACTCTCTCTCAGTCTGAGGGCCACTCTCTCTCTTTCTGAGGGGCAACACTCTCTCTGTCTGAGGGCCACTCTCTCTCAGTCTGAGGGTCACTCTCTCTCTGCCTGAGGGCCACTCGCTCTCAGTCTGAGAGCCAATCTCTCTTTGTCTGAGGGCCACTCTCTCTCAGTCTGAGGGCCACTCTCTCTCAGTCTGAGGGCCACTCTCTCTCTTTCTGAGGGGCAACACTCTCTCTGTCTGAGGGCCACTATCTCTCAGTATGAGGGCCAATCTCTCTCTGCCTGAAGGCCACTATCTCTCAGTATGAGGGCCAATCTCTCTCTGCCTGAAGGCCACTATCTCTCTGCCTGAGTGCCACTCTCTCTCAGACTGAGGGCCACTCTCTCTCAGTCTGAGGCCAAAATCTCTCTCAGTCTGAGGGCCACTATCTCCCTGCCTGAGGGCCACTCTCTCTCTGCCTGAGGGACACTCTCTCTCTGCCTGAGGGACACTCTCTCTCTGCCTCAGGGCCACTCTCTCTCTGCCTCAGGGCCACTCTCTCTCTGCCTGAGCGCCACTCTCTCTCAGTCTGTGGGCCACTCTCTGTCAGTCTGAGGACCACTCTCTCTCAGTCTGAGGGCCACTTTCCCTCAGTCTGAGGGCCACTCTCTCTCTGCCTGATGGCCTCTCTCACTCAGTCTGAGGGCCAATCTCTCTTTGTCTAAGGGCCACTCTCTCTCTGTTTGAGGGCCACTCTCTCTCTGTCTGAGGGCCACTCTCTCTCTGTCTGAGGGCCACTCTCTCTCTGTCTGAGGGCCACTCTCTCTCTTTCTGAGGGGCAACACTCTCTCTGTCTGAGGGCCACTCTCTCTCAGTCTGAGGGTCACTCTCTCTCTGCCTGAGGGCCACTCGCTCTCAGTCTGAGAGCCAATCTCTCTTTGTCTGAGGGCCACTCTCTCTCAGTCTGAGGGCCACTCTCTCTCAGTCTGAGGGCCACTCTCTCTCTTTCTGAGGGGCAACACTCTCTCTGTCTGAGGGCCACTATCTCTCAGTATGAGGGCCAATCTCTCTCTGCCTGAAGGCCACTATCTCTCAGTATGAGGGCCAATCTCTCTCTGCCTGAAGGCCACTATCTCTCTGCCTGAGTGCCACTCTCTCTCAGACTGAGGGCCACTCTCTCTCAGTCTGAGGCCAAAATCTCTCTCAGTCTGAGGGCCACTATCTCCCTGCCTGAGGGCCACTCTCTCTCTGCCTGAGGGACACTCTCTCTCTGCCTGAGGGACACTCTCTCTCTGCCTCAGGGCCACTCTCTCTCTGCCTCAGGGCCACTCTCTCTCTGCCTGAGCGCCACTCTCTCTCAGTCTGTGGGCCACTCTCTGTCAGTCTGAGGACCACTCTCTCTCAGTCTGAGGGCCACTTTCCCTCAGTCTGAGGGCCACTCTCTCTCTGCCTGATGGCCTCTCTCACTCAGTCTGAGGGCCAATCTCTCTTTGTCTAAGGGCCACTCTCTCTCTGTTTGAGGGCCACTCTCTCTCTGTCTGAGGGCCACTCTCTCTCTGTCTGAGGGCCACTCTCTCTCTGTCTGAGGGCCACTCTCTCTCTGTCTGAGGGCCATTCTCTCTCTGTCTGAAGGCCACACTCTGTCTGAGGGCAACTCTCTTTCTGTCTGAGGGCCACTCTCTCTCTGTCTGAGGGCCACTCACTGCCTGAGGTCGACTCTCTCTCTCCCTCAAGCCCGCTCTCTCTCTGTCTGAGGGCCACTCTCTCTCGGTCTGAGGGCCACTCTCTCTCGGTCATGAGGGCCACTCTCTCTCAGTCTGAGCGTCACTCTCTCTCAGACTGAGGGCCACTCTCTTTCTGCTTGAGGTCCACTCTCTCTCTGCTTGAGCGTCACTCTCGCTCTGCCTGAGGGACACTCTCTCTCTGCCTGAGGGTCACTCTCTCTCTGTCTGAGGGCCACTCTCTGTCAGTCTGAGGACCACTCTCTCTCAGTCTGAGGGACACTTTCCCTCAGTCTGAGGGCCACTCTCTCTCTGTCTGAGGGAAACTTTCTCTCAGTCTGAAGGTCACTCTCTCTCTGCCTGATGGCCTCTCTCACTCAGTCTGAGGGCCATTCTCTCTTTGTCTAAGGGCCACTCTCTCTCTGTTTGAGGGCCACTCTCTCTCTGTCTGAGGGCCACTCTCTCTCTGTCTGAGGGCCACTCTCTCTCTGTCTGAGGGCCACTCTCTCTCTGTCTGAGGGCCACTCTCTCTCTGTCTGAGGGCCACTCTCTCTCTGTCTGAGGGCCATTCTCTCTCTGTCTGAAGGCCACACTCTCTCTGTCTGAGGGCAACTCTCTTTCTGTCTGAGGGCCACTCTCTCTCTGTCTGAGGGCCACTCACTGCCTGAGGTCGACTCTCTCTCTCCCTCAAGCCCGCTCTCTCTCTGTCTGAGGGCCACTCTCTCTCGGTCTGAGGGCCACTCTCTCTCGGTCATGAGGGCCACTCTCTCTCAGTCTGAGCGTCACTCTCTTTCAGACTGAGGGCCACTCTCTCTCTGCTTGAGGTCCACTCTCTCTCTGCTTGAGCGTCACTCTCGCTCTGCCTGAGGGCCACTATCTCTCTGCCTGAGGGTCACTCACTCTCTGTCTGAGGGCCACTCTCTCTCAGAATGAGGGCCACTCTCTCTCAGAATGAGGGCCACTCTGTCTCAATCTGAGCACCAGTCTCTCACAGTCTGAGGGCCACTCTCTCTCAGTCTGTGGGCCATTCTCTCTCAGTCTGTGGGCCACTATCTCTCAGTCTGAGGACCACTCTCTCTCTGTCTGAGGGCCACTCTCTCTCAGTCTGAGGGTCACTCTCTCTGCCTGAGGGCCACTCGCTCTCAGTCTGAGAGCCAATCTCTCTTTGTCTGAGGGCCACTCTCTCTCAGTCTGAGGGCCACTCTCTCTCAGTCTGAGGGCCACTCTCTCTCTTTCTGAGGGGCAACACTCTCTGTCTGAGGGCCACTATCTCTCAGTATGAGGGCCAATCTCTCTCTGCCTGAAGGCCACTATCTCTCTGCCTGAGGGCCACTATCTCTCTGCCTGAGTGCCACTCTCTCTCAGACTGAGGGCCACTCTCTCTCAGTCTGAGGCCAAAATCTCTCTCAGTCTGAGGGCCACTATCTCCCTGCCTGAGGGCCACTCTCTCTCTGCCTGAGGGACACTCTCTCTCTGCCTGAGGGACACTCTCTCTCAGTCTGAGAGCCAATCTCTCTTTGTCTGAGGGCCACTCTCTCTCTGTCTGAGGGCCAATCTCTCTCTGTCTGAGGGCCACTCTCTCTCTGCCTGAGGGGCAACACTCTCTCTGTCTGAGGGCCACTCTCTCTCTGTCTGAGGGCCACTCTCTCTCTGTCTGAGGGCCACTCTCTCTCTGTCTAAGGGCCACTCTCTCTCTCTGTCTGATGGCCACTCTCTGTCTGTCTGAGGGCCACTCTCGCTCTGTCTGAGGACCACTCTCTCCCTGTCTGAGAGCAACTCTCTCTCAGTCTGAGGGCCACTCTCTCTCTGTCTGAGGGCCACTCACTTCCTGAGGTCCACTCTCTCTCTCCCTCAAGGCGACTCTCTCTCTGTCTGAGGGCCACTCTCTCTCTGTCTGAGGGCCACTCACTTCCTGAGGCCAACTCTCTCTCTCTCTCAAGGCGACTCTCTCTCTGTCTGAGGGCCACTCTCTCTCTATCTGAGGGCCACTCTCTCTCTATCTGAGGGCCACTGTCTCTCAGTCTGAGAGCCATTCTCTCTCAGCCTGAGGGCCACTCTCTCATAGCCTGGGGGCCACTCTTTCTCTGTCTGAGGGCCACTCTCTCTCAGTCTGAGGGCCACTCTCTCTCAGTCTGAGGGCCACTCTCTCTCAGTCTGAGGGCCACTCTCTCTCAGTCTGAGGGCCAATCGCTCTCTGTCTGAGGGCCACTCCCTGCCTGAGGTCCACTCTCTCTCTCCCTCAAGACCAGTCTCTATCTGTCTGAGGGCCACTCTGTCTCTGCATGAGGGCCACTCCCTCTCTGCCTGAGGGCCACTCCCTCTCTGCCTGAGGGCCACTCTCTCTCTGCCTGAGGGTTACTGTCTCTCTGTCTGAGGGCCAATCTCTCTATGTCTGAGGGCCACTATCTCTCAGTATGAGGGCCAATCTCTCTCTGCCTGAAGGCCACTATCTCTCTGCCTGAGGGCCACTATCTCTCTGCCTGAGGGCCACTATCTCTCTGCCTGAGCGCCACTCTCTCTCAGACTGAGGGCCACTCTCTCTCTGTCTGAGGCCAAAATCTCTCTCAGTCTGAGGGCCACTATCTCCCTGCCTGAGGGACACTCTCTCTCTGCCTGAGGGACACTCTCTCTCTGCCTGAGGGACACTCTCTCTCTGCCTCAGGGCCACTCTCTCTCTGCCTGAGGGCCACTCTCTCTCAGTCTGAGCGCCACTCTTTCTAAGACTGAGGGGAACTCTCTCTCTGCCTGAGGGCCACTCTATCTCTGCCTGAGGGCCAATCTCTCTCTGCCTGAGGGCCACTCTATCTCTGCCTGAGGACCACTCTCTCTCTGCCTGAGGGTCACACCTTCTCTGTCTGAGGGCCACTCTCTCTCTTGTCTGAGTGCCGCTCTCTCAGTCTGAGGGCCAATCTCTCTCTGCCTGAGGGCCGCTCTCTCTCTGCCTGACGGCCACTCTCTCTCTTGTCTGAGTGCCGCTCTCTCTCAGTCTGAGGGCCAATCTCTCTCAGTCTGAGGGCCTCTCTCTCTAAGTCTGAGGGGCACTCTCTCTCAGTCTGTGGGCCACTCTCTGTCAGTCTGAGGACCACTGTCTCTCAGTCAGAGGGCCACTTTCCCTCAGTCTGAGGGCCACTCTCTCTCTGTCTGAGGGAAACTTTCTCTCAGTCTGAGGGTCACTCTCTCTCTCTGCCTGATGGCCTCTCTCACTCAGTCTGAGGGCCAATCTCTCTTTGTCTAAGGGCCACTCTCTCTCTGTTTGAGGACCACTCTCTCTCTGTCTGAGGGGCACTCTCTCTCTGTCTGAGGGCCACTCTCTCTCTGTCTGAGGGCCACTCTCTCTCCGTCTGAGGGCCACTCTCTCTCTGTCTGAGGGCCACTCTCTCTCTATCTGAGGGCCACTCTCTCTCTGTCTCAGGGCCACTCTCTCTCTGCCTGAGGGCCACTCTCTCTGAGTCTGAGAGCCAATCTCTCTTTGTCTGAGGGCCACTCTCTCTCAGTCTGAGGGCCAATCTCTCTCTGTCTGAGGGCCACTCTCTCTCTGCCTGAGGGGCAACACTCTCTCTGTCTGAGGGCCACTCTCTCTCTGTCTGAGGGCCACTCTCTCTCTGTCTGAGGGCCACTCTCTCTCTGTCTAAGGGCCACTCTCTCTCTCTGTCTGATGGCCACTCTCTGTCTGTCTGAGGGCCACTCTCGCTCTGTCTGAGGACCACTCTCTCCCTGTCTGAGAGCAACTCTCTCTCAGTCTGAGGGCCACTCTCTCTCTGTCTGAGGGCCACTCACTTCCTGAGGTCCACTCTCTCTCTCCCTCAAGGCGACTCTCTCTCTGTCTGAGGGCCACTCTCTCTCTGTCTGAGGGCCACTCACTTCCTGAGGCCAACTCTCTCTCTCCCTCAAGGCGACTCTCTCTCTGTCTGAGGGCCACTCTCTCTCTATCTGAGGGCCACTCTCTCTCTATCTGAGGGCCACTGTCTCTCAGTCTGAGAGCCATTCTCTCTCAGTCTGAGGGCCACTCTCTCTTAGCCTGGGGGCCACTCTTTCTCTGTCTGAGGGCCACTCTCTCTCTGTCTGAGGGCCACTCTCTCTCTGTCTGAGGGCCACTCTCTCTCTGTCTGAGGGCCACTCTCTCTCAGTCTGAGGGCCACTCTCTCTCAGTCTGAGGGCCAATCGCTCTCTGTCTGAGGGCCACTCCCTGCCTGAGGTCCACTCTCTCTCTCCCTCAAGACCAGTCTCTATCTGTCTGAGGGCCACTCTGTCTCTGCATGAGGGCCACTCCCTCTCTGCCTGAGGGCCACTCCCTCTCTGCCTGAGGGCCACTCTCTCTCTGCCTGAGGGTTACTGTCTCTCTGTCTGAGGGCCAATCTCTCTATGTCTGAGGGCCACTATCTCTCAGTATGAGGGCCAATCTCTCTCTGCCTGAAGGCCACTATCTCTCTGCCTGAGGGCCACTATCTCTCTGCCTGAGGGCCACTATCTCTCTGCCTGAGCGCCACTCTCTCTCAGACTGAGGGCCACTCTCTCTCTGTCTGAGGCTAAAATCTCTCTCAGTCTGAGGGCCACTATCTCCCTGCCTGAGGGCCACACTCTCTCTGCCTGAGGGACACTCTCTCTCTGCCTGAGGGACACTCTCTCTCTGCCTCAGGGCCACTCTCTCTCTGCCTGAGGGCCACTCTCTCTCAGTCTGAGCGCCACTCTTTCTAAGACTGAGGGGAACTCTCTCTCTGCCTGAGGGCCACTCTATCTCTGCCTGAGGGCCAATCTCTCTCTGCCTGAGGGCCACTCTATCTCTGCCTGAGGACCACTCTCTCTCTGCCTGAGGGTCACACCTTCTCTGTCTGAGGGCCACTCTCTCTCTTGTCTGAGTGCCGCTCTCTCAGTCTGAGGGCCAATCTCTCTCTGCCTGAGGGCCGCTCTCTCTCTGCCTGACGGCCACTCTCTCTCTGTCTGAGGGCCACTCTCTCTCTTGTCTGAGTGCCGCTCTCTCTCAGTCTGAGGGCCAATCTCTCTCAGTCTGAGGGCCTCTCTCTCTAAGTCTGAGGGGCACTCTCTCTCAGTCTGTGGGCCACTCTCTGTCAGTCTGAGGACCACTCTCAGTCAGAGGGCCACTTTCCCTCAGTCTGAGGGCCACTCTCTCTCTGTCTGAGGGAAACTTTCTCTCAGTCTGAGGGTCACTCTCTCTCTGCCTGATGGCCTCTCTCACTCAGTCTGAGGGCCAATCTCTCTTTGTCTAAGGGCCACTCTCTCTCTGTTTGAGGACCACTCTCTCTCTGTCTGAGGGCCACTCTCTCTCTGTCTGAGGGCCACTTTCTCTCTGTCTGAGGGCCACTCTCTCTCTGTCTGAGGGCCACTCACTGCATGAGGTCAACTCTCTCTCTCCCTCAAGCCCGCTCTCTCTCTGTCTGAGGGCCACTCTCTCTCGGTCATGAGGGCCACTCTCTCTCAGTCTGAGCGTCACTCTCTCTCAGACTGAGGGCCACTCTCTCTCTGCTTGAGGTCCACTCTCTCTCTGCTTGAGCGTCACTCTCGCTCTGCCTGAGGGCCACTCTCTCTCTGCCTGAGGGTCACTCTCTCTCAGTCTGAGGGCCAATCTCTCTCAGTCTGAGGGCCTCTCTCTCTAAGTCTGAGGGGCACTCTCTCTCAGTCTGTGGGCCACTCTCTGTCAGTCTGAGGACCACTCTCTCTCAGTCAGAGGGCCACTTTCCCTCAGTCTGAGGGCCACTCTCTCTCTGTCTGAGGGAAACTTTCTCTCAGTCTGAGGGTCACTCTCTCTCTGCCTGATGGCCTCTCTCACTCAGTCTGAGGGTCAATCTCTCTTTGTCTAAGGGCCACTCTCTCTCTGTTTGAGGATCACTCTCTCTCTGTCTGAGGGCCACTCTCTCTCTGTCTGAGGGCCACTCTCTCTCTGTCTGAGGGCCACTCTCTCTCTGTCTGAGGGCCACACTCTCTCTGTCTGAGGGCAACTCTCTTTCTGTCTGAGGGCCACTCTCTCTCTGTCTGAGGGCCACTCACTGCCTGAGGTCAACTCTCTCTCTCCCTCAAGCCCGCTCTCTCTCTGTCTGAGGGCCACTCTCTCTCGGTCTGAGGGCCACTCTCTCTCGGTCATGAGGGCCACTCTCTCTCACTCTGAGCGTCACTCTCTCTCAGACTGATTGCCACTCTCTCTCTGCTTGAGGTCCACTCTCTCTCTGCTTGAGCGTCACTCTCGCTCTGCCTGAGGGCCACTCTCTCTCTGCCTGAGGGTCTCTCTCTGTCTGTCTGAGGGCCACTCTCTCTCAGAATGAGGGCCACTCTCTCTCAGAATGAGGGCCACTCTGTCTCAATCTGAGCAGCAGTCTCTCACAGTCTGAGGGCCACTCTCTCTCAGTCTGTGGGCCATTCTCTCTCAGTCTGTGGGCCACTATCTCTCAGTCTGAGGACCACTCTCTCTCTGTCTGAGGGCCACTCTCTCTCAGTCTGAGGGTCACTCTCTCTCTGCCTGAGGGCCACTCGCTCTCAGTCTGAGAGCCAATCTCTCTTTGTCTGAGGGCCACTCTCTCTCAGTCTGAGGGCCACTCTCTCTCTGTCTGAGGGACACTCTCTCTCTGCCTGAGGGGCAACACTCTCTCTGTCTGAGGGCCACTCTCTCTCTGTCTGAGGGCCACTCTCTCACTGTCTGAGGGCCACTCTCTCTCTGTCTGAGGGCCACTCTCTCTCTGTCTCAGGGCCACTCTCTCTCTGTCTCAGGGCCACTCTCTCTCTGCCTGAGGGCCACTCTCTCTCAGTCTGAGAGCCAATCTCTCTTTGTCTGAGGGCCACTCTCTCTCAGTCTGAGGGCAAATCTCTCTCTGTCTGAGGGCCACTCTCTCTCTGCCTGAGGGGCAACACTTTCTCTGTCTGAGGGCCACTCTCTCTCTGTCTGAGGGCCACTCTCTCTCTGTCTGAGGGCCACTCTCTCTCTGTCTAAGGGCCACTCTCTCTCTCTGTCTGATGGCCACTCTCTGTCTGTCTGAGGGCCACTCTCGCTCTGTCTGAGGACCACTCTCTCCCTGTCTGAGAGCAACTCTCTCTCAGTCTGAGGGCCACTCTCTCTCTGTCTGAGGGCCACTCACTTCCTGAGGTCCACTCTCTCTCTCCCTCAAGTCGACTCTCTCTCTGTCTGAGGGCCACTCTCTCTCTGTCTCAGGGCCACTCACTTCCTGAGGCCAACTCTCTCTCTCCCTCAAGGCGACTGTCTCTCTGTTTGAGGGCCACTCTCTCTCTATCTGAGGGCCACTCTCTCTCTATCTGAGGGCCACTGTCTCTCAGTCTGAGCGCCATTCTCTCTCAGTCTGAGGGCCACTCTCTCTTAGCCTGGGGGCCACTCTTTCTCTGTCTGAGGGCCACTCTCTATCTGTCTGAGGGCCACTCTGTCTCTGCATGAGGGCCACTCCCTCTCTGCCTGAGGGCCACTCCCTCTCTGCCTGAGGGCCACTCTCTCTCTGCCTGAGGGTTACTGT